>NC_058138.1:3058000-3387000 GCF_011075055.1 Mangifera indica
GCAACACACAATCAGATAGTAACCCGTTATAGTTTGTATTTAAATTATTACTCCTTGCACATAGTTTTACTCCGCTAAGCTGTTTTCGAAACTTTAATAGGGTTTTTTTAATGATATCAAAGGTCACTTTAACAGCTTAGGGTTTTTATAAATTACAAAAAAAAAAAACAAACAACAATAGATTAAAGATCAAAATTTCACGAAAAATCTCAGCAAGCATTGATAAATCATTATTACTAACAATTGAATCACAAGAAAAAACGATTAAACCTTACTGAGAGTCGATTCTCAAGGCTTTTGATTCTACAATGCGAAAATAAAGATCGCTTCCTTCATTAATTGAATACGATAACATATATCAAAGTAATCGGAACGCTCACCTGACTTCGGAGGTGGTTCGATCGAAAAGAAGCGCTGCCGCAGATGTACAAAACGATGATCGACAGCGTCGTTTGGAATGAGACTTCGAGGAAGCTGTTGAAGTTTAATATAATACATCTCCGCCACGTGAATCGCACGTGAGAAGAGAGGTCTCAACCGCCATTTGAGAAATTATTAATATAGGTGCTGACTTTTAGATGTATTACAAAATCACCCCACTCTCTTTTTAAAATAGTTAATTTCAAGCATGAAATCCCGTTGAGTCAAAGGACTCAGGTTCAACTTTATACTCTTGTAAACAGATTTAAGTATTCAGGATAGTGTCTTCTCATATGCCCATATTCGAGCTTATCAATTTGGTTATCGGGTCCCCGAGTGAGGTTTCTTCGTCAAAAAATTAATTAATTTCATGAAAATATATAACAAAAATAAATGAAAATAGAGATTAAAATACTAGTGGTTGGTTTGGATTTAGAAACAATTCCATGGATTTATTGAATGTTTCATTTATTTTCAATTGATTTTTTAAAAATAAATATAAAGGTACAAAGTTTCATATTTTATCATATTATTAGGGTTATATGTAATCTAGTTTGATGCAGTTTGAGAGTGATATCAAAATAAATTGAAAAAAATGGTTTGAAATTTTTTTAAATCAAATTAAAACATTTTAGGTTTCAAATCAAATCAAATTGAAAAAATACGGTTTAGTTTAGTTTAGATTAAAGTTTGAACTTATAAAAATCATTCATTTTTAAATATATATTATTTAATAAAATTAATAAAATTATAGTTTGATAGAATACGATATAAATATATAAAATAATTATGAAATATCTATACATTATACATGTAAAGAAAATAATAGAATAAATATAAAAAAATAAGTTGTACACCTAATTGTTTATTAAAAAGTTTTGTTAAATATAATTATATATATTTAAAAAAAAAAGTTTACGATTTGGTTCGGTTTGAAAATCACATAGGCTGCAACTTAAACTAAAATATGTTTTTTTTTTTTTAAATTTATCAATTCAAATCAAACTATTTTGTAAGTCAAATTGTAATTTTTAATCAGTTTAATCTGGTTTTACTGTTTAAACTGAATTATATCTACCTTTACATATTATTATACTAAAAATTGATCATTTTTCATATAAAAACATTGTATACTAACGAATTTAAATAAATTAATGTGTCATTGTATAATTAGATAATCAAAATGTTTTTTTAAAAAATCAAAACAATGCATTAATAATGCGTTCAAAAATGAATATAAATATTATTGATTGTGAATTAATAATAAAATAATGTATCAACTGTTAGCATAATTATCAGTATTTTACGATACGATACGATATATGTGAAAAATGATACGTGTGAAAAATGATGTGTATTGTAATTAATATAATAACACATGTCATGAGGTGTATTGGAAAAATAAAATAACATTAAATAATAAAATAATATATCAACTGTTAGCATAATTATCAGTATCCTACGATACGATACGATACATGTGAAAAATTATTCGTGTCATGAGGTCTATCGTAATTAATATAATAACATGTGTCATGAGGTGTATCATAAAAATAAAATAACATTAAATAATAAAATAATATATCAATTGTTAGCATAATTATTAATATCCTACGATACGATACATGTGAAAAATGATATGTGTCATGAGGTGTATCGTAATTAATATAATACAGTAGATGTATCATACGATACAGATTAATACATTATTTAGAGAAAATAATGATATAGAAGAGATGCATATACGAAATTTTAAATTTTTATAGACGTTCGTGATATTTTCTAAAATGATGAGATATCTATTATATATTTTTATTTTTTAAAAATATTTTAATATTTTATTTTTTAAAAAATGTATTATACGATATGATATAATATTTAACACACGATCCATAAAATTAAGTTTTTGATATATGATATGATACATGACTTAACTATCATAACTGTTAGTGCTTATCATTTGTACATGTAATATTACTTTTGAGTTAAAATAGTTAATATTACGTAAATACAATAAACTAAAACAAATAAAAAAATTAAAATTAAATTTACAATCTCATGGACATATCATTAACAACATTATATCTTCACTTGTTTTTTATTGCTTTTTCTCCAACATGTACAGTTTTAGATTTTACCATAAATTTTAATTTTGAAATACATCTTCAACTCAAAACTTATATTTAAAACAAATAAATTAACAAAAAAATTGATTGAGAAAGTAGTAGATTATAACTCATAAACTAATTTTGAAGTCAATTTAACATCAATTTATTTAATTATTATTAAGATATTGTAGGAAATTAATATTTACCTAATTTGTTTCAATCCAATGAAAATGTTCATGAAAGTATAATCAATTCTAACCAAATTAAAGTGTATGATCTTTCTTAGACTTATCAACTCTTTCGTACGAAATATTAATTAAAATAATCATATTTTTTTATCTTTTATACATATATAGTTACAATTTTTTCTCATTATACAAATATAACCACCTTTTACTTTGATTTTATCTTTAAAAGGAGAAGATTATAAGATTTGAGGTTGATCGGATGGGTTGGCCAGTCGGCCATGGCTGGGTAGCTTGGCTGGTTGGCCAAGTGTGCATGATTTTTTTAAAAAATTCATAATAATCTACATGAATTAAATATAATTAAATTTTATTATATTATCTTGTAGGTTTTATGCTTTGGTTGGGTGAGTTTATGTCTTGACTAGGTGAGTCTTGACTGGATATTTTATGTTTTGGGTTATATATAAAAAATTAAAAAAAAGTAAGTATATATGTATACAAGAAAAAAAAAATTAGACTATTTTAATTAATATCCCATTTGTACCCTTGTAAACATTACTTTTCTAATTATTGTAACACTCAATTTCAGGTATGCCAGTAAACTTACTTTCAAAATTACCCCTAGAGTTGATTTTATAAGTTGTTGTTTAAATAAATTACGAAGAAATTATTTAAAACTATTAAATGAGCAAAATTTTTAAAGGGGGTTAAATAATTCTTTTAGAAGGATTTAAGAGACAAAGTGGGAATGTAAATTGAATGACACACTTGAAATTACATGATGATGCTACGGGTTTTTGGTAATTGTATAAGGATATAATAGTCATTTTTAGAGAAGGTTAAGGGTAAATTAGTCCAAAATGATTATAAAGAAAGTAAAAAATGTAGAAACAAAAAAAACTATTCATTTTCTTCTTTTTTAGCCAAGACTCCTCCATAAAATTCACTAAGGGGGCGTTTGGTTGACGTCTTTTAAGATTACCTTGGTAATATATTTTTTATTCCCTTGTTTGGTTTATCAGTAATAAAAGATTACAGTAATCTTCTATTACCAATGCTGACGTGACAGGTAATATAGGTGGTAATTTGATTACCACCTTCACCTTAGGTATTTAAAGATTACTGAGGTAATCTTTAGTTTATTATAATTATATTATTATTTATTAATTTTTTGAGATAAAAATAAATTTAGTTTTAATTAATATGACAAATAATATAAAAAATATTTTAAAAAATTATATTTAAGGGCATTTAAGTAAAGTAATTTATTAGTAATCTCTCATTACATTTAACTAAACACAATAATTATTTATACCCACCAAATTTTATCAAACATAGTAATCATTTATACTCAGTAATCTTCTAAGTGATCTATCTTCAAGATAATATTTCTATTTTGATAATAAAACATTACCCAAACCAAACGCCTCCTAAGGGTTTTTTCAAACAAAGATTCACTAAAAACCTTAGCTAAACTACCTAATTACAAACATGTGTACTTATGTTTGTACTCATTGTTAATACATATAATTATATTATTTTACTAAATGTTGAAGGAATTGATTTTATATTAAGGGAAACTTTAATTATGACAAATGTGTATAGTAACAGTTGATACATATAATGGGTACAAGTGTTGATACATCATTATATAATTATGTGTTATTCTATTTTTATTTTAAAATTACTAAATTTTATTAACATAATTAATAATTATTTGTTATGAAATAACAAAAGGGGAAAAATAAAAAGAAAAAAGGAATATAGAAATGAAGTAAGAAAAGAGAAAAGTTTAGAAAATATAAAGAAAATTAATGAGGGGATGTAATTTATCTTTGAATAATGATGATTCCATCATTTACCTTTGCTTTCAAAATTGTTCGGTTACAAGATCAATCTTTTCTTTAAAAAAAAAAACACAAGAAATATGAAAAACAAAAAATGCATGATAAAAGAAAGAGATTAAAATGAATAATATGATAAAGTAAGCTAAATAATTAAGAAATGATTTTTTTCTTTGCTTACGCTCTTAAGTGTAAGGCTTAACCTCTTATAATTAATATCATATACAAAAATTCCAATGGATTGATATAACATCCGGTCTACTTTGCTGATGGGTTTTGTCGATGTAAGTTTTGTATAGGGTTGTTATGATTGCATTCCACTAATTACAATCTTTGAGTGAATACAAACTTTATTTCTCTTAAAATTTAATGTAAAACACAAAATTTGACACGATAACACTTAGAAAATATATGTGTGATAAAATCTGTTAGATCCAATTTTTTAGAATATGGAGATTGCTACAGTAAGTTTAAAGACATGAATTCAAAAAAAAAAAAAATAATGACTAATACTCTTTAAATTAGCAATTTTACTTTATCTCCGAAAGCATAACTCCAAATGCATGGTATCATATTCAAGTTTGAGTAATATTCGATATACTAGTGGGTACAAACATGGTGATGTTTTATTATATAATTCAATAATATAATTATTTCTTTTATCTTTAATTCAAATCTAATACACTCTAAATTAGCTATGTTTACTAAAGTTAGACTCTTAGTTCTTTTGAGCAAACCTTTAAAACCTATCATATGTCATTGAAATATTAGTCCATGAAATCTCTATATTTCTTGAGAACAACACCTTACTCGAAAATTTATCAAAAAGAGGATCTATTGGAAAATGGACTATAAACTATTGTTAAGCGAAAGTTGGATCATTTTAGCATTACTATTGCTTTCAGATTCCCATTTAATAGCACTATTAACATTCAACTTAAGAGAGGACATAACATTAAGACACAATAGTTTTAAAGTCATATAATTCTAATGGATTCCCAGTTGTTCCCATGAAGAAAATTCAATCCACACTATAAATTATACAAAATATCTCAAAGTTCCAATCAACCAAACAATTGAATTACATGGAGAGAACTCAATATTATTAATATGACTACATGTTGAATACAATCACTTAGTTTTATTGGTTATTCGAGGTGTTGTTGCCTCAATACAAGGTTTACTTCTCAATTATCTAAAAAACCACACTCTACTCATTTCCTCAAAAAGCACTCTTAGCCATTAATTCTTTGTTTTTTTCCTCTTCTTCTACCACGTGGTCTCCTTTTGTAACCATTTTGCTTTTTGGCTCCTTTCCCTTTTCTCGTGTTCCCTTCCCTTTCCTAGTATATACTTTGAGTTGTCTAACAAATTCAAATCTAACAACTTGAGATTAGTTAATTGACAAAAGTTGCATGTTTTTACATAGCAATAAAACCATATGAACACATTTTTTAATACATACATGATGTATTATCATGTAATTAGATAGTTTAGAATCAAAAATAAAGTAACCTCAATCAAACAATGACACATTATTTGTATACATAATTGTGTACTAAAAAAATTGTATACATATAACATTACTTTTTATATAGTGAGGGTGGATTCTTTTTCAAATGCTCCCTTAAAACTCTAGCATGTTAAAAATCTGCGTACAACTAAAAAGTAGAATCCCCCAAAATGTTAAAACCAAGTAAGAGGTCCTCCTTCAAATGGTTCGACTAAATAACAACCAAAAGTAAGAACAATTAGACATATACGATATATAAAAAAAATAAAAAATTAAAAAAATTAAGGGCATTGATATCCAATAAGAAAAACTAGGTATATTAGTAGAAAACAGTGAAAAGAGATATGATGTAGTATTAACCATATATTCAAAAAACATTTAAACTTTGCATTATTCCCAAATTAAGTAGAAAGTACTTGATTAATTAATCATCGTTGATTTAATGATTAAACACTTAAAAAGGTTTTGTCATCGACTGTTTATGATTACCACATCATTGTTATTACTTATAATTATACTCTTCTATTACATGTTGAAAGAATTAATTTTATATAAAGGGAAACTTTAAGTATAACACATGAATATAAGTATAGCAAAACATATATATATATGTGTGTGTGTATTTAAATAATGTTTTGTGTACATATTTTTTGTACACAATTTGGGTATGCAGATAGAATGTCATTATATGATTGAGTGATACATTATATTTAATTCAAAATCATTTATTCATATGATAACATATCTTTTATATACATAAATTACCTATCAAAAGTTTGTGCGCATAGTTGTTTTATTTTAATTCATATATAAAAACAATATTATATGTACACATTTGGATATATAGATGATGTGTCATTATGTGATTGAGTAATATTTTATCTTTAATTCAAAATCATTCAATCACACAATGACATATCACCTGTGTACATAAATTATATATCAAAAATATGTATGAGTAGTTTTATTTTATTTATATATATATATTTATTTATTTATATGCGTTTGAAATCTTTTTTATGTTAAATTGTTGTACATACTCTAACAATTGATAATACATGGGCTTAAGTGTTGATATATTATTATGTGATTAGATGTTATGGTATTTCTAATTCAAAATCGCTCACTTTTATTCACATAATTAAAAATTATTTGTTATGAAATAACAAATGAGGAAAAATAAAAAGAAGGAATATATAAATAAAGTAAGAAAATAGAAAAGTTAAGAATATATAAAGCAAATTAAGGAAAGAAGCTATGTGACTTACCTTTGAATAATGATAATTCCATCCTTTGCCTTTGCCCTCTAAATTGCTTTGTTATAAGACTAATCTTTTCTTTAAAGAAAAAAAAAAAGAAGAAGCACAAACATAAGAAGTATGAAAGCAAAGAATGTATTGTAAAAGAGTTTAAAATAAATAACATGATATATAATTAAGAAATGATTTCACTCTAAAATTCCAATGGATTGATGCAACATTTGATTTATTATCAAGATATTATTCACTTTGAACACATAATTTGTCATAACATTTATAATGTGTCTCAACAATTTAGAAGCTTATAGACTATTTAATTATATACCTAATAATTCTCTCATAATTTATTGACGTAAGATTTATTTAGAAGTGTTACATTTAACCCATCACTAGAGTTGATATCCTTGCTAAGGTTTTCCTTGGACACATGAATTTTGATTTAGGGTTTAATTAACAATCCTAAATCAAAATTCATGTCAGTCACAATGCAGGGCAACACATGTAACAACAGTTTAACATAAACTATTGTTGAGTTAAAGTAAGAGGCACTTATCCTTCTTCAAATGGTTTGACTTAATAACAGGTAAGAGGTAAGAACATTTCAATGTACAAGACACATAAAACAAATAAAAAAATTAAAAAATCCAAAGCATTGATATCCAAATAAGAGAAAATAGGAACATTAATAAAGAATGGTGAATGTACTATCAATCAAATATTCAAAAAGGCATTTCAACTTTGCATTGTGCCCAACTTAATTAGAAAGCACTTAATTAATTAATTTTTACTTACTTAATGATTAATCATTTAAAATGGTTCTGCCATCGACTACCTATGATTACCATTTCATTGTTAATGCATATAATTATACTTTTATGTTAATAGCAATACAATGTGTACCCATTTATGTGTGTTATCACATGATTGATTGTTACTTTATGTTTAATTCAAAATCACTCAATTATATAACAATATATGTTAAGTATGTACCCAAAATATATATACATAGTTTTATTATTCTACTAAATGCTGAAAGAATTAATTTTATATTAAGGTAAACTTTAATGATAGCAAATGAATATAAGTATGATAAGATATGAGTAGTGCTATATGTACAATCAACGACGTGTTATCATATGATTGGATAATTGAAAATTAAAGATAAAACAACATTCAATCATATAGTAATACATTGTTATTTGTGTACAAAAGTTATGCACATAGTATTATTGAATATAAAATTTTGCACAAAATAGGGTACATCAACACTTTTGAGTGTTGACTAAAAAACGCTAAAATCTAATAAGTTCTTAACAAATAATAAAAAAATAATTAAGACAAAAAAAGTTTAGCATAGTTTATTTACAAAACCAAAAGCCTAGGTCTACAATAATGATATTATTTGAGTGCTCACAAGCAGTTCTAACAAAATGCCAGAAGTGTCTCCCTTAATTTTCTTTAAATTTTGCATTTGTTAAGGTTATGTGACTTGATTTGTGTTGTTACAATATTGATATAAGAGAGAATTGATTGCACTTGGATTACAACTGTGAAATCATGGGATATGATAAGGTTGGGTTTGAGTCAAGTTTGAACTCCTCTAAGCAAGTTTGAGCTCATCGAGATAGTTTCAAATGTGTTTAAACTTGGCTTGTTTAAGGGAAGTTGACTTGAGTTTGAATAAGTTTTTAGTTCAGTTTAATACTAAAATAGTGTCATTTTAATGCATATTATCAAATTAAAATTGTTCAAGTTTGAAATGCATAAGTCAAGTTTGAGATAACTCATATCAAAACTAAATTTAATTTATTTTTAAACTGAGTTCGAGTTTCAACTCGTTGATCTTGAATTGATCTTGTTTAGACTTGGTCCAAATCAAATCTAACCCTACTCATGCACTTGATTTATAATAAATAAATTTTGATTATATCATAAATAAAATCTCATAAGTATTAATTTTTTTGGCAAACCTCGACGGTACGAGGAAAATTTTATTGATTGAAAAAAAAAATTGACACCTAGACAGAGGGGGACATAATGAGCCTTACCTCTCCAATAAAACTAAATACAATACCCAAAAAAAACAAAAAAGAAAGGAAACAAGAAGAAGATTATGCATGAATTACATAGAATACATATAAAAACATGCACACACACCATTAATGTTGGTAATTAATATATGTACAATTGTACACATGTAAAAGATGTATTGACATCCTAATAAGTAGCCTATTCTTCTTCTTCTTCTTCTTCTTCTTTTTCTTCGTCGTCCCAAGAGCATTAACAAAGTTGGATTATCAATAAACATGTAAAAGATGAATATATAACAATAATATGTATGAAGAATTGCCAAGAATACTGAATAAAGAATATGATAAAACATGATGCATACCACTTTCAAGACTTAGCAACAGGTTCTCTTGCAGCCCCATTTTCTAGAAAATCAATAAGCTTATTAATGACGGAAATGTTTCATGTATTAATAATGGATACAAACATGAGTACAAATGTTGATATATTATTACGTGATTGAATAATTTTGAATTAAAAATAAATTAACACTAAATCATTTGATCCAATGGTTGCACTTACACATTTTTCAACTATAGACTAAAATCCCAAAATTTTGCATTTTGTAAACAAAACTATTTGATAGGACTAAGAGATTTAAAATCTGAAAAGAAACCTAAATAGTGTATAATTAAGAATTTAATTATAATTATAAATTAATAAAGAATATGATAAAACAACATGATTCATACCATTTCACTATCATACTTTAATTTGGTCTCCTTGCAGCAACGGCCTTTTGTATTTCGTTCTCCTTGCAGCAGCCTTTTGTGCCTACAAAAGCAATATGCTTATTAATAACGAAAATATTTCATGTCCTAAAAATAGGTATAAATATTTGTTAGTAAATGTAGAATAAATGGGAATGAATAAATAATGTAACAAGAAAAAAGTAATGCAAATCAAATTCTCCAAATTAATAGTGTTGGCACATTTTTATGTACAATTAATTGAAAATAATGTGCATGAATGAATGAAAATGGAGTAAGTTCTGAAAATTCATCAGAAAAAATACCTGTTTGATCATAAAGTACATACCTGTTCATTGAAAAACTCTTCCATTGTGGTATTGAGGTCGCCATTCCAACGTCCAGTACCTTCTTCGGGAAAATCTTTGCTAAAAAACACTTCTTTAAGGTTGGGTGTCACTTGCTCTCCAAAACCGAAGGTCTTCATTTTTCCACATTCATATATCTCCAATCTTTCCAATTTTGGGAATTCAATAGTATATGGCCCAAAGCTAAAACAAGTGAGGTTTCGTAGATATTCAAGTTGCAAGTGGACCAAACTAGGAAACACAATGCTCGCAGATGGCTTTTCTTTTTCTCCTTTCTCATTTGTGATTATTTCTTGTATTTTAGAGCAGTGCCTTACCTCAAGACTTCTGAGCTTCACCAAGAGTTTAGCAATTGAGGGAGTGAAGAGGATTTCTAAATTATTACAAGTATTTATATCTATAGAAGTCAGGTTTCCCAAGCATGGGGAGGTTATGTTGTGATCTAACTCTACATCCTCCGCTTCTTTCATCTCAAAAATCTCCTTTAAATTATAGCAGAAATTTATATCTATTTCTTCCAAACAAATAAGACTTTGGAGTAGAGTTGGTGAAAATAGTTTTATTATCTTGGAGCAAAAGATCAGTTCTACACTCTTCAAGTTGTGGAGGCTTATGGATTGATGGTCACCCCTCCATATATGTGACATCTCTTCCAAAGATTCCAAATACAGATACTCTAATGATGAAAGTAACTTGGTTTCGCCCTTTGCAATCTCAATCTTTTCACAATCAAATATATACATCAATGATCTACACCTTTTCACTCTAAGAGTTTGAAGATTTTGAAACCTCTGTAGCAAATAACTTGGTGCAATATTTAGCAACACGTCGCATCTATGCACTTTTAAAACTTTTAGTTTACAGAAAGACTGAGCAAGAGGCTGTCCATGACATAGTTCAACAAGGTTGGAATTATCCCTAATATGCAATTCCTCTAAATTGTGGAAAGTTGAGTTTGGTGTCCATTCCAATGTGTTGAAGAGATACCTTATCTTATCACAATCTTTGATCCGGAGATACTTTAATTCACTGAACACTTCTTCAATTAGGTCATTACTAAATCTCTCTAAATCAACAATATTCTCTAAAGTTAGACTTTCAGTTCTTTTGACCAAACTTCTAAACTCATCATATATCATTGAAATGTTAGTCCCTGTGATCTCCATATTTCTTGAGTACAACACTTTACTCAAATATTTTTGAAATCGAGATTCACCCCAAATAAGTGGACTATGACTTATTACTAAGGTAAAGTTGGACAGTCTTTTGAATGACAAGAAATTTGGTGACAAATCAAGCTTACTTGGAATAAAAATATGTAAGCTAGTCAATCGGGACAAGGCTTCTAATTCAACAAGTTTGGCATTGCTACCATTTTCAGATTCCCATTTAACAAAATGATTAACGTACAACTCCTCTAACTTTTGAAGAGAAGATATAACACCACAAGGTATAAGTTCTAAATCCATATTATTCAAATCTAACAACCTGAGGTTAGTTAACTGACTAAAGGATAAAGGGATCTCCTTAACAAGTTTAGAATCAAAAAGAGAAAGAATTTCAAGTTTGCTTAGCCTCCCAATTACTGATAGATCAACCAACTTGGAAGCACTAACATCTAATGTTCTAAGATTTGTGAGAAATGAAAGTGAATCAGACAATGTCTCAATGTATGTTCGTCCCAAGTTTAAAACTTTGAGATTTGGTATTTTCTCAAAGAAACTACTAGGGACAACAAAACTTTTATTTTCCTGTAACAATAAAGCCTCCAATTTTGGGTGTTCCAACCCATTCGGTAGCTCCCCAATATAATTTCCCACTAATGAGATACATGTGAAATCTTCAAATGTATCCCTATGTCCCCATGCACCACTTACCATGCACTTGTAGTTGCATCTAGGAGCTCTAGCTATTGCAAAATCACGAATAACATCATGCATTTTTACATACATTTTACTTTCTTCAATCAAGAGAAAAGAAGAGGTTATGGTACTTACAATAGCATGAACCTTGTTTCTGACATCCTCAATTGCCTCAAGAGTATCTCCAAACCACTTCAAACCTGTCCAATATCTAGCCAAATCTTCAACAGGAATTTTGTAATCCTCTGGAAATAAGCTACAAAACAAAAAAAGTGATTTTGTCTCGTTTTCTAGGTAATTGAAGCTAAATTCCAAAGATGAAAAGACTTCTCTCTCTAATTCTGGGATGCTTGAAGGGGTAGACATTTTTAGTTGTCTTATTGCATTCCTCCACTCATGCTTGTTCTTATCTTTTAAAGTTGCTGCTATTGTCACAATTGCAAGTGGCAATCCCCCACATTGAGTAGTTACCTCTCTTGCAGTTGGGTTGATATCAGAATTTTCAACAATTGTGCCCGCAATCTTGCTAAAAAGCTCCCAAGATTCTTGTTTAGATAAAATTTCAACCGTATATATCTTTTGGCAACCCATTCTATTACATACGTCTCCACTTCGAGAGGTGATTAAAATTTTACAACCTCTATGGTCAATCCCAAAGGGAATACCGATCTCACCCAATTTAATTATCTCCCAAACATCGTCTAATATTATGAGTACCCGCTTCTCTTTCTTGATTCTATACCACAATAAACTTGCTCTTTCTAATTCAGAATCTGTTGGAAGAGATTTTAAACCTAACATATCAGCAATCTCGCCTTGAATCTTCATAATGTTGGAGGTTCGGGAGACAATCGCCATCGCTACAGCATCATACACCTTGGCTTTTTTCACTTGGTGGCCGATTTCTTTAACTAGTGTGGTTTTACCGATGCCCGCCATCCCACATATTCCAATTTTGTTGACATTGTTAGCATCAATTAAGGCCTTCATAACTTCCTTCTTAAATGAATTTCTAGATTCGAATATGCTAGAATTAAATACCTCAGATGAAGTTATAATTCCAGATGGGGGAGCAGAACAAGACACATTTACAAGATTTCCCAATTCTTGAAGCTGATCAGAAATCGCCAGAGTATGCTTTTTTGCCTCCATACTGAATCGATAACGTTGGCCGAGATTAATCCACCACCCCTTGAGGGACCTCTTGTTGGCTTTGCCTTCATCTTCCAAAAACTTTTCAGCCTTTGCAGAAACATCATCAACTTCAGCTAACCACTTTTGAACAAAATCAGAGATGATCTCTCCATTTCTTTTAGCAGATTCGATTTTCTTTTGCACCATGTCTCTGCTATCCCTCAGCTTCTCAGCTTGCTTTTTCAATTTTTCAACGTTGTCATTGTAGTGAAACAAATAACCAAGTTGATCACCAGCAGCTGCAAACACGTTGTCAGCTACCTTCCCACCAACAGAAGTGACAATCTCCATGGCTTTTGTTTTTTTTGGGTACAAGGACAGGGTTGTGTTTGAAATGATGAGAAAAAAAAAAAGAACAGAAAAAGAAGGAATATATAAAGCAAAGAGAAGTGATGTTGAATATAATAACATTGATTCCATTCTTTGCCTTTGATCTCAAGACTGCTTGGTTCCATCTTTAAATCAACGCAAAAATATTTTGGATATAAAAAAAATATGCAGAAATATTCTTGTCTTCAGGAAGAGAAAATCAATATGCATGCTGTCAATCTGAATTTTCTTACATTAAGAATCAATATGTACAATGCTTTTTCAGCCATTCACTTAAAGATGCTAAGGAAAAATAAAAGTATAAACTTACAATTTAAACCAATAAATATACAATAATATTTTATGCACTAAGAATGGCCACAAACACAATTACAAACATGTGTACTCATGTTTATACTCATTATTAATACATATAATTATATATATATGTGTGTGTGTGTGTGTGTCTTCCAAATCCTTTTTATGTTAAACTCCTATACGTGTAGTAGCAATTGATACATAATTATTTGATTAGGTGTTATTCTATTTATAATTTAAAATCACTCATTCTTATTTACATAATTAATAATTAATTGTTACAAAATAATAAAAGGAGAAAAATAGAAAGAAGAAGGAATATAGAA
Source organism: Mangifera indica (assembly GCF_011075055.1). Taxonomy (NCBI): domain Eukaryota; kingdom Viridiplantae; phylum Streptophyta; class Magnoliopsida; order Sapindales; family Anacardiaceae; genus Mangifera; species Mangifera indica. The sequence continues at coordinate 3,072,469 of NC_058138.1, forward strand.
ATGAAGTAAGAAAAGAGAAAAGTTCAGAATATATAAAACAAATTCTTGAAGGAAGGTATGTAATTTATCTTTGAATAATGATGATTCTATCATTTGCCTTTGCTTTAAAATTGTTTGGTTACAAGATCAATCTTTTCTTTACAAAAAAAAAAAAAAGCACAAGAAATTTGAAAAGTAAAAAATGCATGACAAAAGAAAGAGATTAAAATGAATGACATGATAAAAGGTAAATAATTTAGAAATGATTTCATTCTTTGCTTATGATCTCAAGTATAAGGCTCAAGCTCTTATAATTAATATCATATACCAAAATTCCAATAGATTGACGTAACATCTGGTCTACTATGCTTGTGGGTTTTGTTGAAGTAGGTTTTGTATAGAGGTGTTACAATGACATTCCACTAATTACGATCTTTGAGTGAATACAAACTTTATTTCTCTTGAAATTTAATGTAAAATACAAAATTTGACACAATAACACTTAGAAAATATATGTGTGATAAAATCTATTAGATCCAATTTTTTATGTTAGATTGTTGTACATGCACTAACAATTGATACATAGATAGACATAAGTATTTATGCATCATCATATAATTAGGTGTTATTTTATCTCTAATTCAAAATCACTCACTTTTATTCACATAATTAATAATTATTTATTATAAAATGACAAATGGGGAAAAATAAAAAGAAGGAATAAATAAATGAAGTAAGAAAAAGGAAAAGTTAAGAATATATAAAGCAAATTATGATTTCATCCTTTGCCTTTGCCCTCAAAATTGTTTTGTTACAAGATGAATCTTTTCTTTAAAAAAAAAAAAAAAAGAAAAGAAGAAGAAGCACAAACACAAGAAGTATGAAAGCAAAGAATGTATGATAAAAGAGTTTAAAATAAATAACATGACAAAGTAAGGTATATAATTAAAAAATGATTCCACTCTAAAATTCCAATGGATTGATGTAATATTTGATTTATTGTCAAGATATTATTCATTTTAAACACATAATTTGTCACGACATTCATAACGTGTCTTAATAGCTTAGGAGTTTGTCTGTGAGGACACTCAACTTGACTCTGTGGTGACACTCAACTTGACTCTGTGGTGAGGGTTCCTGATTCAAGTCTGTGATTTCATACTTTGAAGTACGAATTGTATCTAGACTCAAGTCAGGTCCCTTACCAGACTCTAAAGATTGAGTTGTAGACTCAATACCACTTTGGTGACCTAACACACGTGTCTCCACCTCAAACTGAACCTGTCCGGATTGTCCTTCTGAAGAGAAAAGATCTTTGTAAAATTTTAGTTCATTAAAAGTAACATTTCTGCTAACAACACACTTGCGCTCTTCTAACAGCCATAGTTTATAGCCTTTAGTGCCTGTGGGATATCCTAGAAAAACAACCTTTAAAGCTCTTGGGTTAAGTTTACCTTGACTAACATGCACATAGGCAAGACATCCAAATGGTTTTAAGTGGTGTAAAGAAGGTGCTCTATTTGACCACATTTCAATTAGGGTTTTAAAACCTAATGCAGATGATGGAGACCTATTTATCAAGTAGCAGGCAGTTGCTATAACTTTAGCCCAAAACTTCTTACTTAATCTAGAATCAGCTAGAATACATATAACCTTATTTAGAATGGTCCTATTCATTCTCTCAGCCAAACCATTTTGCTGTGGTGTTTCACTACATGTTCTATGCCTAAGTATACCATGTTTCTTACAAAAATTAGAAAAATATTTGTTGCAATATTTAAGGCCATTATCAGTTCTGAGTACTTTAATTTTCTTATTAGTTTGGTTCTCAACTAGATTTTTCCAGTCTTTAAAGCACTCAAAGGCCTCATTTTTATGTTTTAGGAAATAGACCTATACTCTCCTAGAGTAGTCATCAATGAGTGTCATAAAATAGTGTGAATGAGATAATGAATCAGGGACATGGGGAGAACCCCACAAAGATCTTTTATTTCCTAATCCTATCATTATTTCAATTGAATTATGATTTCAATTGCATTATTTCCTAATCCTATCATTAAGTAATTAGAATTTCTAGTTGCTTGTCCCTTTACTTGGATGGCCCAAAGCCATTGATTTCTTGTGTTGAGATTGTGCCTTTGTAGCAGCCTTCTCCTAATCCAAAGGGATACCGTATGCTCAAAGAATTATTCAAAGAAGTAAAGCTTAAATTGATTAACAAAGCAAGCTCTGCTAATGTAGTTGACGGTTCAAGAATAATTTAGGTGTCACTATCTGCCTATAGTTGTTGATATTGGTGTAAAATACTTAAATTACAATTATATAGATACCTAATCATCTTTTGTACATATCTGACTTTAAAGGATAATTTAATGCAAGTAGCAGTTTATGTCTTGATCAATGGGGGACCTATGCTCCAATTTTTTTTTTTTTTAAATATATATAAAGGGTTGTAGTTTCGTTGAATATTTTCCAGATGTTAACAGGAAAGAGTTGATATGGAGAATAAGTATAGATAACTCAGCTATTTTAATTTGTTGCATAAACATGAGAAGTGATTGGAGAAATTTAATAGTTCATAAAATGAATTCTAATGGGAGAAAAACATAACGTAACACTTTGATACTTGTGTGCTTAGGTGAAACTCTGAAACTTACTCAACTCTTTTCCTTTTCAGAAGCTCAATATTATGTTATTAAATTCATTCATTAAACTTTGTAGTTATTAATTACTGATTGATTATGGATGACAAATTGAATTAGTTTACAAATGACACGTTGTTTAGAGACTTGTTGAAAAACATCTCGTCCAGATGCAATAGCAATTACAGTACAAAACAATAAAAGTTAAATCAATCGAATTTGGTGGAACTTTCTTTCATAGATGAATGAATTGAGTTTGCAATGAATCATTTACAGTAAAGTTATAAGCTTTGATTCTTCTTCATTGTTTGTATTTGATTATTGTTTATTTTTTATGACGAAAGTAGTTGGTATGTTGCTCTCAAAGTTTATATTTTTCATTGGATTCTCTACCTATAGTTGTTGAGGTTATGTTAAATATTCAATTACAATGACGAATATCTAATGCACAAAATGAGAATAATTTAATATGTTTTTGTGGAGTTATAGGGATAGATACATCAACAATCCCAAACCTTGGTTAGAGGATATTAAAGAAATTTATCTTTTATTAGTTATATTATTTTGTTTAATTTATAAATAATAAAATATTTCATTAATTTTTTATTACCAATGGTGATGTAATAGACAATATAAGAGATAATTTGATTACTAGGTAATTTTAATTTTATTATAACTAAAAATTTATTTATTAATTTTTTAAGGGCAAAAATAATTTTATTTTCAATTAATATAACAAATAATATAAAAAAATATTTTAGAATAATTATACCCAAAAATATTTAAGTAAAATAATATACTAGTATTCTTTTATTATCTCTAACTAAACACAATAATTATTTATACTTATCTATTTTTATCAAATTTTATTAAACATAATAATAATTTATATCCAATAATCAAAAGATAATCTATCTTTAATGTAATTTTACAATTTTAGTAATAAAACATTTCATAAACCAAATGTCCCTTAGAGTTATACCATTATTGCTATCTATTTAAATTAAAAGCAATGTTGTCTTCACCCTACCTAGGTTGTAAAATTGTTTCTTGTGCTATCCTTTCGTTAGAACATTGACAACTTGATTAATAGTTTGCATATATGACATACAAATCACGTCACCATCAATCTTTTTTAAACAAAATTTTGTCAATTTCAATGTGTTTTGTTCTCTTATAAAGAATCATGTTGGTAGTAATTGCAATTACAACCTTATTTGTGTTTGATTATTAATTACTTTTACGAGGAAAGTAGTTGGTTTGTTGCTCTCAAATAGGGTTGAATTCAAACTGAATCCGTTCGAGTTCGAAGTCGAACTGAGAAAAGTAGTTTACAAATGACATGTCGTTTAGAGACTTGTTGAAAAACATCTTGTCCAGATGCAATAGAAAATTCTAATTAGTTTTGGCTGAACTATAATACAAAACCAAGCTTAATGAATTCAGTTCAAAACTGTAACAAAAAACAACTTTAAAGGAAACATGTTGAGATAAACTTGAGCCTATATAAAATGGGGTCAAATGGAAACCAACTCAAGTGAAGAGCACTATATATATATATATATATATATATATATATATATATATATATATATATATATATATATATATATATATATGTATGTATGTATGTATGTATGTATGTATGTATGTATGTATGTATGTATGTATGTATGTATTGCCTAAGTCTTTCTTTGGTTTTAAATTAGGTTTATATGTATTGATAAATGTGTAAAACGTTTCCGTATCTTCCTATTATTAGGTGTGGATACATGTGTTAATAGCTATTCATATAGAAAACATTATTGAATACTCTGAGTTTGAGACAAGTTTGACTAACTTGAGTTCAATTAAAAAAATTTATTTTCACCTTCTAGTTTTTAAATTATTCTTTTCACTTTATAATTTATATATTCATCAATTATTTCTATATTTAAAGTATATATAAAATTTTAGGAGTGTTAATTATATTTAAAACTTTTTTGGGTTTATTAATATTTTACTTAAGCTGAGTTATGAGTTTGTGAGCTCACCAAGATGGGCATCTTTAAGCTCGAGCTCGGATTTAACTAAAAAACTAAACTCAAGTAGCATAATCTTGAGTTTGATTCAACTTGGCTCACACCTTTGATTCACATATATATACAATAGTTTGTATAATATATTTTATATAAACTCTTTGTAAATAAGGATTGATTCGAGTCAAACTAAGCTTAAGATTAGGGCAACATGAGCTCATAAACTTAAAATGGTCGAGCTTATCTTAAACTAGTTGAAAATTAATTTGGTTTGATTGAACTACTCATTACAATAGTTTAATAATAAATTATTGATGGTAATGGAATCCAGCTCAGGTTTGGATAAGTATTATCATATAAAGCATGAATTATTAATTAATTAATAATAAAGTTTAGCTTTTGCAAGAGCCCTTAATAAAGCTAATGCTACTTTGCCTATTTAATCTTCAATTTTCCACAACATTGCATTTGTTAATAAAAAATACAAAATAAATCAAGTAGGCTCCTCACATCTTTTGTCCATTTTGTATAATGGCCGACAGACTGAAACCAGCGCTGTTATGCATGTGATGGTCTATATTATTTAATTAATTAATAATATATATAATTTATATATTTAAGTAAATAATAATTTTATTGATATATATAATATATATTTTTTTATATTGCAGAAGATAGTGTTCGACTCTTGAGCATGTGCCATGTGAAAAGAGGCATCTCTCAAGTGGGATAAAAATTTTCTGGAATTTTTTAAACATGTGCTTAGGGCTGGATTCGAGCTGAGCCGAGCTCGGCTCGGTTTTTTTATGGCCGGCTCGAGTTTGGCTCGAGCTCGACTCGAGTTCAGCTCGTTTATGGCTTAGCTCGACTCGTTTTTTATATCAAAACGACACTGTTTTGTATATTTATATGGATCAAAACAACGACGTTTTGTATAAAAAATTTAAAAAAAAATTGCCGAGCCAACCCGAGCCAGCTCGAGCTCGGCTCGAGCTCGATCGAGCCGAGCAAAACCCGGCTCATTTCGGGCTCGAACTGAGCTGAGCCGAGCTCGAGCTCGAGCTGGCTCGGCTCGAATCCAGCCCTACATGTGCTTGAGTCTTTCTTTATTCAATAATATTTTAGTATATATTATGTCTTCTTACGTTTAATTTGGATAATATTTTATTACCAAAATAGAAAGATTACCTTTAAGATAGATTATTTAAAAAATTACTGGGAAAAAAATGATTACTATATTTGATAAAATTTGATAAGTATAAATAATTATTGTGTTTGGTTAAAGATAATAAAAAATTATTAATAAATTATTTTACTTAAATACCCTTAAATATAATTATTTTTAAATATTTTTCATATTATTTGTCATATTAATTAAAAGTAAATTTATTTTTGTCTCAAAAAATTGATAAATACTAATATAATTATAATAAAATCAAGATTACCTTGATAATCTTTAAATACCTAAGGTGAATGTGGTAATCAGATTATCACTTATATTATCTACCACTTCAACATAAATAATAGAAGATTATTGTAATATTTTATTACTAATAAATTAAAAAAAAATAAAAAATAAATTAATAAGGTAATTTTTAAAACCTATAACCAAACGCCCCTAAGTGTTATTGAAATAAAAAGTTATTGAGAGAAGGACCATCCCCCTCGTTGGCCGGGTTCTGTGCGTTTCACAGATCTCTATGTACATGGATTCATTCAATTTTTCTTAATTATTATTATATTGTATTTGTTAATAAAATATTCAAAAACACATCTCCATGTCCATTTTGCATGATGGCCGACAGACAGACTGAAATAAATCAAAATTTTTGCTTGCTCGATGCATGTCATGGCCTCCATATATTATTAATGCAGATCATATGAATGCCAATGCCTTTAATTAATTTGATTCAATTCATATATCGTTATGTGGTTATACATTATATTTAATTTAAAATTATTTAATTAAATAATAATATATCATTTAAATAAATAATTAAATATTTAACTGATATAAATAATATATATTTTTTAAGTTGCAGGAGATAGTGTTTAGACTTGAGCATCGAAGTGGGATTAAAATTTTCTGGTATTTTTTTAAGATTCTTTTTTATTGAATAATATTTGAGTGTATAATATATAAACTCTTCTACTCTAACTATGCAAAATAATATGACGGTGTTGTTATTTTTTATTCTCTCCATCCCTTTCCTCTGCCTTCACTTGAGCCTCTCCCAGATCACTTTATTTTTCACTCCTTTCCCACTTCCCGATTCCTCTCTAAAGAAAAGAAAAGAAAAAATTCCCCCTTCTTTTCCCTTATTTCAGACAAAAGAAAAAAAAATCTGGTTCTTTTCTTTTTTTGAAAAAAAAAAATCTGTCTCAATATTTCTTATTTGTTGTTAAAAAAATTGTTAATTCGGCAATTGTTTTGTGATCATCTCTGTTTGAATTATTTCCAATTGCTTTACTTCTCTTCTGTTTTTCAAACTTAAAAAAGAGTTCAAAAAAAATGGTTGATGTTGCCGGGAATGTTGGGGGTGCGGTGAGTCCTGTCCTTCAAGTTGGTCAGTGGTTGGCTGCTCCAATCTGCCGTCAATTTAAGTACTTGTTCAACTACAAAAGCAACTTTGACAAACTTCAAGAACAAGTTGATAAGTTGAAGAAGACAAGAGACCGAGTTCAGTGCAAGGTTACTGCAGCTAAAAGAAACAGGGAAGAGATCGAACAATAGGTTAAGGACCGGCAGAAGGATGTGGAGAAGACCATTACCGAAGCAGAGCAGTTGATTCAAGAGATGTGTAAGAGATGTGCAAGAGACCATTACCGTATGGTTACTGAAGCTGAAAGAAATGTGCAAGAGAACGAACAAGAGCTTAAGGATTTGCATGTGGATAAGACCATTACTGAAGCAGAGCCGTTGAGTCAAGAGAAAGCAAACAACCGGAGATGTTTCAAGGGATTTTGCCCCAACTTCATCTTTCACTACAAGCAAAGCAAGAAAGCTTTCAAATTAAAGCAGGATGTTATTGATCCACTCCTCCAGCAAGAAAAGGAGTTGGATCCAGTTTCCAATTCTACTAATCCACCGAAGATCTGGCTTAGATCTAGTGAAGATTATTTGGCTTTTGAATCAAGAAACTCCACAATAAAGAATGTTTGGGATGCTTAAAATGATAACAATGTCTTCATGATTGGTGTTTACGGGATGGGTGGTCTTGGGAAGACTACTCTTGTGCAAGAAGCCGGTAGGAAAGCCAAGGAGGAAAAGCTCTTTGAGGACATTGTCTTTGTTGAGGTAAAGAAACATATGGTACAATATTGTTTCTTTGTTAAGGTTTACTTTATATTGGTTCTGACTGGGCAGTTTTTTTTTTTTTGTCTTGAAGATATCTGAATCTCCTAATATAGAGAAGATTCAAACAACAGTTGCAGACAACTTGGGTCTGGAATTTAAAAACAACAGTGACAGAGCAGATGAGCTATATTCAAGAATGAATGGCAAGAATATTCTTTTAATTCTAGATAATATTTGGGAACCTCTAGAATTTGAAAAGATGATAGGAATTCCTTGCGGAGCTGATCGTGGAAGAAATAAACTTTTGTTCACAACAAGAAACAAAGATGTGTTGGAGAAAATGGGTTCTGCAAATAATTATAGGATGGACACTTTAAATGAAGAAGAAGCTTGGACCCTATTTAAAAAAATGGCAGGTAACTATGTTGTAGAATTCTTGTAGAAGTAAATACTTTCACATTTTCATTAATATAGTTTGATTTTGGTGGAAAATGCTAATTATACCAACTAGGGGTGAAAAAATGTTTTAAGACCAAACGTTGGGTGGGAAATGATTTACTCGATGCAATATTTTGATTTGCATATAAAAGTTTAATCATAATTGTTATAATGTAAAGGCTCTAAACTTTTTCGAACTTTGACTTTGAGAATATGTACAATTTAATAGATTTAGAACATGAATAAACATAAAATTTCCACTAAATTTGTTTACTAATAAATAATTTTAAGAACCTCTTTTTCTAAAGTTTTTTAAATAAAACTATTTTGCATTTAAGATGTTGATTGTATTTTTTTCAAACAATTTGAAAGAGACACTATTCTGCTCTTATTATGTCACCAACTTTCGATTTTTTTTTTGCAAATAAAATTTCAAGATGAATAATATTTTATATTATAAAGTGGAATTCAATTAGATAAAAAATTCGATAAATTTATTTGGAAAAAATTGAAAACCAACATTTAAAACGTTTTTTAAATCCAAAGTATACATGTAAATAGAAAATGCAATTTATATAATCCTAGATCTCTATGCAGGTAATGTTATTCAAACATGTGGATTGAATTCTTTACCAAATGATATATGTAAGGAATGTGGAGGCTTGCCGATTGTCATTTGTACTATAGCCAAAGCATTAAAGAACAAGAGACAAAAATTTCAGTGGGAAGATGCCTTGAGAGTGCTGCACACACCTGCCACAGCAAAGTTCACCAGACTTTTGGATAAGGAATATACAAAGATTAAGTTGAGTTACGATTACTTAGAAGATGAGGAGCTCAAGAAAACTTTCATAATTTCTAGTCTAAGTCTAATGGAAAATGATACTTCCATTTTAGACTTATTGAAAAATATCATGACCTTGGGGATACTTGAAGGAGTCAACCTAACCATAGTGGAAGCATTAAATAAACTAGAGGTCGTGGTGAACGAACTCAAAGACCGTTGTTTATTACTTGATGGTAGAAGTAAAGGAAGTTTTTCTATGCATGATGTTGTTCGTGTTGTTGCTATAACATGTGCATATATAGACTACCATGTTTATACAGAGAAAAATGACGTTGAAAGGGAATAGAAGGATAAAGATAAGCTTGGAAAATGCACAATAATCTCATTAGCTGGTAATGATATTATTACTCAACTTTGGTCTGAAGGATTAAATTGTCCAAAACTTGAATTTTTTCAGGCAAGTCAGATGGGTTCTTCTTTCCAAATCCCTGAGGGCTTTCTCATCATGATGCCCAAGCTCAGAGTATTAAATTTATTTAAAATACAACAGTCATTGTTATCATTGTCAATTGACCATTTGACTAGCCTTCAAACATTGTGTTTAAATGGTAGCAAAATTGAAGATGTTGCTATTATTGGAACACTTAAGAAGCTAAAGGTCCTTAGCTTGTGAAATACTTTGATTAAGGAATTTCATACAGAAATGGGTCAATTGACACAATTAGAGGTATTAGATTTGAGCTATTGTTGGGAGTTGAAAGTTATTGCTCCAAATGTGATATCCCAATTATCCCAATTGGAAGCATTTTATATAAAGTCATGTTTTGTTAAGTGGAAGCATGAAGTACTTGAGGAATTGAAGTTCTTGTCCAAGCTCACCATTTTAGAATTGGATATTGAAGATATCAATGTGTTGCCTATAGATTTTTTTTCTAAAGAGCTTAAAAGGTACAACATATCAATTGGCCAATGGTGGTGGTTTCATTTTGGAAATGACCAACTTGAGTGTTTGAGGATATTACAATTTAAATTTAATTTTACCATCTACTTAGAAAAATTATATGAAATCAAGAATGTTGAAGCTTTGCTGTTGCATGATTCTTCAAATGAAGAGAATGATTATGAGGCTGCAAAAATTATTTCACAATCCAATGAAACAGAACCACTTTTTAACAAAAAGGTTTGATTAACTATAACTTATTGTACTTCTTTATTTTTATATTCTTATTTTCTTTTATGTGTATTCTCATTTGTTAACATATAGTTGTGATATTGTATAATTCATTCTATTTTGGGTTTTCTTTTTTTTTTAGCTGGTGATTCAAATTTTTAGTTCAGTTCCACTATTAAATACTTCTCTTCAATTTCTATATTATATAGTCTCTATCAAATTGATTTCATCATTTTATGGTTGATTTTGTAGTTGATACTATTAGAGACAAAAAAAAAAAACAAAACACATTGTTAATTTTTATGGCATGTCATCTATAAATCCACGAAAACTAATTATTATTTTATTTTTTAATTTTTCTCATGAGTTTACAAATATTGAAATGATAATTAACTTTGATTGCAGGTTATTTTCACTGATTTGATGAGTTTGAAATTGATCAAGATCAGTTTTGGGAAGATTTGCGAGAGCCAACTTTCAACTTCTTCTTATGAAAATTTGACAAAATTGATTTTGGATAGATGTGATAAAATAAAATGTGTTTCCATTTTTCATAGTTAAAAGCCTTCAACAACTCCGATCCTTGAAGATAAAGAATTGTAAGGTTTTAGAGAAGATTGTTGAAGAAGAAGAAGAAGAAGAAGAAGGAATAGAAGTTGTTAATTCTATATTTCTACATATAACTCAATTGGTGCTTCGAGATTTACCCAAACTTATTGTTTTCTATCAAGGAGCATTTGCTTTGGAATTACCTTTGTTAAAAGAGTTAGAGATAAAAAAATGTCCAAACTTCACTTCAAGATATGAAGGCTTCCAAGATAATAATGAGAAAGGTGAAGTTCAAGTTTCAGAGTCAAAATCCATTTGTTTGGAACATAAGGTATTAATCTCATATTTATTTCTTTATTGAAAAGTGTAAAAGGAAAAATCTTAAGATACACATACACACAATCACTTAAGTATATGATTTTTAATGTTTTTTGTTGCTTGAACCAAAATTTAGAAAAAATTAAAATAAAATAACTGATCAAGTGAATTTGGATACATTATTATAAAAATCTTGTCAATTAAATATATTATAGTACAAAGTTTAAAAATTCCAATGTTGTTTTAGTTTTGAATTAGAAAAAAAAATTAAGAAGTAATCATAAATTTAAGATTTTGTATTGTTTAAAACTCGAGTTAACATTAATATTTGTGAATTCTAGGAAATTAATAAATTAAAATAATTAAAAGATTGTTTTTTAATTTATGTGGTGGATCATCTTATTTTTGTGGGCTGATATTATCTTTTGGACTTGATCTAAATTAGTTTATATCTCAAATTGGGCCTCCCTAAAAGGGTATGAATTTTGGTTTAACACACATATTCCGTAAGAAAACTCAACATGATGGCCTATTAAGCCAAAATTTATAAGTAAACCCCTCCTGCATTTTTTATGAATAATTCATTACTCGGCAGTTAATAATTTCATATTTAAACTACTTATACTCATATTTTGAAGTTAGAATATCTTAATAATAGTATAATTTCCACTATTATATTTATATTACAAATTTGATTTATTTTCTTATTTAAATTTAGCTTATATATTACACATCAGATCATATGTTTCACAATTCTTTCTTTGACAATTGACACTTCCCACAATTAAAAAGTATTGATTAATTATTAATTAACTGCATTACCATATTTCGTGAATTTAACTAGGGAAATTGATATTTTTATCACTATTTTATTCCGTGTATACAAAAATGCCACCTATCCTAAAGCTTAAACAAATATACCACAACAGTAATCAACTTTTTCAAAATAACCTTCTTTAATCTTTCATGCAGATATTCTCTCTCTTCTTCTCTGTAACTTTTTTCTCTCTTCTTCCTCTTCTTTCAAAGTGATAAAGAAATCATGCAGAGAGATCCTTACCCTCTTTATCCTCATCTTCAAAAACGAAAAAAGAAAGGAAAAAACTGAATTATTCAGATTAAGAATTCTTCAAAGTGAGGATATAAAAAAAAAAAAAGCAACCCACAAAAAAACTCAACCACATCCACTTTATACCCTAGAAGAAATGACTATCGAAGAAGATCATTTAACAAGATTTAACTGGAAAAAAAATTAGCATTTAAGGATTAAAACTGAAAAAAAATGTGTTTAACTGAAAAAAAAAAACGTTGGCGTGAAAGTTGTTGGGAATAAAGGTTGGCGTTAACGCCAACCCTTAATATATGTACATATAAGGGTGGCCTCACCTTTGTATAAAATAAAAGAAAATTGGTATAAAAAAATAGTTGGCTTGTTAGCATTAATTTAGGATGGGCCCACCTTTATAAACTAAAACTATTAGTGTAAGAAAGTTGGCGTTATTATAATTTAGGGTGGGCCCACACTTTATAAAACTTAAAGCTTGGAGTAGGCAAGGGTTGGCGGAAAACGCCAACCCGTATAATAATATATATGTTATTATATAATATAATATATAATTATATTATATAATATAATATATTATATATTATATTATAATATTATATAATATATTATATTATATATGTTATATAATATAATATTATAATATAATAATATTATTATAATATATAATATTATAATAATATATAATATATTATATTATATATATTATATTATATAATATTATAATATATATAATATAATTATATATTATAATATATATTATTATACGGGTTGGCGGAAAACGCCAACCTTTGCCTACTCCAAGCTTTAAGTTTTATAAAGGGTGAGCCCACTCTAAATTATAATAACGCCAACTTTTGTACACCAATAGTTTTAGTTTATAAAGGTAGGCCCACCCTAAATTAATGCTAACAAACCAACTATTTTTTTATACCAATTTTCTTTTATTTTATACAAAGGTGAGACCATCCTTATATGCACATATATTAAGGGTTGGCGTTTAACCCCAACCTTTATTCCCAACAACTTTCACGCTAACATTTTTTTTTCAGTTTTAATCCTTAAATACTAATTTTTTTTCCAGTTAAATCTTACTAAATGATTTTCTTCGATGGTCATTTCTTCCAGGATATAAAGTGAATGTGGTTGAGTTTTTTTGTGGGTTGCTTTTTTTTTTTTTTTATATCCTCACTTTGAAGAATTCTTAATCTAAATAATTCAGTTTTTTCCTTTCTTCTTTTGTTTTTGAAGATGAGGATGAAGAGGGTAAGGATCTCTCTGCATGATTTCTTTATCACTTTGAAAAAAGAGGAAGAAGAGAGAAAAAAGTTACAGAGAAGAAGAGAGAGAATATCTGCATGAAAGATTAAAGAGAGGTATTTTGGGAAAGTTGATTATTGTTGTGGTATATTTGTTTAAGCTTTAGGATAGGTGACATTTTTGTATACACAGAATAAAATAGTGGTAAAAATTTCAATTTCTCATTTAATTATGTGCAAGAAATTGCAACAATTAAAGTTTTGTTTTAAGATTATGATAAACTGATTGAATTTCATTTGTATATATTTATAGATCAATTCTGACTTGGAGAATTTGCATATCAATTCTGACTTGGAGAACATTCTTTTAGAGGATGATTCGAATAGAAAAGAGATTATTTGGAGGAGTGAATCTAAAACTCTTGAAATCTCCTACGCAAATATTTCAGTTGGACTCCTTCAAAGATTTTACAATCTTGAAGTTCTATGTGTAGATTCCGATGATAGATTGATGAGTCTATTGTCATTCTCAACCTATTTTCAGAATCTTAAAGTTCTAAAAATAAGGGATTGTTGCGGGTTGATAAAGAGGTTAATAACGCCTTCAATGATTAAAAGTTTGGCGCAACTAAGAGAAATGAGTATAGACAATTGTTGATTGCTTTCTGAAATAGTAGAAAATGAGGGAGATGAAACAACAACTGAAATTGTTTTTAACAATTTGAATAAGTTGTCACTTGAAGAATTAGATTGTCTCACATGCTTTTGTTCTGGAAATTACTCTTTCAATTTTCCATCTTTGGAAGAGTCAAGTATAAAAAGATGCCCCAATATGAAGACTTTCTCTTTAGGAAGTTTAAGCATACCAAAGTTACGCAATGTCCATTATAGGATGATGTATTGGGAAGATAAGATGAAGTTAATAGAGATTGAGGAGAATAACTTGAATACAACTATACAACAAGCGAGGAAAAAATGGGTATGTATTTAATTAATTAGTTTAATAATATTTCTAACGTTTTAAGAATATATATTTTCTTCTCCTTATTCCTATTAAAAATATATATATAATTATTATCTATTTTCAAGAGCAATTTTAATTTTAATTTGATTGACATATTTTTTTTCTTTAGGTTAACTTTGATTTGGAGAAATTGACATTAAGTGGAAGAGATATCATGTCAATTTGGCAAGGAGAGTTTGAAGAGAACTTTGACAAAGTAGAAACTCTTGAATTGATCAAGGATGAACATGCATATATTCCAATTTATATCCTTACAAAATTTATCAATCTTAAAGAACTTGAATTGAAAGTGAGTTCATACGAAGAGGTATTCTCATATGGAGAAGGTGAGGAACATGTTGGAGCACTTGCACAATTAAGTGTTTTACAATTGCATGGACTTTTTAATTTAAAGTGTATTTGGAAACAAGACTTTCAATTCAAATCAATTCTTCAAAATCTTCATGAATTGATGGTAGCATCTTGTCACAATTTGATGACTCTACTACCGTGTTCATCATCATTCGAAAATCTAACGACTTTGACAGTGACCTGCTGCAATGGATTGCAAAACTTAATTGCATCCTCAACAGCCAAAAGTCTAGTATCTTTAGAAGAGTTGGAAATAGAAGAGTGTGCAATGATGATAGAAGTATTAGCAAATGTAGGAGACAAAGAGGAAGATGAAATTGTTTTTGAGAAACTTAAGGAGTTGACCTTGGTAGAATTAAAAAGTCTTACATGCTTCTATTCTGGGAAATGTGCCTTAAATTTTCCAATTTTGAAATCATTAAATGTGTTTAAGTGCTTTAAGATGAAGACTTTTTCTAGAGAAATATTAAAAATGCCACGGTTACAAAAAGTGAACAAGAAAGTTTGTATAAAAGACCCTGATTCAGTCATACAACAATTACAAAATGGTATGTATTCATTTACTTAATAACGTTTTTTTTTTTTTGTAGATTTTTTCTCTTTTATTGAATTAATAACAATTAATTCTCAAAAATCTTTATTATTGATTTTTTCTTCAATTAAAATCCTCTAAGTACATGCACCGAAGCTACAATATTACAGTTTATGTATCATTAAAGTTAAAATAAATTGAGTATATGTGCTTTTTAGGAATTGAGGTGGTTGTTGTGGAAATTCTTCATCTTCTTGTTTAATTGATATATTACAGTCATTTTAGACATTGAAAGGAATATTAATTCTCTATAGTTTTTGTTTTGCAAATAAATTAATGTGTTATTTTTTGTGATTATAGATTGTTCAGAGTTCTGTGATAGAATGGCAAAAGAATTTGAAGAAGAAGAAGAAGAAGTAGAAGCAGAAGCAGAAGAAGAAGAAGAAGTAGAAGAAGAAGAAGAAGAAGAAGAAGAAGAAGAAGAAAGTAGAATAATGCGAAGCGTAGAGGATGCCGAATGGTTAGTCATATTTCTTCTTAAACTTATTTCAAAAGAATTTATACATTGCCTTTATAAATTCAATTGATTTAGAAAGTAAGAATAACTATTTCCCACCAGAACTTTGCTCAATAAAATTCTATCCTTTAAGTTTGAACATTTAAATTTCCCCCTGTATGTGATTTTTTATAAAAAAAATTAACGATTAAAAACAATTTCTCAAATGGATGCCGCTTCCTTCAAATGGAACAACTCCTGAAGCTTTATTTTGATTCCACCAACACAGGCCCCTACTTCGGTCTTTCCCATCCTCGAACTCTCAAATATGGTAATTTCCTTTCATTTACTAATTTCGCATTTGTTTAATTTACATTGTTTCAACACTTACAGAAGTTTAATGTCACTGTCGAGGATTCTTTAGACTTTTGTCGTCATCAGAACTCTTTTTGTACCCAATGTTGATCTATGATCATGTTTGTTATGAAATTTTGTTGTTTTTGATGTAAAAAGTGATGAAGAAGCAAGTGGAATGAATGATTTGGACATAAACCAAGTGTCGTCAGGAGAAGAAGAGGACTGGAACTTGACGGCGAGCATGGAAGATGAAGAAGAAAGCAACAATGTTTGAAGGGTTGTCAAATGATCAACTGATGATAGCAACAACAGTTGAAGTTTGTCAAAGAAAGTTTCAGGCAAAACCATACATTAAACCCCGTCATAACTTCACCCTTTCTCTCTTTTTTCTTTCTTTCTTTAACTCATAACACAATCTCTTTAAAATAAATGTTCTAATTTCCTAATTTACTCAGTTTTGCTCCTGTTATCTTCAGCTATTTTACGTCTCTATTTGTGTGCTATCTTAGTTTGATTTCCTAATGTATTCTGTTTTGCCTCTGTTTTCTTCGCAGGTAATAGGGAAAAAGTTTCCTACTGGTTTGATGAGTTTGTTCCCCAGAAAACATCAGCTTATATAATCCAAGAAGATCTGCATATTGTAAAAATGACTGAGGGAAACACTTGAATTTTGTGCCCAATGTCTTGTTGTTGGAAACCAAGTAGGCTTACTTAAATTTGCTTAAATGAAGTTTTAATCTTAGCCTCATTATCAATTCCCCTGAGTAGTTAATAGGTACAGAGCTTTTTTTTTTTTTTTTCTGTCTGTCCAGATATAATGATGGAACTCAGTGAAAGAGAGGAGGCAGGAATTGTTCCGGATCCAGATGTAGATACTTACATGAAGGTATCTTCAACATATTTTTCTTGTTTATATCTGATGTTTTGTTCTAGATGCTGTTGCTACATGTACGAAATATTCGTGAAAATGGTTGCTATAACAAGCAATTTCTGCCAAAAGACAATAAAACAACCCTTCAAACAGATCATGTTTTAAAGGTGTTTCTCTTTGTTGAAGCTGTAACCTCATTTCTTTTCTAGTTGATTTGCATCAAGCGAATGCTTTAAGTTAAAATCTTAACTGTCTTGTGACTTCCCAGGTCCTTGGTAATTTTTCATAATTGCATCAGCTCCACTTGGTAGTAATGTTTATGGAATAGATGATTCCAACTATTAGATGCCTGCTATTATAAACCTTAAAGAATTAATTTACATTAAAATATGCAGGAGAGGTGGTTAGTCCCACAAAAGTGTTATTTATGGATGCAATATCAAATGGTTTAGACAGTTCAACTGCATATCAGATTGTTCTTTGGCCATAGCAGCAGGTGCATATCACAGATGCTACTGTATTGATTTTACTTCCCCACTCAGTTCCAGAAACGTTTGAACTCTTTGATGACATCATTTTGATGCAGAAGGAAAGGTTTTGTATCAAGAACAACACAATAAATTTGTGGAATTTTTCAAGGACTGTGGATTCAGGTGTCCTCAAAGAAAAGGTGTAACTAACTTTCTTCAGAAGGTAAGTGAATTACAAATTACAATCATTTGTTTTTCCATGTTTAAATGTTAGTACTTCAACTTTTATTTTTAATTCATTTTTTTGGCTGGTGATATCTAGAAAAGATTGAGAACAATACTGGTACTGCACTGATTCTATGTGGCGCTGAAAAAAGTTGTTCCTTCAATGTTATGCTATAACAGCTATTCGAGTTCAATGCTACTCAAGTTTGTTCGATGTTCACCCAGTCGAATTCAAATGCTGCCCCCTGATAATCTTGTGCGATTATTTTGCAAGAAAAGTTGGCCAATATTCAAGGAAGTCAAAATTACAATGATGGTAAACTTGTGGAAGAGAAGTCTAAGAATTTCCCTTTCAAAAGGTGAATTTGATTTCCCGTAGTTAAAGATTTTTATCCATTTTTGTTCCAGTTGTATTTGTTTCACTTTAATGTTTAATATTATTTTTTGTGTGTCTTATCTTATTTGATAGACGGGATGGTCTCACCTTTTAAACCCTAATCAGCAGCAATTCACAATATGAACTATTATGTTGAATTCCCTGTGGTACTCCTTATTAGCCATTCTACATTCACAATCGGTTATTTTCATTGCATGATATTTAAAGGCATCAGATCTCATACCTTCATTTTGGCATGTTTTGTCTTTAATTTGCCTTCTACTTCCCTTTGGTTTTAGGAGAAGAAGAAACTCCCAACTGTTCTCTGATATATCTATTGGAGTAAGGTTTGGTGTGCTTATGGCATCGATGGGTGTTAGTGAAGCTGGAAAATCCACTCTTCTAGGTTTTGGCCAAACGATGTTGCATCAATGACAAACCCGTAGTTCTTTCTCTAATCTCTTATGAATCAATGAGTAAGGGTTTGTTAGTACTGAAAGCTTTGAGCTCATTCTCCTGGAAAACTGAACTGAGGTCATCCAATTGTCATGAATTGACCAATCTATGTTTGTTTTTCAGTTAAGCATTAAATTAATTGATGCTTCTTTATCCATTGTGCCAGCATGTCCTTCTCTTTATCTTTTTCTGGAAAATGATTTCATCATTGTCTTCTGGTACTAACTATAGGACTGTCGTAATTTGTAACTTGGTTTCTTTATCTGTTCCTGTAATTTAGGTTGCTTTAAGGTCGCAGTATTCCAGGTAAAATATTATTGACCAGAAGGGCAGATCCTATAGAGGCCCCAAGCTTACATTCCCCAAGTTTTGGACGCAGCCTTTCTCAGAATGATGTTGGGACAAGTGATAACATGCATGATTCCATAAGTATTCATTCTTTTCAATTTCATAATTTAAGTATCATTTGAAGTTTAAATATTAAAGGATTTGATTTGCTGTTTTACTTATTACGCAGGTGGAAGATCAAGATACATCCAAGCCAAATAATGTAAGTGCTTATAAGTTAACTATTTCAAATATTGAAACTATGTTCAAAAGTCTCTTAAGTTCACCATGGGCGCTAGAGCTACCGATTCTGTAAGGGTTGTGAAATTTACCGAGGAGCTGTCTGGTTCCATGGTCATATTAGGTATCATGCTATATAGCTTCTCGCATAATTATGCGTATAGAGATTTCCAAAGGAACTGATTTGGTTTTAAATTGAGATTAGGATCCTTTCTCTCTCTCTCTCTCTCTCTCTCTCTTTTATCGCTTCTTTATACCGTATTCTTTTTTGCTTAATCATGCAGAGAGAGTTTGAGAGTTAGCTTGGAGTGGTGTACCACCATTCATGCGCCCTCCTGAATGGAGGCTTCTTTTGGTAAAATTTATACTCTATTAGTTGCCATCAATATTGGAAGTACATTGACCACAGATTTTTTTTATGATCATTCCTTTGAAAATTCTCTAACCGGTAATATTTTTAAGTGATGTTTTTAAGAAAATTTTGGGCTAATAAACTCTTTGATTAACGGAAACTTGCACATGTAGAGAACTATGTTTTGGATTTCTTGCTAATCTATATGCAAAAATTGTTTGCTATGTGCTAATACTGGTGAGGGAGATCAATTCAATGATGTGCCTTTTGGTTTATTGAGGCTCGAGGTATTGGCTATAGTTCTGCAGTTGTTTCCTTACATTTCATTACGTGCTGTTTGTCTTTTTGAGTTTGTAGTTGTCAATTCTTGTTGTTCAATAGTTGAAATGAACTATTTTAGGAGGATGCATTCAAGTGATTGTCTTCATCTGAGTTCTGGGATTTACATAATCTAGCCTCTTAAGTACAATATACATATTATTGAATGCATTTTTTTCCCTGTTGAAATTTATATATAAACTGATAACAGGGATATGCACCGCCAAATTCAGAAAGAAGGGAGGGAGTCAAGGAAGCGTAGTGAGTATCTTGACTGTGTTGCTCAGTTTTATGACATTCCAGATACTGAACGTTCAGATGATGAAATTAACATGCTTTGCCAGGTATTTTAACTGAGACTGCACGTCAATCTTGATCTTTTTGTTTAATTTTCTGCGTGACCAAACTGGACACTCAGAGAATGTATATAAACAAATGAAAACTCTTAAAATATCATAACACAAGTAAAACTGAGCAATACGTTAATGAGATGGTAATGTGTTAGGCCTCCAATAATGCACATATACAAAAGGAAAAGCAAAGGAATTAAACACAGGAAGCAGAAATCAGGGCAGATAATGGAAGCTGAAATCAAGGCTTGCCCTAATCAGCAGCTGGATTCAAGGCCATAGAACAAGACCAAGATCAATATATTAAAGCCAAAACAGACTATAAAAAGAGAAGATCGGACGAAGAAGAGGCAAGCAAGAATTCAATAATTCTTTAAAGGGGATTTACAGCAAAAAGAGGGAGGGGGTTGCCACCTCTGCTTTCAATATATTTTTTATAGTTCTTATTACTATTTTTTTTTTAAGAGAATAAACACTTGTAGTGTGAAGTATCATAGATAAGGTTCATTGTGCTTGTGTATTTACACTTCATAGTTCTCTATTTGATTGTAAATTCTGTAATTTTCTATTAAAGTGGTGTCAGAGCCACACTAGGAGCTAGGTTATGGTGAACACTCGAATGAATTCTAGGCTATATCAAGCGGCAAAAGATTTGTCAAGAAGGGGGCATGGTCTGGATGTTGAAATTCAATTATCAAAAGAGTGTTTTAGTGAGATGAAAGACCACTGGTCTATCAAATTGCTCTCGGCATAACTGTAATGCCTGTCTATTTATGTACTCAAACCAGCATTCTATTTATTTGGGTTGTTCCACTGAAAAGATGTTTAATTTACACCTGCACTTCTCTTCCCAATAGGCTTCATCTTTTTGTACCGTAGAAATTCCATTCATGTTTTTAAAATACCCTAAAACTATTTATAAAGTATAATGTTATAAAGTATAAAGTATCTCTTGACCAACCATTGACCTACCCTAAAACTATTTATAAAGTATAATTTACAAATTATCTATTACAATTTTAAGTATTTAAATTAATATCATCATTATGATAGTAGCTATTTCTTGTTAAGTAAGGGATGAGGATTCCCCATAAGAGAGATGAGAATGTGTCACACCCCACGAAGAGCGCCATTCCTACACCTCCCCTAAGCATTGACATCTCTATCTCTATCTCATAATGTATTAATAGAAATTAAAATTTTCCAATGCCGTTAAAGTTTGGAATGAATACATTAGCTAGAAAATATTTTGATTCATCATAACTATTTATGATGATTGTTTGTAGAAGACATTTTTCTTACTGATCAAATTGAGGATATATAATGGAGGTTTGCATGTGTATACTCACTTTTGTTAACTTTTTAAAGTAAATTACTAATTTACCCTTTTCTTTAATGTAATGATAAGAATGTCCTCATAAATTAATATACATTTAAATTACAAATTTATACTTTGTTTAATTGAATATACAAAATTATCTCTTATATTAAAATTGAAATTTAATCAACATAATTAAGATTAAATTACCAATCTATCAACATAATTAAGTTAATTATGAGGAGCAATTATTTATGTCCACCAAGCCACAAATCTCATTATGCATTTATACACCATCACCTTCATCTTCCAATAAACATATCCTATATCTATTATTTATACACTTGAATAAATTCATCTAGAAGTCTATCGTTAATCCAACAGTTTATATCCCATTCATGGTTGCTGAAATGTTAGATATTTCTTTCCACTGGCACCATAGAAAAAGCGAAAGAAGCCTCATGCAACAGGGCTCCTAATCCCACCACGTGAGCTACTTTGTGCCTTCACTTCTTCAATCATCCACACATAAAGTGCAGGCTATAAGTTTGCCCAGTTTCTGATTGAGTTAGAAGGAAGAGTTTCATAACCTTCATCATTAAAGCTTTCTTTTTCCTCCTTTTTATCATAACCGGAACTATCCGTATTTGTTGGAAGGATAAACCCAGATTCACAGCCACTGCATGACAGAGATTCAAATTCAAATCTTTATCTTGAAAGTTATAATATTCCACCAATTTTATTAGTCCTTGAGGTCATCATTGAAGCTTTCTGTTTTAGGCTAAAACATTTATATCTCAGCTACCTGGTCGGTATTTAAAATCATAATTATTGCTCAGCTACCTTTTTCAGAAAACATTTTTTTTTTTAAATTATAAAATAGTTTAAAAGAAAAAAGCCTATCCACATGACTATAGTTGCGATCTCTAAGCGGGATTTTACTTCATCTTACTGAGTTTCCCCCTCATCTTTTTGCAAAAAGCTGCTCTTTGACTAGGTTCGGGTCGCTTGACCTGGGTTGATGTGCATCATCCCAAACAAAACCCAAAAAAACAAAAAATTTAGAAAAAGGAGGCTTAATGCTAAAGCGATGAGAAGCATTTGAACCAAAGCTCATCATCGGCAACGAATATATCAAGGATTTGCGGTAGAGCATGGGACCATTATCGTGCTCAGGTAACGCCGCGAGAATTTCGGAACTTTGCGTGAGGGATTGGAAACGATTGTGATTATTGTTAGGGGAGAAGGTGGTGGTTGGTGTGGCAGCGATTGTGTTGCTAGTGGTGGCTTGGAAACGATTGCGTTCTAGAAAATATTGTCTTCTTTTGGCTAATCATCGACGTCCTTAGATGTGGCTGAGGTAGAGGAGCAGATGCCAAGTAATCGATCAGAAGAGGGAGATCAACGGTGGTGAAAACTAGCGTTTTGCAAAAAAAATGAAAACAAGGAGTGATGCAGTGGAGAGGCGCAGAAAGGGAAGTGGGATGGAGTGGAGCATTTATGCATGAGTGGATGTAAACCTGTTTTGGGTGAACCAGGATAATACAGTCTTTCTCTTCACTGTTTGTGTGTTTGTTTGCTTCACCACCAATATATAACTTACTAAGTTAACTGTTCTATAATTTCTGTCTTTAGCCAATTGCATGTGTTAATTAATGTTAACTCGTGTTTTTGCCTCTTCTCAACGTTCACCATTTGTCTGTAAATGCATTTTCTCATCTTGACTTACCAATGCTAATGATGTTTGTTGACCAATTATGCTTGTTTGTCAAGGGATTTCCATTAATTGCCATGGGTCAGTAACTCTCTTCCAACTGTGTCCTTGGAGAACTATCTTTCAACTTGGAGATTCAATTCCATCTTTGCAGAAGGTATTTAATAGAAGATCTCCATCTATACCTTCGGTTTCTTATATTGTTACTGATACTATTGTTGACAAAGAAGATCTCCATTTGCCCTTACATTTGTATTATTTCTAGGTTGAGTTCATAAGCAAAGTTTTATTTTATGATGTGTTTGTACTGGAAATTGGTTGAGCAAGATTTGATACCCAAATCTTATCAAGATCATGAATTTCGAACAATCACAAACAGTTCATAGTATATAAGTAACCCTAGTTATGTTTCCAGTAATGATATTGGAGCAAACCATAGGTTTGAGTACTGTGTATCATTTGTGAATGAGTTGAGTTTTCAGTTTTATGAATACATGAGAATAGATTTTTAAAGTAGATTTAGAAATTTCTTGATTTAATTTGTATATGCAGATCAATCTAGTAGAATTAGGGTGATATTATTCACTAATCGATGACCATCTTACAAGACAACAATGCCATTCATTAGTTGACTCTTGCTTGGGTTTGTTTTTGTTTGAATTCACCTCTACTTGTTAGAATATTTGTAGGCCATTCATTAGATCTATTCTAGGCATACACAAACCACATTATAGATAGAGTTGGATTCGAGTTCAATTTAAACATGGTCAGCTTGTTTGAACTGGTTAAAGATGCTAGAGGTTGCCATCAAGAAGAATAGTATTATCGAAGGGAGATTTGAATTGAATTCAAGTTAAATTATTGAATTAAAACTTCAACATGAAATGAGCCAAACATTAATTCAAGTCAAGATGGTTTGGTTTGAATCTAACTTTAGTTATAGATATGGTTCGAGTTTTTTTTTTTTTTTATAACAAGAAATCTCACTTGAATCGGATTATCTTTTTGGAGTTAAAATAATCACATCAAATAAATAAAATCCTAAGAGTTTATTTTGATAATTTATCCATCATTACTCTAGTCTTCCATGGGCTTCATTTGGGCTTGATTCCACAATAACTCGTTTGGGTTCACTAAACCTATTCCATAGGTTTACCATAAAGTTCTTAGAAATAGTGACTCTCACTAACAGCTTCTAAGGATAAGATCACAAGACTGAAGCAATAAAAATTTGAATAAAAAAAGGAAAGGTTTAAAATATAATATTTGAAACAATCAGATTAATTGTAATAATATGAAACAAGGATGAAAAAGAAATTATCTCAAGTCTTTCTCTTGTTTCAAGTCTCTTTTTCATTTTGTCTTTGAAGTTTGAACAATGTCAATGTCATGTCAAAGTCTCCTTTAGTTGATAAAAGACACCACTTACAACTTTCTCTAGCTAGAAAGCACTCAACTAAACTGAAGAAAGTTATATTTTTACTCTAATCAATCTTCACGTGGTGGGTCTCCGTTGTCTTCTTCAATTATTCACATTACAGTTGATAGGCTTTTACTATAATCTCTCTTCATCCTCTTTAGTTTTTTTTGCTCGCAATAATTTAGAAATCATCCAAAATTACTTTTTCTAAATATTTATTATATTTGAAATGGGTAAAATCCAAGAATTTTAACTTTAAAAAGTGACTACAATCCTACCTTTAATTGTGATAAACAACAATGTGAATAACGTTCTGTGCTGACAATTGACATCTGAATTAAATTTTTGCATTTCAAAGCAGTTTAGCATGTTTTGTGCTGACACATTGCTTTCTATTATTTGAATTAAGGAGTCTCCATTCAATTACTGTCTGCTTGTGTGGAAAACTCCAAATTTTTTGGAGATGTTACAGTTTCAAGGGTAAGCTCAGAGATCCTTTGAGATTCATTAATGCTGAGAGACCACCTTGTCCTTTGAATTTACTAAGAAGATTCATTATCAGCTTCTCTATCGCTTCTGCTTTTAAACTCTGAATAATCTGTTGTCTTTTATGTTACAGATTGTTCAGAGTCCTGTTCTAGTTTTCAGGGCACACTTGATCGTGAGAATGTTAAAGGGGACTAATGGCAAGCTTCAATATGCTTGAGTTGTGGTTGCCACTAACTATTTTAAGCTTCTTGAATTCTGTTAGTCAGACTTGAATTTTAACTCCTAAGTCGTAATAAGTATTATCCTTTTACTTAAATCTTCCCAATAATTAACACAAAAACTAAAATTCAATTCTTTAGTAACTCTATCATATTATCCCACACTAAAATGTTCTATTGCATTTGCATCCATCAATTATCATTTCATACTTAAATTTTTGTTCTCTAAGAAGGGATGACAACTTAACTCTAAAAATAATCTCTAGCCGGCCCCATATGAGGAGAATATTATCCAACACATACAAGGGATGAGGACAAAAACAATCTTAAGAAGCAGGGGTGGGATAAATATATTTCTTGACCCGCCATATGTCTAACCTGAAACTATTTATAAATATGATTTATGAAATATTCATTACAATTTTAATTATTTAAACTAATATCATTACTATGATAGTAGTTAAGCAGAGGGAACTAGAAGGGACTAGGGTGGAGGAAGAATTATTTCCTTTGAGTAAGGGATGAGGACATGTTTAAGGGTGGAAATGACATCGTTAAGATTTTGGATTATAGCCAGCAAGTCAAAGCCAAGGGTAGTGGCAGAAGCCACTAACTAAACTTCATGAACCATGAAGTTTGCACATTTGCTGGGCTTTGTTTAATTACAAATGAAAAAACTAATGGTGCTTGCTGAGTTTGTGATTAATGTGGGTTTGGTAAGTTGATTATGGGAGATATATTTTTAGATTTCAAGGAGAGAAAAATAAGCAAACTGGGAATGAATAAAATTGTGGGAAATGATTGGCAAAATAAACATTCTTGTGAAAGTTTGCAGGAAAAATTTTGGAAATCGAAACTTCAGTGTATAACATCTGTACCTTTTTTGTCTTTTCTCTCTGTCTTCTTTCTCTTCTTTTCTTTTCTTTTGCTTTAAATTGTTTGATTCAAGCTTTTTTAGAGAAGTCAGCCTCAACACAAGTACCATTCCAACCTTCTGTATTGTGCTAGACTGTAAAATTATCATCATGCTCATGTTAGTGATATCCTAATTGAGTCGGTAGTCCAATTGTTGTGATATGTCTATTCGGTGTCAACATTATCATCATGCTCATGCTAGTGCAAATTAATTGTGATATCAAATGTGATGTATAAAATTATTGTTTATGTTAGCTTACAAGATATACATGCTCTTAATTTGATGATAATCGAATAGTATTCTCACAATCGATTCAAATTTATATATATGCATGTGTTAGCTTATTTTGCCAAAAACATATTACCTTTAAAATTGGCAACGGCTTCATCTATATATAAACATATTAGTCTTTTGTATGGGTGATATGACGATTTATTAACAAATATATTTATTGTAACGAGAGATGATGAAATATTGAAATAATATTGACTTTATTAAATGTAATCCTATTTTGGGTGAACCAGGATTAGGCAATCTTTCTCTTCACTGTTTGTGTGTTTGTTTGCTTCACATACTCTAGTTCATTCACCACTAGTATAAAATTTACTAAGTTTTTAAGTTCTGTAATTTCTTTCTTTAGCCTAGTGCATGTGTTAATTGATGTTAACTCATGTTTTTGCCTCTTCTCAATTTTTCACCATTTGTCTGTAAATTCATTTGCTCATCTGGACTTACCATGCTGATGATGTTTGTTGACCACTTAAGCTTGTTTGTTAGGGGACTTCCATTTATCATCGTAGGTGAGTAATTCTCCCAACCGTGTCCTTGGAGAACTATCTTTCAACTTGGTGATCCAATTCCATCTTTCCAGAAGGTATTTTAGAGAAGATCTCCATCATACTGTTGTTGATAGAAAAGATCTCCATTTGCCCTTACATTTGTATTATTTATAGGTTGAGTTCATAAGCAAAGTTTTATTTTATGATGTGTTTGTACTGGAAATTTGTTGAGCAAGATTTGATACCCAAATCTTATCAAGATCATGAGTTTCAAACAATCACAAATTGTTCATAATATATAAGTAACCCTAGTTGTGCTTCCAATAATGATACTAGAGCAAACGATAGGTTTGAGTATTGTGTATCGTTTGTGAATGAGTTGAGTTTTCAGTTTTATGAATACATGGGAATAGATTTTTAAAGTGGATTTAGAATTTTCTTGATTTAAATAGTGACTCCCATCAACAGCTTCTAAGGATAAGATCACAAGATTAAAACTATAAAAATTTGGGGAAAAAAAAAAGAAAGGTTTAAAATATAATATTTGAAACAATTAGACTAAAATGTAATGATCTGAAACTATAAGGATGAAAAAGAAATCATCTCAAGTCTTTCTCTCATTTCAAGTCTCTTCTTCTTTTGGTCATTAAAATGCAATAATGTGAATGTCTTGTTAAAGTCTCCTTTAGTTGAAAAATGACACCACTCACAACTCTCTCT
The DNA here is from genome assembly GCF_011075055.1 of Mangifera indica. Taxonomy (NCBI): domain Eukaryota; kingdom Viridiplantae; phylum Streptophyta; class Magnoliopsida; order Sapindales; family Anacardiaceae; genus Mangifera; species Mangifera indica. The sequence continues at coordinate 3,100,310 of NC_058138.1, forward strand.
AGTTGAAAGCATTCAACCAAACTGAAGGAAGTTACATTTTTACTCTAATTGATCTTCACGTGGTGAGTCTCCACTAACTTCTTCAATTGTTCACACTACAGTTGATAAACTTTTATTGTAATCTCTCTTTATCCTCTTCAGTTTTCTTCGCTCGCAATAATTCAAAAACATCCAAAATTACTTTTTATAAATATTTATCAAATTTGAAATGGGTAAAATCCAAGAATTTAAACTTTAAAAAGTAACTACAATCTTAACTTTAATTGTGATAAACAACAATTTATATAGATAAATATTGGATTACTAATGTATAAAAAAATATTTTTGTCATTTTAGAAATCTTAGAAGACTTTTCATTGACACATATCACATAACGTTTTTATTGTTTCTTATAGTGAATGAGATAATGGGCAAGTTGTTTGAGCTACTTTTAAAAATAATTAGAATTAAATTCGAATTGAATTAAATCTATAATGATGAGCTCAAAATTGAACTCATTCAAAATTTTCAAAAATATCATAAAAATTAAAAATAGAATAAATAATATTATAAATAGAATAGATAGTTTCAACAAAAGATGAATAGATGAATAGATTTGAACTAAACTCAAATTAAACTATCAAATTGAAGTTTTATTTTGAATTCAATTCAAATCAAATTAAACACCAAACTTAAATTTAATTAGTTTTGTTTGAACCCAATTGTAAAAGTAATACAAAACTCTAAGTTGAGATGGGACTTTTCAGCCTGTTAGTGATGTACCATTTCATATCATCCATTTTGCTAACAATGGATGGAATCGACTTAAAATAATTTTAAAAAAAGAACAAGACTAAAATCATTTGAAAAGTTAAAGGTACAAAATTAGGATATTTGATATAATTGGACCAAATGATGATTATCTAAAAGCAAAAAGATGAAAAAGAATTATCTCTAAGTCCGTCTCCCGTTATAAGCCTCTAAGCATTTTAGCTGAAATTTGCACTATGACAACGCACTTTTAAGTTGGAAACGACACACCCAAACTTTAAGTTGCATTTCAATTTTTCTCATCGATTTTCGCATAAATTTGGAGTGGAATGAAAAGCAATTCGGTGAGTTTATCCTACCAAAATTAAAAATAATTTAAATTTGATTCGAGCGAAGATGAGACAGTTTAAATTTGGTTCAAATTTATAATTTAAATTTATGTATTAAATTCGTTATTATTGAATTTATGATTTATCGAAGAAATATCATTATTTTATATGATAATAAACAAAACTAAGTTGTAGTAATAATTGGTTACAATTATTCAAATCGGATTAGAAACCATATTTAAATGGGAACAAACCATCAACCTAAGTTACCCAACTTCTAAACTGGGTTGAACCAAACTTTATAGGTCTAGATGATTTAATTAGGTATGAAATAGTGAAACCAAGAAAATACAGGAAAAAGTGATTGTAATGGAAACTTACTATGTGAAGATGAAGATAGATTGAGAGTAAAATTTAATCTCTAAAATGTAAAAAGAAAAAAAGGTTAAAGAATTCATTCATAATCGTTCAACACGAAATTTCTTATTTTACTTCCAATTTTTTTTATATTTTCAAATGAGAGTCTTGGAGAGTTTAGTCTCTATAGTAGTAGTAGTAGTAGTAGGAATGCTCATAGACTATAAAAACGATTAAGATTAAATTCAAATTAAATTAAATTCAAATATTGGTTGACTCAATTTTAGTACGACGACATCTTTCTCTCGCTTTTCGACCTGCTCTCTGGACTGGACTTGTCTACCTATTTCTCGATAACCCTCGTTCTAGAGAATTCTTCTAATTGAAACTATTGGTTGCCGGAAACGGCGCCGTTTCTCAAGCAGACCTAGTGGGCTTTACATTTTCTGAAATTGGGCTATAAAATTTTTCGTTGTGTTCACAGCTGGCCCTTCCTTTACTCTAATTTCCAAAAAATAAAAAGCTAAATCTAAACAACTAAACCAACCAGAAATAATTATAATTTTCCATCAAAATTATAAATATTATTGCTTTTCATTACAATTATGTCCTTTTTTTCTGATAATTAATTATTTATGAAAAAAATTAAAGATGTTTATTTTTATGCATTTCAAAATAAACTAATCGATAAAATAATGTGTGCCAATTTTAATTAATAATTTTAAATTAAAAATAAATTAAAATAAAATATATATCATCTACCTATTTAATTCAATATTAAAAAACTGAATACATAAAACATTGCTTTAGAATAATATCATCATATAATTTATGTTTTTGGAGCTTAAAATTGTACAATAAAATTAAATTTGAATTCAAATTCAAATTAAATAAGAGGAATTAACAATCTAAAAGAATTTGTATTTATTCCCTGGACAAAATCATATATGTTTAATTTTTAAAAAATAATTTGAATAATAAAAGATAAAATTTTATGTATAAAAAAATATAAATTTAAATTTTTTGTAATAATATATCAAAATTAAAATTTTTATTTATTAATTATTAAATCTTGATTTGATCCCCCTTTTAATAAAACATATGTATATATATGTTTTAAAAGACGACATCTAATCCAATCTAATCATCCACGTGGAAACTACGAATTGACTGCTAAAAAGATATCACTTCATCAGATTGAAGTGGCCCATCAAGATTCTAATTTGATCGCTACTTATAATTAAGCTGTCAATCATCAGACGAACTTTGTCGAATGAAATAGAGAGCCTGTAATATAGGATAAATGACTGTTTCCCCTTAAAGGTTTGGTGGAAGCTAAATTTTTTAATTATTAATTATTAAAAATTTAAATAATTAGTTATCAATTAAATTTTAGAATTATTATTAAAAATAAAATTATTATTTAATAAAATATTTAAAAACTAATCATTTATCCCACTTTTTTTACCTAAAGTTTAAAAAACTTATATTCCCCTCTTAAAGTTTTTACAGTAGATGCCAACGGCAGAAGAAGACAACGACAATGACGTTTTTCTTCCCTTTTGACTTTTCTCTTAGCTGTGATCTATTTCTAATCATCATTGACTATCTTCTCTTCTCGCTGGCAGCTATTGCAAAAACCCTAAGAGAGAATAAAATTTTTCAAACTTTGGGTTGAGAGGACTTTGTTAGTTTTTAAACTTGAAGGATGAAAATATAATCAATTTTTAGTTTTTAATATATTTTTGTTAAATGATAATTTTACTCTTGATAATAATAGTAAAATTTAACAGAAATATAGGTATTTAGATTTTCGATAATTAATAAGTAAAAAGTTGAGTCTATGCTAAACCTTGGGTGAAAAATTGTCATTTAACTTATAATATAAAACAAAGGTCAGATGATTTATTTTATAATATAAAGTAGGAAGAAAAATTACAATGGAAACCCACCATGTGAATATAAAGATGGGTGAGACTCAAATTTACTCTCCAAAATCTAATTTAAACTAAAAATTTTTAGCCTATGTATTGCGGATCAAATTGAATTACATTTTGTTAATATAAATATAATTTTGATAGTGACTTCTCTCCATTGCCTGAACTACTAATTACAACAATTTAATAATAAATTATTAATGGTAATGGAAGCCAGCTCAGGTTTGGACAAGTATATTATATAAAGCAGGAATTATTGATTAATTAATAATAAATTTTAGCTTTTGCTAGAGCCCTTAATAAAGCTAATGCTACTTTGCCTATTAAAATAATTAATTAATGAGGCCTTCTTTTTGTTATTTTGATAAAGTATTAATCTATTCACAAGATGAGTTTTAACAATCAATCAATTAAAGTTAAATCCATTAAATTTGGTGGGACTTCTTTCATAGATGGATGAATTGAGTTTACACTGAATCATTCACACTAAAGTTATAAATAATTGATTTTTTGTTCACCGTTTGTATTTTATTATTGTTTATATTTTATGAAGAAAGTAGTTCTTCTTCTTCGTAGTACACCCTATCTGCTTCAAGCCATGCTAGCCTATTTGCTAGCTTCTGCATTAACCGATTGAGCTCTATTAGCCCTAAGTCAAGGTTTTATAAGCATGGTAGAGGTTCGAATCCAAGCGTTTCGTTGAAAGTTCTAATATTCCATTAATTTTACTAACCCTTAGGGTTTAAATAGTTGGTATGTTGCTCTCAAAGTTTGTGTTCTTAATTGAATTCTCTACCTATAGTTGTTGAGATTAGGTTAAATATTCAATTACAATGATGGATACCTAATACACAAAATGAGAATAATTTAATGCGTTTTTGCCGAGTTATAGGGATAGAAACATAGATAATCCCAAACCTTAAGAGTTATACCATTGTTGTTATCTCTTTAAATTAAAAGCAATGTTGTCTTCACCTTAATCGTACAATATATAACATTACAATATAGTCTAAAATAGAATCATAATCCAATGAAATAGGAAAAAAAATATGCAATAAAACATAATCATATCAAATCAGAATTAGATCTAATTAGAATTAAATCAAATACATATATATATATATATATACACACACACATTATTTAATACAAGCAACAAATAAACAAAACAGAAGACATTTTATTCATTATAGTTGTATTTATGGATAAACCAAATAATTCAAAAAACTAGGGTTTTCCATTTCCATTCATTCTAGACATTAAAAACCTCCTACAATTGGCCTTAAAGTTGCCCACAACTTTAAGGTTGTCCAAATTTCATTATTCTTTTTCCTTTCTTTTTCTTTTTTTTTGATAACCCTGATTATCCTTTTTTTTAATAAAATCTAACCTATACGTCATGTGCAAGTGTTCCCCTATCCTTTGTTGTGTATTAAAGATTACAAGATCAAGTTGTAGAATTTTTTGACGACTGTGGATTCAAGAAATGGTTTAGTGTGCATAAATTAATCATCCCATTGTTATAATGATTGTTTGTAGAAGACATCTCTTACCGATGAAATTGAGGACACATGATTTGCAGATGACACAATGATACTAATAGAAACCAGCTCAGGTTTGCATGTGTATATTATAATTAATAATAAAGTTTAGCTCTTGCAAGAGTACCTAAGAAAGCTAATACTAACTTTACCTACTTTAATCTTCATTTTCCACCACAATGAATAATAAAATAATAATTAATGAAGCTAATGGTCTACTCTTACTTTAATCATATTAATTAATTTGGTCACTGGGTGAGTTTCCATTATCAATTAATTGAAGTTAATGATTTTATATTATCAAGCTCAAGTTTAATTTGAAGGTGTTTGTTTAATCAAGTTTATAAGTCAAAAATTTTTTTATTTAAATTAATTAAAATAACGTTATTTTAATTAATAGTATCAAAACAATATTATTTTAATTAATTTTTACTTAACTATAATACCAAACAAACTCAATTAGTTCAGTTTAAAACTGTAACAAAAAACAACTTTGAAGGAAACTTGTTGAGCCAAATCTGAGCCTGTATAAAATAGAAACCAACTCAAGTTTGGTTGTTTGATGCATCTAATGGCCACCACGACAAGAGCATTTTATATATATTCCATGTTTCTTTATTTAATATTTAAAGTCTTTTCCTTATCCATGCATATAATTTGGTAATATGGCTTTGTACGCATTGATAATCGAGCTTTTCATTGAGAATGCAATATTTTAATATTTTATAGGGAAATTAATTAAATTATCCAAAATATAGGGGGCAAAACAAATTATCCAACTTTTTGAATTTTAAACAAAAATGTCCTATTTCATTGTAAAGACGAAAATGCCCCTTATTTAAAAAACAAAGAAAACGACAGGTCGTCATTCCCAAGCATACGAAAACAAAGTCTCCACCACACGTTCTCACATACATTATCTGATCAGTTTTCTCAACTGATTTTTGTGACTTTTTTGATGATGAAAATTAGTAAAAAGGTTAGTAAAACAATTTTTGTCATGTCTTTATGCATTTCAGTTCAAGATTTAGATGATTTGATGTGAAATTTGGGTGTTTAGATTTAAGGTTCCAATTTAAAAGATTTGATGAAATTGCTTGATTTGTTGGAGATTTTGATAAATTTTCTTAGGGTTTTTATGTTAGATTAGTTGTAGAGTTGATTATTGTTGAAATGACATTTAAAAAATTAAGTTTGGGAGGTGAAATCTCACCAAACGAATTCGACAGTGACCATGCAAATGTCGCACTGACCACACAAATTCGTGTGGTGAGATTTCATGGAGACGAGAAGGTTTTGTGCATTTTTCAAACTTGCTAAACCACATGAATTCATATGGTTGGGGGCCAAAATGCAAGTTTTTAAACAGTAAATCATGTGATAAGGCTGAATCACAAATTTAGAAAATTGGTTGACATGCAAGGTCTTAGGTCAACCACACAAATTCATACGATTGAGACACAAATTCACTTGGTGGGGGCCAAAATGCTCTCTTCTGAAGTTATCTGCCATGCATATCATATGGTGGGTTTTAGTGGGGCAAATCACTTTATGCAAAATCATGGGTTTTTTTTATATTTTTCATATAAGAGGCAAATTGAAATTTTTGTATTCTAAGGTTTTTTGACATGTAGAATTTGAATTTAAGGTCTGTTTTTCTGAATCTATGTTCATAATTGAATCATTTATAATATAAAATTAAAATAAAATTAATATAATCGCAATTTAATTTTGTTACAGGGAGCTCGACAAAAGAGAAAAAGGGATGAGAACAAGAATAAAATGAGATTTTCTATGGAAAAACACCTCAAAGCTCAAGTTACTACCCGTGGATATATAGATGTGAGAGCCGTAATTAAAAAAATATTAATAGAGTAGCAATTGCAAATTTTTTATATATATATATAATTGCCTAAGTCTTTCTTTGGTTCTAAATTAGATTTATATGTGTATCTTTTGTAAAAGGTCTTTGTATCTTAATATTATGTTGATATATGTGTTATTGGCTATTTATATAGAAAATATTATTGAATACTCGAGTTTGAGACAAGTTTGACTAGCTTCAGTTTAATTAAAAAAAATTATCTTCATCTTCTAATTTTTAAATTATTCTTTTCACTTTATAATTTATATATTCATCAATTATTTCTATATTTAAAGTATATGTAAAATTTTAGGGGTGTTAATTATATTTAAAACTTTTTTAGGCTTATTAATATTTTACTTGAACTGAGCTTTGAGTTTGTGAGCTCACCAAGATGGGCATCTTTAAGCTCAAGTTCGGATTTAATTCAAAAACTAAACTCAAGTAGCATAATCTTGAGTTTGATTCAACTTGGCTCACACCTTTGATTCACATATATATACAATAGTTTATATAATATATTTTATATAAACTCTTTATAAATAAGGATTGATTCGAATCAAACTGAGCTTAAGGTTAGGTCAATATGAGCTCATAAACTTAAAAAGGCCGAGCTTATCTAAAATTAATTGAAAATTAATTTGGCTTGATTGAACTGCTCATTACAATAGTTTAATAATAAATTATAGATGGTAATGGAATCCAGCTCAGGTTTGGATAAGTATTATCATATAAAGCATGAATTATTAATTAATGAATAATAAAGTTTAGCTTTTGCAAGAGCCCTTAATAAAGCTAATGGTACTTTGCCTATTTTAATCTTCATTTTCCACCACTATGAATTGTAAAATAATTAATTAATGAGGTCTATTTTTTGTACTTTGATAAAGTATAATTCTGTTCACAATTAAAGTTAAATCAATTGAATTTGGTAGAACTTTCTTTCATAGATGAATCCTTCACACTAAATTTATCAGCAACTGATTCTTATTCACTGTAATCTCTCTTCATTATCTTCAATTTTCTTCTCTCTCAATCATTCAGAAATACTTTCACTCACAAACTTTTCTGAAACCAGATCCCTTTGTTTCTTGAGCTTGCATCTTATTACTTGCCCTGTTACTTCCTCTGTTTTACTTTCTTTATTTCAGGCTTATTTCTTGTTTTTATTTTTATCTTTTAAATTAGTTTCAATATTTCTGATTTCTTTAAAAAAAAGCACAAACCATCTTGCTTCCGGATATTTCTCGTTTTCCAGGAAAAATATAATTTTCTTTTCTCTTATTTATTGTTAGAAAAGAGTTTGTCCTGTGATTATTTTCATTTGCTTTACTTCTCTTCTGTTTTTCAAATTCGAAATAAGTTTATAAAAAATGGCTGATATTGCCGGGGTTGTGGTAAGTCCTATCCTCGAAGTTGGCAAGTGGTTGGCTGCACCAATTTGGCGTCAATTTAAGTACTTGTACAACTACACTACTAATTTCAAAAATCTGGAAAAGGAAGTTGATAAGCTGAAGAACACAAGAGTTGAAGTTCAGCATAAGGTAACTGCAGCTGAAAGAAATGTGGAAGAGATCAAACAGAATGTCAAAAACTGGCAGAAGGATGTGGAGAAGACCATTATTGAAGCAGAACAGCTGATTCAAGAGAAAGCAAACAACCCTCGATGTTTTAAGGGATTGTGCCCCAACTTCATCATCCACTATAAACAAAGCAAGAAAGCATTCAAACTAAAGCGAGATGATATTGATCCACTCCTCCAGCAAGAAAAGGATTTGGATCCAGTTTCCTATCCTACTAATCCACCAGAGATCTGGCTTAGATCTAGTGAAGATTATTTGGCTTTTGAATCAAGAAACTCCACAGTGAAGAATGTATGGGATGCTTTAAATGATGAGAATGTCTTCATGATTGGTGTTTATGGGATGGGTGGTCTTGGGAAGACCTCTCTTGTGCAAGAACTTGGTAGGAAAGCCGAGAAGGAAAAGCTCTTTGAGGAGATTGTTTTTGTAGAGGTAAAAAAGCATTCTATACAATATTGTTGATCTGGTCATGAATGAACAAATTGTTTTTTTTTTTTAATGTCTTGTAGGTTTCAGAGTCTCCCGATATAAAGAAGATTCAAACAACAATTGCAGACAAATTGAAGCTGAAATTCGAAAATGATAGTGGAATGGCAAACAAGATATATTCAAGAATGGAGGACAAGAATATCCTTTTAATTCTAGATAATATCTGGGAACCTTTAGATTTTACAACTTTTGGAATTCCTTGCGGAGCTAGTCGTGGAAGAAATAAACTTTTATTCACAACAAGAAATTTAGATGTGTTGGAGAAAATGGGTTCTGCAATTAATTACAGGATGGGCACTTTAAATGAAGAAGAAGCTTGGACCCTATTCAAAAAAATGACAGGTAATTGTGTTAAAAAATTTTCACTTGTATGTTTTCTATATTAACAAATTTTCATTTTTTTTAATTATTTGTTGTGCTTTGATGTGAATATTAAAAAGATTAAAGTAATTATAACATGAACAAATTTTAACTTCAAATTTTAATTTCACTTATGTGCTTGATGGAAAACTTTACAATTCTAGATTAAGGGTGTGGTTTGTGTGTAAGATAACATTTTATTATATTCATGTTCTAGAGTGGCTTAACTTGAGGTTGATTTGTTTATTCATTTGATGATACTATTTGTTTATTCAAGTAATAACACTATAAACCACTCTAACAATACTATTTACACTATCTATTGTTATTTAGTGACATTGCTTATCAGTTCGAATGAGAATGAACTTGAGCTTGAACTTTAGCCTAGCAATATGTTTGTGATTTGAGCTCGAGTCAACCTCAGGTTTGACTCAGATTGAATCCACCCTTACTCTAGACATCAAATTTTTATATTTGATTTTATTGTATTTGTTCTCCTAAGAGTAAATAAAATTTTCCCACCCAAGGTTTTCTCTAAAAACACTTTTCCACACAAAATCAAATTCCATTTAAAAAAAACAATAATTGCATAAGGGTACAATAGTAATTTTATAATAAATATATTTTGAAAAAATTAAAAAAAACTTTGTATTAGAACCAAATTTTTTAAACATGACAATTTAACTCTTAAAAATATTTAAAATCTTACAAATCAATCTCTGAAACTTTTCAAACCCATATATTATTTAAAATTGTTGTGTAGTCCCAATACCAGTAATATAACATTTATACACATAATTTGTTGCATTCTGTTTAATTTTGTGGGGATGTAACTATCATTTTGAAACTATTAAGAGGCAAACTAATATTTCAAAATTTTCCAAAAAGACCCACAAACTTTTTTGAATTTCCAATGACCCCTGTAAAATTTTAAAAGACCCTCAATATTTTCAAAATTATAGTTTACCCCCTAATATATGATTATATGACAAAGATACCCTTATATATAGAAAGAGAGAAAAAAATGGGTAAGGATGAAAAGAAAGGAAAATAAAAGGCTTGTATGATTTGGATATTTAAAAGGGTATTTTTTAATTTTTGTTAAATTAAGGTTATATGATAATTTGGATAAATATAATAGTAAGGATACAATTTTCCACTAAATCCGTGTACTAATAAATAATTTTAAGAACCTCTTTTTCTAAAGTTTGTTAAATAAAACTATTTTGATTTAAGATGTTAATTGTATCTTTTTCAAACAATTTGAGAGAGACACTATTTTGCTCTTATTATGTTACCAACTTTCAATTATTTTTTTGCAAATAAATTTCAAGAGAAATGATATTTTAAATTATAAAGTTGAATTCATTTAGATAAATAATTCGATGAATTTATTAGGAAAAGATTGAAATCAACATTTAGAACTTTTTTTAAATCCAAAGTATGCATGCAAATAGAAAATGCAATTTGTATAATCATATATCTCTATGCAGGTAATGTTATTCAAACATGTGGATTGAATTGTTTACCAAATGATGTATGCAAGGAATGTGGAGGCTTGCCGATTGTCATTTGTACTATAGCAAAAGCATTAAGGAACAAAAGACAAAAATTTCAATGGGAAGATGCCTTGAGAGTACTACGCACGCCTAACCCAACAAAGTTCACTAGACTTTTGGAAAAGGAATATACAAAGATTAAGTTGAGTTACGATTACTTAGAAGATGACGAGCTCAAGAAAACTTTCATAATTTCTAGTCTAATGGAGAATGATACTTCCATTTTAGACTTATTGAAAAACATCGTGAGCTTGGGGATACTTGAAGGAGTCAACCTAACCATAGCAGAAGCACTAAATAAACTAGAGGTCGTGGTGAATGAACTCAAAGACCGTTGTTTATTACTTGATGGTAGAAGTAAAGGAAATTTTTCTATGCATGATGTTGTTCGTCTTGTTGCTGTAACATGTGCATATACAGACTACCATGTATATACAGAGAAAAATGACATTGAAAGGGAATGGAAGGATAAAGATAAGCTTGGACGATGCACAATAATCTCATTAGTTGGTAATAATATTATTACTCAACTTTGGCCTGAAGGATTAAATTGTCCAAAACTTGAATTTTTTCAAGCAAGTCAGATGGGTTCTTCTTTCCAAATCCCTGAGGGCTTTCTCATCATGATGTCCAAGCTCAGAGTATTAAATTTATTTGAACTAAAACAGTCGTTGTTGTCATTATCAATTGATCATTTGACTAACCTTCAAACATTGTGTTTAGATGGTAGCAAAATTGAAGATGTTGCTATTATTGGAAAACTTAAGAAGCTAAAGATCCTTAGCTTGCAAAATACTTTGATTAAGGAGTTTCATGCAGAAATGGGTCAATTGACAAAATTGGAGGTACTAGACTTGAGCTATTGTTGGAAGTTGAAAGTTATTGCTCCAAATGTGATATCCCAATTATTCCAATTAGAAGCATTTTATATAAAGTCATGTTCTATTAAGTGGAAGCATGAATTACTTGAGGAAATGAAGCTCTTGTCCAAGCTTACCATTCTAGAATTGGATATTGAAGATAATGATGTCTTGCCTAAAGACTTTTTTACCAAAAAGCTTAAAAGATACAAAATATCAATTGGCCAATGGCGGTTTCATTTTGGAAAAGTCCAATTTGAGTGTTTAAGGATATTACAATTTAAATTTAATTTTACCATCTACTTAGAAAAATTATGCGGAATAAAAAATGTTGAAGTTTTGCAGTTGGTTGAATCTTCAAATGAAGAGAATGATAACAAGGCTTCAAAAGTTATTTGGCAATCCAATGAAACTAGACCACTTTTTAACAATAAGGTTTGATTGATTATAACTTATTGAACTTCTTTATTTTTATATTTCTATTTTCTTTTATGTGTATTCTCATTTGCTAACATATATAGTTGTGGTATTATGTAATTCATTCTATTTTGGCATTTTTTGTTGCTAGTGATTTAAATTTTCGGTTCAATTTCACTATTAAATACTTCTCTTCAATCTCTATATTTTATAATCTCTTACAAATTGATTTCATTATTTCATGCATAATTCTGTAGTTGATACTATTAGAGACAACAAAATAAAACACATTATTAATATTTATGGCATGTCATCTATAATTCCATGAAAACTAATTTTTTTTTTTTTAAGTTTTCTCATGAGTTTGTAAATATTGAAACAATAATTAACTTTGACTGCAGGTTATTTTCACCGATTTAATGAGTTTGAAATTGATCAATATTAGCTTTGGAAAGATTTGGGAGAGCCAACTTTCAACTTCTTCTTATGAAAACTTGACACAGTTGATTTTAAAGAGATGTCATAAAATAAAATATGTGTTTCCATTTTCTATAGCCAAAAGCCTCCAACAACTTCAATACCTTAAGATAAAAAATTGTAAAGTCTTGGAGAAGATTGTTGAAGAAGAAGAAGAAAAAGAAGGAATAGAAATTGGTAATTCTATGCTTCCACGTATAACTCAATTGGCATTTCAAGATTTACCTAAACTTACTGTTTTCTATCAAGGAACACATGTTTTGAAATTGCCGATGTTAAAAGTTTTGGACATAAAAGACTGTCCAAACTTCACTTCAAGATATCCAAGCTTCCAAGATAATAGTGAGGAGGGTGAAGTTCAAGTTTCAGAGTCAAAATTCATTTGCTTAGAACATAAGGTATTAATCTCATATTTATTTCTTAATTGAAAATAGTAAAAAGAAAAAACCTTAGATACATACACACATGTAAGTATATGATTTTTAATTTAATTTTCAATTGAATCATGTTAATTGACTAGTTAATTGAATTTGGACAGACTGTTATAAGAACCTTGTTAATTAAATATATTATAGTATGGGGTTTATAAAATCCAATGTTGTTTTAGTTTTGAATTAGATAAAAACAATTGAGAAGTAATCATAAATTTAAAATCTTGTATTGTTTAAAACTTGAGATAAAATTAATATTTATGAAGTTAAATTAACTGCTAATGATTTATTATAAAAGTAAATTAAAATAATTAAAAGAGGGTATTTTAAGACCATGTGGATCATCTTACTTTTGTGGGCTGATATTTCTCTTAGGCTTGGCCTAGACTAATTTATGTCTGAAATTGGGTTAGGGGTATGAATTTTGGATCAACACATAATTGATAAGAACGCTCAACATGATGGCCGATTAAGCCCAAATTTGTGGGTAAAGTAAAGCCCTCCAGCATTTTTTATGAATAATTCCTTACTTGGTAGTTAATAACTTCATATTTAAAACTCTTATATCCTTATTTTGAATTTAGAATATCCTAATTGTAGTATAATTTCCACTATTATATTTATATTACAAATTTGATTTATTTGATTATTTAAATTTACCTTATTTGTTACACATCTGATCATATGTTTAACAATTCTTTCTTGGACAATTAAAAATATTTTATGAACTTAATTACATGCAACAATTAAAGTTTTGTTTTATGAGTATAATGAATTAACTAGATTTCGTTTGTATATATTTGCAGATCAAGTATGACTTGGAGGAAATTCATTTGGAGGAGGGTGATTGGGATTGGAGAAAGATTAATTGGTACAGTGAATCTAAAACTCTTGGAATCTTCTCCATAGATATTTCAGTTGAACTCCTTCAAAGATTTTACAATCTTGAAGTTCTATGTATAGATTCCAATAATAGATTGATGAGTCTACTATCATTCTTAGCCTATTTCCAGAACCTTAAAGTTCTGGAAATAAGTGATTGCTATGGGTTTATAAATAGGTTAATAGCACCTTCAATGATTAAAAGCCTGACACAACTGAGAGAAATGAGAATAGGAGGTTGTGGAATACTTACTGAAATAGTAGAAAATGAGGAAAATGAAACAATAACTGAAATTGTTTTTAACAATTTGAACAAGTTATCACTTGAATACTTAGATTGTCTCACATGCTTTTGTTCTGGGAATTACTTTTTCAATTTTCCATCTTTGCAAGAGTTAACTATAAATGGATGCTCTAATATGAAGACTTTCTCTTCAAGAAGCTTAAGCATTCCAAAGTTACGCAATGTCCATTATAAGATGTGTTGGGAAAATGAGATGATATTGTTAGAGATTGAGGAGAATGACTTGAATACAACTATACAACAAGCAAGGAAAAAAATGGTATGTATTTAAATTAGTTTAATAATATTTCTAATGTTTTAAGAATATATATTTTCTTCTCCAATTATAATAAATTGTGTTTTAAACAACATTGTTCTTGATGTCATATTAAAAAGAATTAGTTTTTGTATATGTTAAACATTATTGTTGAACTAGTGGACACCACACACTTATTTCTGCAAGCATTGTTTTATATTTCTAATAATCTATCATTTCATCATTTTTTTCTTCTTGTTCATTTATAATATATATATATATATATATAATTAATATTTGTTTTCAAGAGCAAACTTAATTTTAATTTGATTGACATGTTTTTTCTTTAGGTTAACTCTGATTTGAAGAAATTGACTTTAAGTGGAAGAGATATTATGTCATTTTGGCAAGACAAGTTTGAAGAGAACTTTGACAAAGTAGAAACTCTTGAATTGATTAAGGATGAACATGCATATATTCCAATTCATATCCTTACGAAGTTTATCAGTCTTGAAGGTCTTGAATTGAAAGTGAGTTCATACAAAAAGATATTTTCATGTGAAGAAGGTAAGGAACTTGTTGGAGTACTTGCACAATTAAAATTTCTAGAATTGCATGGACTTTTTAATTTAAAGTACATTTGGAAACAAGATTGTCGGTTCAAATCAATTCTTCAAAATCTTCATCGTTTAGAGGTGAAATACTGTCACAATTTGATGACTCTACTACCATCTTCGTCATCTTTTGAAAAGCTAACGACTTTGAAGATATTGTCTTGTAACAAAATACAAAACTTAATTGCATCCTCAACAACCAAAAGTTTAGTGTGCTTGAAAGAGTTGCAAATAGGAGATTGTGAAATGATGATAGAAGTATCAGCAAATGAAGGAGACAAAGAGGAAGATGAAATTGTTCTTGAGAAACTTGAGGAGTTGACCTTGTTTAACTTAAAAAGTCTTTCATGCTTCTATTCTGGGAATTATGCCTTAAATTTCCCATTTTTGGAATCATTAAATGTGTTCAAATGCATCAAGATGAAGACTTTCTCCAGAGAAAGTTTAAAAATGCCACGGTTACAAAAGGTGAACTGGAAAGTTTGTACAAATGACCTTAGTTCAATCATACAACAATTCCAAAATGGTTCGTATTCATTTATTTAACAATATTTTTTTGTAGATTTTTTTCTTCTTCATTGAATTAATAACAGTCAATCCTCAATTACCTTTATTATTGATTTTTTCATTAATTAAAAGGGAAAAGGATTATTTCCCACCTAACTTTTAGGCCACTCTCAAACCTACACCCATGGGAGATGAAAAACCCTAATTCTCACACATAGCCAAACTTCTGTTAATTTTTTCTGTTAAAGAGAGGGGTAAAATAGTTATTTTACTGTTTATATTAAAAAGTTATAAAGTTTATTACTCCCTGCCCCCTAGGTTTTAGAAACTAATATTTCACCTTTACTTAAAGTTTCTAAACTTTGAAAAGTAACTTTTTCACCCCCAAACCTAGGGTTTCGACATTTTTTAAAACTCAACTGCCCCCTTATATCTTTCAAAAGTAGCAGTTTCACCCAATTCTTCAATTTCATCTTCTGATGTCATCTCCGGCCTCCTCCTTCTCCTAGTGCTATGGCGGTGGTGTGATGAAGAGATCTTCATCTTCTAGTGGCATGATGCGATCGTCGCACCACCGTGCGACAAAGAGGTCTCTCTTCATCGCTCCACCCAAACGATAAAAGGCGACGTTTCATCTTTCTTCGTTGCTCGTCACGTTATCCAGATGTGACAACGAAGTGTTGTCCTTCATCTGTTTTTCCAAATCTGGACAATGCTTCATTGTCCAGATCTGGGCGACGAAGGGTCATCCTTCGTCGTCCTTTGTAGTCAGAGATGGGAGATCGGTGGGATGCATCGATCATCGATGGTGGTCGGAGAAGGAAGCAAATCCTAGGGGTGAAATCTAAACTTTTCAAACTTTGAAGATGGGTTGAGGTGTTAGTTTTTAAAACCTGGAGGGGGAAATGATAAAATTTTAAAGTTCATAGGTAAAATGACATTTTTACCCCTGTCCCTAACTAAAAAATTGGACGGCAGTTTGGTCATGGGTGGGAGTTTGGGTTTTTCATCTCCTGTAGGTGTGAGTTTGAAATTAGGCTAAAAGTTGGGTGGGAAATAGTCCTTATTCCTAATTAAAATCCTCTAAGTACATACACCGAAGTAACAATGTTACAGTTTAAGTATCATTAAAGTTAAAATAAATTGAGTATATGTGCTTTTCAAGAATTGAGGTGGTTGTTGTAAAAATTCTTCATCTTCTTGTTTAATTGATATATTATAATCATTTTAGACATTGAAAGGAATATTAATTCTCTATAGTTTTTATTTTACAAATAAATTAATGTGTTATTTTTTGTGATTACAGATTGTTCAGAGTTCTGTGATAGAATGACAAAAGAAATGAAAGAAGAAATGGAAGAAGAAATAGAGGAAAGAAGGAGAAGAAGTAATAGAAGAATAAAGGAAGCCCTATGGTTCATCATATTTCTCCTTAAACCTCTTTCAAAAGAACATATACATCGCCTCAATAAATTCAACTGATTTAGAAAGTAAGACTAACCATTTCCCACCAAAACGTTGCTGAATTGTCTTGTGCAATCTCTAAGTTTGAAAATTTAATTCCCCCCCTCCCCCCCTGTACGTAATTTTTTATAAAAAATTAACGATTATAAACAATTTCTCAAATGGATACCGCAAACAACTCCTGCAGCTTTCTTTTGATCCCACCAACACGGGCCCCTACTTCTGTGTCTCCTATGGAAATTTCCTTTCATTTACTAATTTCGCACTTGTTTAATTTACATTGTTTCCACACTAAAAGAAGTTTAATGTCACAGTAGAGGAGAAGAAGAGGACTGGAACTTGACGGCGAGCATGGAAGATGAAGAAGAAAGCAGCAATGTTTGAAGGGTTGTCAAATGATCAATTGATGACGGCAACAACAGTTGAAGTTTGTCAAAGAAAGTTTCAGGCAAAACCATACGTTAAACCCCGTCATAACTTCACCCTTTCTCTCTTTTTTCTTTCTTTATTTAACTCATAACACCATCTCTTTACAATAAATGTTCTAACTTCCTAATTTACTCAGTTTTGCTTCTGTTATCTTCAGCTATTTTTCGTCTCTATTTGTGTGCTATCTTAGTTTGATTTCCTAATGTACTCAGTTTTGCCTGTCTTTTCTTCCCAGGTAACAGGGAAAAAGTTTCCTACAATGGTTACTGGTTGGATGAGTTTGTTCCCCAGAAAACGTCAGCTTACATAAGCCAAGAAGATCTGCATATTGCAGAAATGACTGAGGGAAACACTTGAATTTTGTGCCCAATGTCTTGGTGTTGGAAACCGAGTAAGTACGCTTACTTAAATTAAGTTTTTAATCTTAGCCTCGTTATCAATTCCCTCGAGCAGTTGATAGGTACAGAGCTTTTCTTTTTTTTTTCTGTGCAGATATGATGATGGAACTCAGTAAAAGAGAGGAGGCAGGAATTGTTCAGGATCCAGATGTAGATACTTGCATGAAGGTATCTTCAGCATATTTTTCTTGTTTATATCTGATGTTTTGTTCTATATGCTGTTGCTACATGTATGAAATATTCATGAAAATGGTTGTTATAACAAGCAATTTCTGCCAAAGGAAATTAAAAGAGCCCTTCAAACAGATCATGTTTTAAAGGTGTTCCTCTTTGTTGAAGCTTCTAGTTGATTTGCATCAAGCAAATGCTTTAAGTTTTCTGGTGACTTCCCAGGTCCTTGGACTCAATCTGTGCTAACACAATGGTGGGAGTTTGAGATGAGAAGAGGCATCTGTGGAGGTCAAAAAAGGAGACTGAGTAGAGGTAATTTTTCATAAATGTATCTGCTCCACTTGGTAGCAATGTCTATGGAATAGATGATTCCAAGTATTAGATGCCTGCTATTATAAACTTTAAAGGATTAATTTTTCCTTAAAATATGCAGGAGAGGTGGTTGGTCCCACAAAAGCCTTATTTATAGATGAAATATCAAATGGTTTAGACAATTCAACTGTGTATCAGATTGTTGTTTGGCCATAGCAGAAGGTGCATATCACAGATGCTATTTTACTTCTTCACCAAGTTCAAGAAACATTTGAACTCTTTAATGAAATCATTTTGATGCGGAAGGAAAGGTTGTGTATCAAGGACAACACAATAAAGTTGTAGCATTTTTTGAAGGCTGTGGATTCAGGTGTTCTCAAAGAAAATGTGTAACTGACTTTCTTCAGGAGGTAAGTGAATTACAACTTACAATCATTTGTTTTTCCATGCTTGAATGTTTGTACTTCAGGGTTTATTCTTAATTCATTTTTTCAGTTGGCGATATCTAGAAAAGATTGAGCACAATACTGGTACTACACGGATGCTAAGTGACACAGAGAAAAGTTGTTTCTTCAATGTGTGTTTCTTCAATCTTCTGCCATGACAGCTGTGCGAATTCAATGCTACTGAAGTTTGTTCAATGTTTACCCAGTTGAATTCAAATGCTGCCCCCTGATCATCTTGCGCGATGATTTTGCAAGAAAATTTGGCCAATATTCAAGGAAGTCAAGATTCCAATTATGGTAATCTTGCGGAAGAGAAGTCTAAGAATTTTCCTTCGAAGGGGGAATTTGATTTCTTGCAGTTCAGATTTTAATCAATTTTTGTTTCAGTTGTATTTGTTTCAGTCTAATGTTTTACATTATTTTCTTTCATGTCTTATCTTATTTGACAGGTGGGATAGTCTTACCTTTTAAACCCTAATGAGTAGCAATTCAAGATATGTACTATTATGTTGACTTCCTTGTGGTACTCCTTATTAGCCATTCTGCATTCACAATCAGTTATTTTCATTGCATATTATTTAAAGGCATCAGATCTCATACCTTCATTTTTGCATGTTTTGTCTTTAATTTTCCCTCTACTTCCCTTTGGTTTTAGGAGAAGAAGAAACTCCCAATTGTTTTCCGATATATCTGTTGGATTAAGGTCTGGTGTGCTTATGGCATCGATGGGTGTTGGTGAAGCTGGAAAATCCACTCTACTAGGTTTTGGCCAAATGATCTTGTGTCAATTACAAACTCGTGGTTCTTGATTTAATCTCTTATGAATCAATGAGTAAGGGTTTGTTAGTACTGAAAGCTCTAAACTCATTCTCCTGGAAAACTGAACTAAGGTCATCCAATTGCCGTGAATTGACTAATCTAAGTTTGTTTTTCCGTTAAACATTCAATTAATTGATGCTTCTTTATCTGTTGTGCCAGCATGTCCTTCCTTTAATCTTTTTCTGGAAAATGTTTTCATCATTGTCTTCTGGTACTAGCTATAGGACTGTCTTAAGTTGTAACTTGGTTTCTTTATCTTTTCTTGTAATTTAGGTTGCTTAAAGGTTGCAGTATTCCAGGTAAAATATTATTGACCAGAAGAGCAGATCCTATAGAGGACCCAAGCTTACATTCCCCAAGTTTTGGACGCAGCCTTTCTCAGAATGATGCTAGGACAAGTGATAACATGCATGATTCCATAGAAGAATTATTTATGATAAGTGTTCATTCTTTTCAATTTCATAATTTAAGTATCATTTGAAGTTTAAATATTAAAGGATTTGAATTGTTGTTCTACTTATTATGCAGGTAGAAGATCAAGATATAACCAAGCCAAATAGTGGAAGTGCTTTATAAGTTAACAATTTCAAATATTGAAGCTATGTTCAAAGAATCTCATAAGTCCACCATGGGTGCCGGTGAGGGAGATCAATTCAATGATGTGGAAGCTGGTTCATGCTCATTCTATGAACTGTACATATTTTGAGTAGGTATGCCTTTTAGTTTATTGAGGCTTGAGGTATCGGCTATAGACTATAGTTCTGCAATTGTTTCCTTACATGTCATTGTGTTCTGTTTGTCTTTTTGAGTTTGTAGTTGTCAATTCTTATTGTTCAAATGTTGAAATGAACCATTTTAGGAGTATGCATTCGAGTGATTTTCTCCATTTGAGTTCTGGGATTTACATAATCTGGCCTTTTATGTACAATATACAAATTATTGAATATATTTTTTTCCCTGTTGAAATTTACATATGAACTGATAACAGGGATATGCGCCACCTAATTCAGATAGAAGGGAGGGAGTCCTAAGAAGGAAACATAGTGATCATCTTGACTGTGTTGCTCAGTTTTATGACATTCTAGATACTGAAAGTTCAGATGATGAAGTTAACATGCTTTGCCAGGTATTTTGACTGAAACTGCACATCAATCTTGATCTTTTTGTTTAATTTTCTACATGACCAAACTGGACACTCAAAGAATGTATGTAAACAAATGAAAACTCTGAACATATCATAACACAAGTAAAATTGAGTAATACATTAATGAGATGGTAATGTGTTAGGCCTCCAATAATGTACTTATACAAAAGGAAATGCGAAGGAAGCTGAAATCAAGGCTTGCCCTAATCAGCGGCTGGATTCAAGGCCAAAGAACAAGACCAAGATCGATAGATAAAAGCCAAAGCAGACTAGAAAAAGAGAAGATCAGATGAAGAGGAGGCAAGCAAGAATTCCATAATTCTTTAAGGGGGATTTACAGCTAAAAGAGGGAGGGGGTTGGCACCTCTACTTTCAATATATTTTTTATAGTTCTTATTACTATTTTTATTTTTAAGAGAATAAACACTTGTAGTGTGAGGTATCATAGATAAAATTCTGTTAGAGCTAAAGTTTATATAAGGAGGAAAGGGAGGAAGAAAGCAGAAGAGGTGCTACGCGGCAGCCAAATGAGGGAAACACATGGCAACAATAGGGGTGAAATAGATGGCAAGCAGCAAGTGGTGCAACAGACTGAGGAAAGTAGCAGAATTGCATGCGCCCAAGAATGATACAGAGCAGACTCAGCAGAACCAGGGGACCAGTATATGCAGGTTGGATGAGGTGGCAAGGAAGGATTGGCTAAACAGGGAAGAGGAGGAATGAAGAGATATAGGCCTGTAGGGGAATAGAGCTGAGGAGGAAAAAAAGATTTGAAAGAAACAGGGAAATTAGGAGAGACTCCTGCCTCTCGAATGCGGGAGATCTGGTTTTGAGAAATTACATTAGTCTGAGTTATTGCAGCTGTTTAATTTCCAGTTTGCTTTTAGCTTATGTTAATCAAAATAGTGAACAAGTGTCTACTAGTTGTATATCTATTTCACAAAACTGCTCAATACCAAAAAAGATTTTCTGTTCGTTTCCATTACAATTAACTGTTACATTGTTTATAGTTCTTGAGTCTGATTGTTTGAGTGTTAACTTCCTGGCATCTGCACTCTAGGTCTGTATCAAATTCTTTGTGCTTGTGTATTTAGATTCTATAGTTCTCTATTTGATTACAAATTCTGTAATTTTCTATTAAAGTGGTGTTAGAGCCACACTGGGAGCTAGGTTATGGTGAACATGCGAACGGATTCTAGGCTAAATCAAGCGGCAAAAGATTTGTCAAGAAGGGGGCATAGTTTGGATGTTGAAATTCATTTGTTAAGAGAGTGATTTAGTGAGATGAAAGACCACCAGTCTATCAAATCCAGCTGTCTATTTATGCACTCAAACCAGCCTTTTATTTATTTGGGGCTGTTCACTGTAAAGATGTTTAATTTATACTTGCACTTCTTTTCCCAATAGGCTTCATGTTTTTGTACTGTAAAAGTTCCATTCAAGTTCATTTTTTTTATGGTGCATGAATTTATATTTATTTCTTATTCCTCATAAAATGAGTTTTATTTGGTTTATTTTACTCTATGGTTAGTCAAATTTTGGATGTATAAAATATTTTTCTTTATTTGAAATAGAGTTGATAATAAAATTAAAGAAAATATTAATAGTTTGTAATGAAGAGTGAATCTTTTCCCTTTGATCATTCTCATTTAGACAAAGCATTTGATTTGGAACGAAAACTCAATTTGATTTGTAAAATCAAGGTTTGAACTTAGTTTGAAAGCGTTTCATTTTAGAACTCCATTCGAAGGAAGTTTATATTGGAATGTCTGAGTTAATTCAAACTTGATTTATTTATGAAACTAAGTCCAATCTTTGGCTCGAGCTTAGATCAATTTTGATCTATTTTTGTTCGAATTTGATTTCTTTGATCCAAATTGTCACAGCTCAAGCTTAGATCTACTTTGATTGACTTGTTTGTTACAATGTTGTCCAATCTTCTAATATAATATTTGTGAAATTTGATCGAAATGTAATGAATTTTCATTATTGTGTGTGTGATACAGTGAAATACTTAAAACAAGAACTTTTTGACTTATTGTTCTAAAGTATCTATCTATGATTATGTAATTCAGATCTTACTAGAGAGATTATGGTAGAGTAATGCCAGACAAAAGAATGTGTGTCTGATCTAGAGAGATAAAAAGTAGTGTTACAATTGTGTACACAACTGAGATACAATCAGATTTTAGAGATTAATTTCTATTGTGAGTCTTTCTAAAGTAAGGTAATTATATTAATGAGATAATCTTCATTTAATGGGAAGTGATTATTTTTCAAGGTAGATATGAGATGTAATAGGAAACTATCTTTGCGAATGTGAGGAGTTAAACAATCATGTCATGCATTTGTCATTAGTTCTAAATGTTGGGATTTTTATTTTAAAATTTTGCATATTGCATCATGCTAACCCATAGATTTTCTCATGAGACCCTTGTTAGTATAATTTTCTCAGTCAATCATAACATGATTTCCTCAATTATTCAGAGTTTGATTTCCTCAATCAATCAATCACAGTTTGATTTCTTCAATCAATCAAAACTTAATTTTCTCAATCAATCAACATTCATACCATGTATATATTTTTTATTCTTATATAAATTCCCTCTGTAAAAACTCTTTCCATATCAAATAAAATACAAAACAACAATTTTTTATTGCTAACATGGCATCAGAGCCAAAATTCTTCTCCTTCTTCCTCCTCCTCTATTAGATCTTTATCTTCTCAAAATACAACTGAAATTTCTTCCATGGCCAATTCTTCTCCTCCTGCCACATACACCATGATAAATCCTTCCCTTCTCCCCTTTCACACCAACTATTCTTGCTCTATTAAATTCACTCCTAAGAACTTTTTGGCATGGAAAACTCAATTTCTTCCAATCCTTAATTTTCAAGATCTCCTTGGCTTTGTAGATTACTCTATTTTTGCTCCTCCACACACAGTCCCTTCTCACACAGATTCCAATTTTAGAATTCACTGTTTGGTTAAAAAAGGACCAAATGTTGCTCCCATGGCTCTTTTTCTCACTCATAGAACAAGTTTTTCCTCAAGCGGTAAATCTTAACTCTTTCTTTGATATTTGGACTGCTCTCACACTTGCATATGGCTCTTCCTCTTATAATTGCCATTCACTAATCTTAATAATTACAAGCACAATAACATGTCAATTGGAGAATTTCTAAATGGCATCAAGATTTTGGTTGATAAGCTTGCAGCCACAGGTAGGCCTTTAACGCTTGTTGAACTTAATACTATCATATTTCAAAATATTGGTCAAGATTATAAAAAAATTTTTACTGCTCTCAACTTCTGTCCTACACCTATTGAGTTTCATGAATTAACTTGCCATCTTCTTGCTCATGAAATCTTGTTGAAAATCTCCTTTCCTAGGAATAGTATCATTATTAGTAAGCTTTGGCCTAAAGATTTAGATTGTCCAAATCTTGAATACTTCAATATCACCGATATGTGGAACTTTTCTTTGAAAATCCTAAAGAATTTCTTCATACTGATGTCGAAGCTCAAAGCATTAAATTTAGTTGGACTACAACAATCATCATTGTTGTCATTAATTGATCTTTTGACAAACCTTCAAACATTGTGTATAGATTATAGCAAAGTTAAGGATGTTGCTATTATTGGAAAGCGTAAGAAGCTAAAGGTCCTTAGCTTGCGACATTCATAAATTGAGGAGTTGCTTACAGAATTGGGTCAATTGACTCAACTAAGACTATTAGATTTAAGCAATTGTTTGAAAATGAAAGTTATTGATTCATATGTGACATCAAAATTATCCCAACTGGAAGAATTTCATATAAGGGGATGTTTTATTAAGTGGGAGCTTGAAGTACTCAAGAAATTGAAACTCTTGTCTAAGCTCACCTGTTTAGAATTGGATATTGGAGATAACAAGGTGTTGCCTAAAGACTTCTTTTCCAAAGATCCTAAAAGGTACAAAATTTCAATTGGAATGTGGTTTGGATATCAAAGAATTTACATTGAACAATACATTTTAGGATGTTGGAATTTAAATTTAATTCTACCATCTCCTTAGAAGAATTATGTGTAATCAAGAATGTTGAATTATTACGTTTAATCAAATATTTAGATGATTAAAATGATCTTGAGGATCCAAAATTTAATTTTATACACACATACAAAAAAGTTATAGTAAAGCAAATACACAGATGATGTGTCATCATGTGATTGAATGATTTTGAATTAAAGATAAAGTAACATTTAATTATGTGATAACATATCATCCGTGTATCTAAATTGTATACAAAAAATGTGTATGTATAGCATTATGGTTCTCTTTTTCGGAATTTTTTTTTTTTGATGACTTAAATTTTCAATTCATTTCACTATTTAGTACATCCCTTGAATTTCTGTATTGCATAATTTTTGTCAAATTGATTTCGTCATTTCATGCATGCTTCCACAGTTGATAATAGTAGAGGCAAAAAAAAAAAAAAAAACACATTGTTAATACTAATGGCACTTCATCTATAAATCTATAAGAACTAATAATATTTTCATTTTAAAATTTTCTCATATGAGTTGGTACATGTTGACTAATTTGATGGGCTGGAATTGGTCAAGATTAATTTTGGAAAGATTTGGAAGAGCCAATATTCAACTTCTTTTCGTCTAAATTTGACATGGTTTATTTTAGAGAGATGTGATATAATAAAATATGTGTTTCCATTTTCCATAGCTTAAGGCCTTCAATAACTGCAAAACCTTGAGATAAAGAATTGTGAGGTTTTAGAGAAGATACTGAAGAAGAAGAAGAAGCAAAAGTTGTTAATTCTATCTTTCCACTGTTAACTAAATTGATGTTTAGAAAGTTACCAAAACTTACAATTTTCTCTCTAAGAGTGCATGCTTTAGAATTGCCCATGTTGAAAAGTTTGGAGATAAAATATTGTCTAAACTTTACTTCAAGGTATTAAGGCTTCCAAGATAATAATAAGGAGCGTAAAATTCAAGTTTCAGAGTTAAAGTTCATATGCTTAGAGCATAAACTATCAATCTCATGTCTATTTCTTTATTGAAAAGAGTAAAAAAGAAAAAAGAAAAAAGAAAAAACCTTTCTATACGTATGGATAGTTTGTTATTGGATTCTTGTCAATTAAACATATTAAAGTAAATGGTTCAAAAAATCCAATGTTATTTGAGTTTTGAATTTAAGAAAAAAAAAATTAGAAAGTAATCATGAAGCTTAAATTTTGTATTGCTTGTAACTTGAGAACACAAATATTTGTGAATATTAGGAAATTAAATTAAATGTTAATAATTTATTATAAAGGTAAATTAAAATCATTAAAGGAGGTTTTCTTTTTTAAAAAAAAAACTGAGTGGTCTATCTTACTTTTGTGGACTGATATTATTTGGCTTATACACATATTTGATAAGTAAAGTCAACATGTTGGCTTATTAAGCCCAAATTGATAAGTAAAGCCCTGGCACATCTTTTTTTAATCTAATTTTGATTATAAATAATTCCTTACTCAGTAGTTGCTAATTTCATATTTAAACTCAGTAGCATGATTTCCTCTATTATATTTATATTACATTCTTGATTTTAAATCTACATCATGAAACATGCAGATGTTGTTAAAATCAAGCTAGTAAAGAATAAGGCATTGACTAAACTTTTCCCAAACTTTTCTACCAAGAAATTGCTTCCCTGATTTGCCTTTTGTTTTAAGATTATCATAAACTAACTAAATTTTGATTGGATGGATTTGTAGATCAATTCTGATTTAGAGGTATTTGAATTGGATGATGGTTGGGATATGAGATTGAATTGGAGGTATAAAACTCTCCAAATCAAATATACTAATGTTCCTCTTGGACTCTGTTAGAAATTTTACAATTTAAAAAAGCTCGAACTATTTGAAATTCAAAATAAAAAAAAATTAAAAGCTTATTTGATCTTCCAGACCTTGAAGTTCTAGAAGTAAGATCCTGTTTCAGACTGAGAAGTCTATGGTTATTCTCAGCTTCTTTGCAAAATCTTAAAGTTCTGAGTGTAAGTTACTGCAATGACCTGATAATGAGGTTAATAACATCTTCAATGGCAAAAAGCTTGGTGCAATTGATAGAAATGAGAACAGACTTTTGTGAAATGCGAACAGAAATAGTAGAAAATGAGGGAGATGCAGCAACAACTAAAATTGTTTTTAACAATTTGAACAAGTTGTCACTTACAAAGTTAGAATATCTCTTATGCTTTTGTTCCTGGGATTACTCTTTCAATTTTCCATCTTTAGAAGAGTTAATTATTGAAAGATGCCCCAATTCGAAGACTTCCACTCTAGGAAGCTTAAACACACCAAAGCTACACAATGTCAAGTGGAACAGTAAGCTGGGACAGATTGGAAAGAATGATTTGAATACAACTATATATGAAGCACACAAAGAAAATTTATGTATTCCGCTAATGGAACAGTAAAATGGAAAGGAAGAACAGCCCAGGTGAGGTAATATCAATCAAAAATTTCATTACGCATCAACACTTCATAATCCATTATGATATCATGCATACAATAGCTTTTGAGAGGTTAATGAGACCCCAAATCACATATTCTTGTTTGCATAAAAGATTAAGTTATGTAGCTTGTTATCATCATTGCACTTATTTCCACCTTGACCAACTAGAGTTAAACTTACTAGAATGCATTTCTATGGATGGTATGCTAGAAACATTGTCCTAGTGCATGGCTTATTGCACTTTGATGGAAGTTTTATTGCTGGTGCTGCAACATGTCTGGCAAATGTTACTATGCCCTTATGCTATGTATTTATAACTTGTACTGGTCTCCAAGAGATACGTTCCCTGCTCCCATTTCAAGTGCAATATATTCATGGGATGGTTTGCTGGTGTTTGCTGGTTTTTGTGATGGTGCTGTCGGAGTTTTTGATGCCGACAATTTAAGGCTCCAATGTAGAATAGCACCTTCTGCCGACATACCTTCACTGGGTAAGTGCATTATTCTATATATAAACCAGTTCACTGGTTTCAGAATATTTTCATCAATTTCCTTGCATCAAAATCTTAAAGCAGTAGAATCCATCCCTCACTGACAATATATATAATTTCTCTTCAATCTCTATAATATAATTGCACTATTAATTACTTCTCTTCAATCTCTATAATATATAATTTCTGTCAGGAGGAGGAGAAGAGGACTGGAACAGGACAGTGAGCATGGCAGACGAAGAAGAAAGCAGCAATGGATGTCCTCTGTGGAAGAAGCTCGAATATCGTCTTCTCGAAGAAAGTTTCAGGCAATTCCTTACATTAAACCCGCCATAACTTCGCCCTTTCTCTCTTTTTTTCTTTCTTTCTTTAACTCATTAAACACCCTCTCTTTACAATAAATGTTCTGTTTTTAACGTCTTGAACTCTCCTTTTACAGAAACAAGAGGCATTGGACATGAAGTTGAAGCTGAGGCCACAGCAAGTTGAGGTGTGGTTTCGCATCCTTAGGGCCAGGTACTGTTACTCTTACTGTACCCTATCTATCTTTGCTTGCTTGTTTAGTTTGCATTAATTTGTTTTTGTTTATATTGATTTTGTTTTCATTATATTATTGGTAGTTGGAATTCCCAATGGAAGATGGAAGCTTCGTGATTTCTATAGTTCAACAGTTTTTGCAAGGACAAAATTGAAATGATATAATCATACGAAAAACTTTAAGTGATATCGTCCAATTTTATAAATTTATCGCAGAGTCAGATGTCTCCTGTTGATGCCTAACAGTGATGACTCTATCCTGACTATGGTAAGTCTGCTCTAGTATCCGGCTTCATGGCTTCAGTTGACTATCAATTTCAAATGACCCAAAAAGATTGCACGAGTCCTCTCCCTTCTGTTCTCTGTAAGCCTTACAAATGATTGACAATTCGTCCGCTTAACTGCCAGAAAGCTAGCTCATTTTCGTCATATCAAATATATGGTAAAGATCCAATTTTTGGTATAAGTTGATGTTACATTTAATTTCTTATCTATTGAAAGATTCATAGAATTAAGCGTAGGTAACTTTAAGACTCTATCGCATATGGATTTAAATGTCTAGTAATTGCATTTCGCTTTGGATATGGGTTTCTTTTGTGCTTCTGTTTTTGTCAACAGTTGACAGGGGAAGTTCTGATATAATTGCTAAGAAGGTACTCTTCTGTTTTCTTCATGAGCTAAGGTCCTGAAAGTGCTACACATTGAATGGAAATCAGGAACAACAGAAGCTTTACATGTTCTCAACTAAGCTGTGATATAACTCTGCCAACAGACTTTGTATGCTGAATTTATCAATCATGGAGTTCATTATTTTTTTTAAATCTTTGGACACTGTCTTTCCATTTTTCTCCTTTTTTAAACATTAATTCGTAATGTAATTTGTCAAACACAGTCCTATTCATAATTTCATATTATGAGTTTATTTCATACCGTCTGTTTTTATTTAACTTTAGCACTGTTAATTTTCTTTTACAATTACTTTCAGATATCAAAACAACGCTCACTCTCTATAGCTTTACTTTCACTGTTTTATTCTCTATGACTACCAATTAGATTCTGTGAAAAATTCCTGTTGACGTAACTACACAACCTTCATAATGAATTCTCTTTACAGTTTGTGTCTTTGTTAATGCTCTTTCTGAAAGATTGTTCATTATGGTGGTCTTATGAAGTTTCAGCTCAAACATCTAGCTTAGGAAATGTGGTTCACTTGAAAAGAATGTGTTTAATTGAAGTACTGTTGTTATAGTTGTTCTGGGTTCCGAGCAAGCTTGTAACTTTACTTCCTGAAAGCTCAATTTTTTTTTTTGTTATTGTGATTTCATAAGTTTGTGCTCACCATTGAACAAATGGTACTTCACTTTTGGAAGAAATCTACTTGATTCAAGTACTTACAAGCTAATTGAAGTGCCTGTGTTGTAATTATTTTGGTTTGCAAGAAAGTTTGTAATTTTATTAAACTCAGCATTTAGTTGAGCGAATGTACTTCAATTTAAAAAGTCTAATTAATTGAAATACTTATAAGTTAGTATCAATTTGCTTTTTCATTTTAGTTTTAATTTATTTTTCAATGCTAAGGTCATTAATGTCATATGTTTTCTGTTTTTAAGTGTGAATAGAGTTGTATGCTGTTGTTATCTGCCATGTGTTTAACAATTAATGGTCTATCTTTGTAGAGTTGGTGTGGAGTTGCCTTGTGTTTAACTGTAGAGGTGAGATATAAGAATTTGAGATTGGAAGCTCATTGTTAGATTGTTCACAGAAAGCCCCTCCCAACTCTATGGAATTCTCTTATTCATTCGCTTTTGTTCTGTTTTCTGTTGAGCCATAAATTGAATCCATATAGGTGCTTTTCTGGCTGTAAATAATGTTTAAAATTTTACTACAGGGAGCTTTTAGTATTGGTTACTTGCAGCTTACTTGCAGTTTTGAAAGTTTTATTGGTTAGTTGAAATTGAAACCTCCTTTTATAGGTCCTCCCTGAGTTTATAGTTTTAAAGTCAAATCAAGTTTAGATAATCATCTAATGATATCAGTGGCATCGTTGAACCCAGAAGGTAATATAAAAGATTTATTATTAGTAAAATTAACTCCATTTATGAATTGACATAATCCATTCTCAGTCAACTATACTGATTTTCCATTATTGTCATTGTAGAATTCCAATGGTTTCTTGCCTATCTTATGTCGGATGAATTTTGGGTCATAGATTGCCTGTCTTATAAGTTAAAGGTAATAGTTTAAGTTAAAGGATAGACTACTATGTCTGGATCACACTTTCAAAGGTTCTCTCAGAAACTCCTGACAAATCTCAAAAGATTTCGGAATTTCTTTGTAACTCACCATCATTTTGAGTACATTTGGAATGTAACCATCTTGAGTATCATTCATATACATGAATCTATAACTAAATAGCTGACTTGCTTAAACATGATAGAATCATAAAAGAAAAGCTTGAGGCATCACAAGTACACATCTTTGATAGGTTTCATAATTTTGTAGTATTTGATAATACCTCCTCTATTACTGTTCTGTTGTATTCTGCTGCACAAACAAAGGTTTCTCTCCTTTATATTACAGGGAGAATTTAGTTTTATTTTTTAGATTACCCTGCAACTTTTTCCAGAAGTATCAAGTCTATTTGTAGTCATGTCTATTTACTTTTAGCTTGATGCAAGATATAACATTTTATGTTCTCTTAGTTTTATTTCCTAATTTACTCAGTTTTGCTTCTGTTTTCTTCAGCTAATTACTTCTCTATGGTGTGCTATCATAGTTTGATTTCCTATTGTACTCAGTTTTGCTGCTGCTTTCTTCAAAGGTAACAGGGGAAAAGTTTTCTTTAACGATTACCGATTGGATGAGTTTGTTCCCAGAAAACATTAGCTTATATATGCTAAGAAGATCTGCTATTTGCAGAAATGACCAAGGGAAATACTTGATTTTTCTACCTGATATCTTGGTGTTGGAAACCAAGGAAGTAGGCTTCTTTAAATTTTGATTCAATGAAGTTTTAGTCATAGCCGCCTTATCAAATCCCAAAAGTAGTTGATAGGTACAGAGCCTTTTTTTTTTTTTTCTGCCTGTGGAGATATGATGATGAGAGTCAGTAAAAGAAATGTGAACATAGATACTTACATGAAGGTATCCTCAGCATATTTGACGTTTTTCTTTTTATATCTGATGTTTTGTTCTGTTTGCTGTTGCTACATGTGAAATATTCATGGCATTGGTTGTTATAACAGGCAATTTCTACCTTCAAACAGATCATGTTTTTAAAAGTATTTCTCTTTATTGAAGCCGTGGCCACATATTTTTTTTCGGTTATTTGTATCATGCAAATGCTTTAAGTTAAAACTTAACTGTCTTGTGATTTTCCAGGTCCTTGTATTCAATATCTGTGCTGACACAATGGTGCGAGATGAGATGAGAAGAGGCAGCTATGGAGGTCAAAAAATGAGATTGAGTACAAGTAAATTTTCATAAATGCATCTGCTCTCCCTCCACTTGGTAGTAAAGTTTATGGAATATATGACTCAAAAGGATTAGATGCCTCCCCCATTATGAACCTTAAATGATCAAATATTTCATTAAAAATTTCAGGAGAGGTTGCATGTCTGCAGCAGCTGGTGCATATCAGGGATGCTACCGAATTGGTTTCACTTCTTTCTCCAGCTTCATAAACCTTTGAACTCTTTGATGACATCATTTTGATGTGGAAGGAAAGGTTGTGTATTAAGGACCACACATCAAGTAGTAGAATTTTTCTGCACCCTTTATTTGTGAGGCTCTGGAATCCCTTTGCTCCTTACCCGTCTTTAACAACTAAGGTTCTTTTACTCTATCGCAGTTCCTTATAGACTGATGCATCTTTCTTTTTAATATTACTTCTATTTTAACAGTATAGAATCTGTCTACCTTTATTCTTTCTTGACTTCTGTTTTAGGAACAATGTAATTAAGAGTTTGTAAGCATGCTTATAGTTTTTGTAATTTTATCATAGTGGACAATATGATTCAGGTGCTTGCAAAGATAAATTCAATAACCTGTTAAAACAGCACAACATGACAAAACATTGTGCACTGGCTATCAAGGTACCGGTTGCCTGTTATGATGTAGAGACATCTTGTTTCAGAATGAATGAAAATGTAATGCTTCCTTCATTTTAGTTTATTAGAGGGAATGTCCTATTTTTACCATCTCGTTTTAAGGTGTTGATGGTTAGTATAATTCCATAAGAACTATTGAAATCATTTCTCTATTATTATCATTATTATCATCTTTTGAAATGAAACATATCATCTCCCCGAACGAGCATATATGCAACAAAAGTATAAAAAAAACCTACTCAAAAACTGTCAATGCTCAAGTATAGCTATCAAAATATCTAGTCCACAGTTTTCTTGATTATCTAAAGCTTATTACATGGCACATAACGTTGAACCATAATTAAATCACAGGGCTTGCATTTTCCTTAACTTTAAATGTATTGGTGTCTTCAAGGGGTGATACACAAGTTAGAGCCCTACTAATATAAATCTCAATATTTTAGTGTTTATGGCTATAAGTTGTTCTTTTGTTTATTTGGGATGTTGTAAGTATTTGTTGAGAGTAAGAAAACTATTACATTCGATCCATTAAGGTTTTGCTCTATGGACAGTATGCTTATCTCGGGAGCAAGAGTTTTGCAATCCTGTTTGATAGCATGAGAGTTGTGATTTGAGATTGATCTTAATGCATTAAGGGTAAGCAATGGTTGCATACTACAAGCTGTTTCTTTTATTAAAATTTTCAAATAGGAAAAGGACTATTTTTCATCCAAATTTTAGCCTAATCTCAAAATCATATTTATAACAGATGAAAAACCTAAACACCTATCCATGGGCTAACTATTGTCCAAATTTTTAGTTAGATGCAGAGTTAAAATCATTATTTTTCAATAAACCCTAAAACCTTAAAATTTATATCATTCCCCCCCAAGTTCTAAAAACTAACACTTCAACCCTATTCTCAAAGTTTGAAAAGTTTAGATTTCATCCTTAGGGTTTGCTTTTCTTCTCTGGCCACCATTATTTGACTGACGACTGGTGTTTTCCATCCA
This sequence comes from Mangifera indica, assembly GCF_011075055.1. NCBI lineage: Eukaryota > Viridiplantae > Streptophyta > Magnoliopsida > Sapindales > Anacardiaceae > Mangifera > Mangifera indica. The sequence continues at coordinate 3,133,619 of NC_058138.1, forward strand.
TCTTCCAGATCTGGCCATGAAAGACAATGAAGCGTCATCTAGACGTGATGGCAAAAGACAACAAAGCATCATCGTTCATCGTGTCATCCAGACGTTAAAGGACGATGTTTCGTCGTTGCATCTAGATGACAAAAGGTTATCCTTTGTCAGAGAAGACTGTCACTTCTTCCTAATCACCAATTAAGCCTAAGCCACTAGAGATGAAACTTAGAAAGGGGGCAAAGTAAATTTTTCAAAGTTTAATCATGGGGTAAATGTTAATTTTTAAAACTGAGGGGGCTAAAATGATATAAATTTTAAAGTTTAAGGGTTTAGGGATAAAATGATGATTTTAATCTTGCCTTTAACTAAAAATTTGGGTAGTAATTAGCCCATGGATGGGTGTTTGAGTTTTTCATTTATTATGAGTATGATTTCAAATTAGAGTAAAACTTGGGTGGGAAATTGTCCTTTTCCCTTTTCAAAAATAGTTGAATCACCATGTAAATATAGTCTTCCTGTATGTTTCCTTCTCAGCATTAGGTGTCGAGAAGTGTCCAAACATAAGTTGTTTTTGTTTGAATAGGTTAGTTCAATGATCAAATTGTTTTGGGGGAACCTCTAATGCAAAGATCTTTCAATGAAAATGATTTTTTTTAATTATTCTTTTACATAAATTTGGTTATTTTGGTTAGTGTCATAAATTAAATACCAGTATTGGGCTCTTACCTATCAGTTGGAGTTCTAGATCACAATGTTATTGAACACAGTATTGTGCCAAGTGAACCAAGTGTTTTGAGTTCAAATCACTTTTCTGTAGTGTTAAATCAAAATAAGTTGTGGGGGAGGAAAAGAAACATAAGAAATATCGTTTTTACAAGTGAAACCAAGAAAGGTAAGTATTCTATATCTAGGAAAACTAGTCACTTAACCACACTGAAAAGATTAGTTAGTCATACAAATGAAGAATAACTCTAATTTGCAAGTTCCAAAACTAGAACAAAATTATAATATTTGAAATGATTGGTTAAAATTACTTAAATCAAATTAGGAATCAAATTTGAACTAAAACAATTCTACAACCTAGCTTTCGAGTTGGATTGAACCAAATTTTACCAATGCAAATAAGTTAATTAGGTATGAAATAGTGAAACTAAGAAAAGCAGGGTAAAGAGATTATAATGGAAACCCACCATATGAAGATGAAGATAGATGAGAGTAAAATTTTCTCTCCAAAATGTAAAAAGAAAAAAAAGTTAAAGAATTCATTCATAATCCTTCAACACAAAATTTCCTATTTTACTTCCGATTTTTTTTTATATTTTCAAATGAGATACTTTGGAAAGTTCAGTCTCTATAGTAGTAGTAGTAGTAGTAGGAGTGCTCATAGTCTAGAAAAGCTATTAAGATTAAATTCCAATTGAATCAAATTTGAATATTGATTAACTCAAATTTAGTTTAAATTCACAACAATTAGTTTGAGATTGAGTTTGTTTGAGCTAATTGTATTTGGGATGAAAAAAAGATTGAAATTAAAATGATAATAATTTGTAAGTGTTTCTCGTGCTGTAAATGTCTGAAAAGTGTCTTGTCAAATTGTATTTGGGATGAAAACGTACTCCAATCTATAACATCTCACTTTTTAATTGGAAACCACACACACAAATTGGAATCATGTGTTCGGAATTTAAAATTGTTTAATCCATTTTCTCTTAAATTGGGAGTTTGAATGAAGAACTGAGTAAGATTTATCTCTTCGTTTATCTGATAAAATGACACCCTTTCATAAAAAATAGAAAAAAGCAAAGAATTGTAAGTTTAAAAAATAATGTTCCTGAAAATAATTTAACAAATAGTTTATGGAATTGTAATTTAGTGCTAATGAGGTGTGAAAGTAAGAAAAAGCAAAGAAAAAAATGAGTTAATCAAATATTAATTTGAAGAGTAGAGTCAATGTGATTCAAATAAGTTGATAAGGTATAAAATCAGAAAAAATAGGAAGAAAGATTATAGTGGAGACCCACCACATGAGGATAAAAAACAGGTGAGACTCAAATTTACCCTCCAAAATCTAATTTAATTAAAAAAATTTTAGCCTATGTATTGCGGATCAAATTGAATTACATATTGTTAATATAAATATAATTTTGATAGTGACTTCTCTCCAATAATCCTGATAATTGATAGCATTCCCAACAATTTAATAATAAATTATTAATGGTAATGGAAACTAGCTCAGGTTTGGACAAGTATTATTACATAAAGCAGGAATTATTAATTAATTAATAATAAAGTTTATCTTTTGCTAAAGCCCTTAATTAAGCTAATGCTACTTTGCCTATTTTAATCTTCATTTTCCACAACATTTGATTGTAGAATAATTAATTAATGAGGTGTCTTTTTTGTTATTTTGATAAAGTAATAATCTGTTCACATGGTGAGTTTCCACAATCAATCAATTAAAGTTAAATGAATTGAATTTGGTGGAACTTTCTTTCATAGAAGAATGAATTGATTTTACACTGAATCATTCACACTAAAGTTATAAGCAATTGATTTTTGTTCATTGTTTGTATTTGATTATTCTTTATATTTTATGAAGAAAGTAGTTGGTATTTTTTTTATAATTGGAGACCTCGTCCATATTTGTTGAATGGATAAACTCGGGATACAATAACCAGATCCACAACCACTGTACCAGGTAAGTCAAGGTTTTACAAATATAATAGAGATTTGAACTCAGGTCTTCACCTTAAAAATTTTAATGTTTTGTTAGTTTTGTTAACCCTTGAGGTCTAAATAGTTGGCATGTTGCTATCAAAGTTTGTGTTTTTGGTTGGATTCTATGCCTGTAGTTGTTGAGATTATGTTAAATATTCAATTACAATGATGAATACCTAATGCACAGAACGAGAATAATTTAATTCATTTTTGTCGAGTTATAGCAATAGAAACATAAATAATCCCAAACCTTAAGAATTAAACCATTGTTGCTATCTCTTTAAATTGAAAGCCATGTTGTCTTCATCTTCATTGTACAGTATATAGTATTCAATATAGCTTAAAATAGAATTATAATCCTATAAAATAAAAAAATATATATATAATAAATCATACTCATATTAAATCACAATTAAATTTAATCAGAATTGGATCAAATAGAAATAGATATCCTTTATTTAATACAACCAACAAATAAACAAAACATACTACATTTTATTTATTATAGTTATATTTAATGAATAGAAATAGAATTTTTCAACGACTGTGGATTCAAAGAAATGGTTTAGTGTGCATAAATTAATCATCCCATTGTTATGATGATTGTTTGTAGAAGACATCTCTTACTGATGAAACTGAGGACACATGATTTGCAGATGACATAATGATACTAATGGAAACCAGCTCAGGTTTGCATTTGTATATTATAATTAATAATAAAGTTTAGCACTTAAAAAAGCTAATACTAACTTTACCTACTTTAATCTTCATTTTCCACCACAATGAATAATAAAATAATTATTAATGAAGTTAATGGTCTACTCTTACTTTAATCATATTAATTAATTTGGTCACTGCATGAGTTGCCAGTATCAATTATTTGAAGTTAATGGTTTTATATCGTCAAGCTCAAGTTTAATTTGGAGGTGTTTGTTTAATCAAGTTTACAAGCTGAACAAAATTTGATTTAAATCAATTAAAATAATGTTATTTTAATTAATAATATCAAAACAATATTATTTTAATTAATTTTGGCTCAACTATAACACAAAACAAAGCTCAATGAGTTCAGTTTAACATTGTAACAAAAAACAACTTTGAAGGAAACTTGTTGAGCCAAATTCGAGCCTATATAAAATGGGGTCAAATAAAAACCAACTCAAGTTTGGTTGTGAAGAGCATTTAAATCAAATATATATATATATATATACATATAGCCTAAGTCTTTCTTTGGTTTTACATTAGATTTATATGTGTATCTTTTGTAAAAGGTCTTGGTGTCTTAATATTATTGGGTGTTGATATATGTGTTAATGGCTATTCATATAAAAGAAAAATCATTGAATAGTCGAGCTTAAGACAAGTTTGACTAGTTTGAGTTTAATTAAAAATGTTTATTTTACCTTCTAATTTTTGAATTATTCTTTTCACTTTATAACTTATGTATTTATTAATTAATCCTATATTTAAAGTATATATAAAAGTTTAGGGATGTAAGTTATATTTAAAACTTTTTTGGGTTTATTGATATTTTATTTGAGCCGAGCTATGAGCTTGTGAGCTCACCAAGTTGGTCATCCTCAGGCTCGAGTTCGAATTTGACTCAAAAACTAAACTCAAGTAGCACAATCTTGAGTTTGGTTCACTTGGCTTACACCTTTGATTCACGTATATATACATTAGTTTGTATAATATATTTTGTATAAATTCTTTGTAAATAGGGATTGATTTAAGCCAAATTGAGTTTGAGGTTGGGTCAACATGAGCTCAACAACTTAAAAGAGTTGAGCTCACCTAAAACCAATTTAAAATTAACCTGGCTTGAGGGAAGCCAAGCTTGAGTTCAGCTCAAATTCAACAACAACAGCAATTTGAGCTCGCGTTTAGCTCAAAATTGATCAAAATAATATCATTTAAATCAATTTAAATAGAATTTTTTTTATTTTCACAAGCTTGACCAGTCGTGAGGTGAGCACCATCTAAGCTTAAACTTAAGCTCGAGTTTGACTATAACAAATCATAAGACTTGAGTTCAAACATTGACTGTTTACCCAACAAAGTGAAAACTCATGTTTTACCTATTAAAAGTCGTTATTCAAAAACTTATCAGTATAATGTAGTTAAAGTGAAAGCTCAAGTTTGCACAATTATTATTATTTTAAAGCATGAATTATTAATTAATAATAAAGTCTAGCTTTTGCAAGTGCACTTAATAAAGCTAATGCTACTTTAATCTTCATTTTCCATCCAATTGAATTATAAAATAATTAATTAATGAGGCCGGTGGTCTTCTACAATTCTTTGTTCACATGGTGAGTTTCCACGATCAATCAATTGAATTTGGTGGAACTTTCTTTCATAGCTGAATCATTCACACTACAGTTATAAGCAATTAATTCTTGTTCACTGAAATCTCTCTTCACCATTTTCAATTTTCTTCTCTCTGAATAATTCAGAAATACTTTCACTCACAAACCTCTCTGAAACTAGTTCCCCTGATTTCTTCAGTTTGCACCTTGGTTGTCCTGTTACTTTCTCTCTTTTACTTTCTTTATTTCAGAATCTTTTGGCCCTATTTCCAGTTCTTTATTCTTTTTTCTGTTTCAGTATTTCTAATTCCTACAAAAAAAAAAAAAACCTGTTTGCTTTCGTTTATTTCTCGATTACTAGAAAGAATTATCATTTCTTGTATTTGTTGTTAATTTCGGTGTCTTTTAATTATTTTCATTTGCTTTACTTCTCTTCTGTGTTTTTCAAACTTCAAAAAAAATGGTTGATGTTGCTGGGAGTGTCGGGGGTGTGATGAGTCCTGTCCTTCAAGTTGGTCAGTGGTTGGCTGCTCCGATTTGGCGTCAATTTAAGTACTTGTTCAACTACAGGAGCAACTTTAGCAGTCTCCAAGAACAAGTTGATAAGCTGAAGAATACAAGAGACGAAGTTCAACATAAGGTCACTGCAGCTGAAAGAAATGTGGAAGAGATCAAACAAAATGTTAAGAACTGGCAGGAGGTTGCGGAGAAGACGATTACTAAAGCAGAGCAGTTGATTCAACAGAATGCAAACAACCCTCGATGTTTCAAGGGATTGTGTCCCAACTTCATCATTTACTACAAACAAAGTAAGAAAGCATTCAAATTAAAACGGGATGATATTGATCCACTTCTTCAGCAAGAAAGGGAATTGGGTCCAGTTTCCAATCCTAGTAATCCACGGGAGATCTGGCTTAGAACTAGTGAAGATTACTTGACTTTTGAATCAAGAAACTCCACTATGAAGGATGTATGGGCTGCTTTAAATGATGAGAGTGTCTTCATGATTGGTGTTTACGGGATGGGTGGTCTTGGTAAGACCACTCTTGTGCAAGAAATTGGTAGGAAAGCCGAGAAGGAAAAGCTCTTTGAGGAGATTGTTTTTGTAGAGGTTAAAAAGCATTCTAGACAATATGGTTGATCTGTTAAGGTTTGCTTTATTTATTTATTTATTTATTGGTCTTGTAGGTTTCAGAATCTCCTGATATAAAGAAGCTTCAAACAACAATTGCAGACAAATTGAAGCTGAAATTCGAAAATGAAAGTGAAATGGCAAATAAGCTATATTCAAGAATGGAGAAGAAGAATATCCTTTTAATTCTAGATAATATTTGGAAACCTGTAGAACTTGATAAGATGGTAGGAATTCCTTGTGGAGCTGATCGTGGAAGAAATAAGCTTCTGTTCACAACAAGAAATGTAGATGTGTTGGAGAGAATGGGGTCCACAAATAATTTTGGAATGGGCTTTCTAAATGATGATGAAGCTTGGACCTTATTTACCAAAATGACAGGTAATTGTGATAATGTGAATATTAAAAAATTAAAACAATTATTACATGAAAAAAATTTGAATTTCAAAATTTAGTTCCACTTGTGTACTTAATAGAAAACATTACAAATCCAGTTTAACGGTAAGGTTTGCATCTAGGATCACATTCTTAATTATAAGTTTAATTTAATCATATTCATGCTCCAGATTAAAGGTGGATCTGATTTAAACTAGTTTAAATTTAATTTGTGATTCAAATCAAATTAATTGATTTTGATATAGAGCTACAGATAACTAGCTCAACTCAAGATCGATATGTTTATCCATTCAATGAATTTGATGACAATGTTCACCACTTTGATGACACTGTTGACACCTTTGGTGGCTCTTTGGTGTCATTGTTCATCAGTTCAAATGAGATTGAACTTGAATTTAACTTGAACTCAAGTTAACCTCAAGTTCGACTTAGACAAATCCACCCCTACTCTAGCCATCAAATTTTTTTATTTGATTTATTGTGTTAATTGTTCTCCTGAAAGTCAATGTTTTTGCATTTTTATTAGCAAGTTTGATTTTGAGTGGAAACGTTTTATTTATATCAACTAAGGGTAGAAAAGTATTTTAAGTACTGTTTTGAAAACTCAACTTTCAACTAGGTTAACCAAGAATTGATCTATAATTCAATCTAATTCTCATAAATGGAGGAATTTTTATAAAACTAAATCAAAACCGATGAACCGTTACAAAACCAGTTGAACCTGGTTCAGCTAACTTTTCCTTATTTTTAGCTTTTCCAAGTTACAACTTTTACTTCATCTTCACGTGATTACCCAAATCCAGTCATCTCTCTCTTTCTTGAATCTTGCACTTGTTTTTTAATATTTCCACAATTTTGTTCTTTTGTCAATTTTGTTTTATATATGTTAATATATTTATTGCTTTTAGCTTTTAACTCATAAATAATATTATGTGAACAAATTCATATATTAATGATAATATGTTATTACAAGATTGAATAATTTTAAAATAAAGAAAAATAACATTTAATTATATAATAATATATCATTGTTTATACATAAATTTATGATAATTGTTTATGCATATAAAGAGTGGTTGGACTCTCTATTAAAATCTCAATTAAATTAATAATTAATTTTACAATTAATTTTTTTAATCTATGTAGTTAAGGATAAATCAGCTAATTAACATATTTGAAATTATTATTTTTTAGTTTTTTTAATTGATATTTATGTTTCAAAGAAATAAATATACTTGATTGTACTTGATAATTATACAAAGTTGCTTATAATGAACTTAATATGGGTTATGTTTAAAAAATATATTAAATGATTGATATTATTTAAGAAATTTATAATAATTTGGGAATATGTTGAATCCAAATTAAGTATAAATATCGATAGAAAATGTAATTGGTATAATCTTTGATGTTTTTGCAGGTGATGTTATCCAAACACGTGAATTGCATTCTCTAGCAAATAAGGTATGCAAGGAATGCGGAGGATTGCCTATTGTCATTTGTACAATAGCAAAAGCATTAAAAAATAAGAGTCATCCATCTGATTGGAAGGTTGCATTACAAGAACTGAGAGCTCCTACACCAACAAAGTTCACAGGATTCCTAGAAGAGGAATACACGAAGATCGCCTTAAGTTACAAGTATTTAAGAGATGAACTTAAGAAAACTTTTTTAATTTCTAGTCTATTGAAAAATAATACTTCCATTTCAGACATGTTTAGACATGTTGTGTGTCTAGATATACTTGAAGGAGCTAACTTGACAATGGAAGAAGCACGAGATAGACTTGATAAATTGGTTTGCGATCTCAAAGATGCTTGTTTGTTACTTGGCGAGTTAAGAAGCGAACAATTTGCTATGCACGATGTTGTTCGTGCTGTTGCCATAACAATTGCATATGTGGATCACCATGTGTTTACAGTGAGGAATGATTTTGAACGAGAATGGAAAGATAGAGATAAACTCAAGAAATGTACAAAAATCTCCTTGCCTGGCAATAGTCTTATTATTAGTCAGCTTTGGCCTAATTATTTTGATTGTCCAAATCTTGAATATTTTTATATGACTACTATGTGGAAGTCTTCTTTCAAATTCCCAGAGGACATCTTCATAGTGATGCCAAAGCTCAGAGTAATGAATTTAGATGGATTACAACAATCGTCATTGTTGTCATCAATTGATCTTCTAACCAACCTTCAATCTTTGTGTTTAGATAATAGCGAAGTTAAAGATTTTGCTATTATTGGAAAGCTAACGACACTAAAAGTTCTTAGCTTGCAAAACTCAATTATTGAGGAGTTTCCTATAGAATTGGGTCAATTGATTCAATTAAGGTTGTTAGATTTAAGCAAATGTTGGAAATTAAAAGTTGTTGCTCCAAATGTGATATCACAATTATCCCAATTGGAAGAGTTTTATATAAAGGGATGCCCTATTAAGTGGAAGCATGAAGTACTCGAGGAAATGAAAGTCTTGTCTAATCTCACTAGTTTATCATTGGATATTGATTTTAACAATGTGTTGCCTAAAGACTTTTTTTCCAAAGAGCTTAAAAGGTACAAAATATCAATTGGCCAATGGAAGTTTCATTTTGGAAATGGTCAACTGGAGTGTTTGAGGATATTACAATTCAAATTTAATTCTACCATTTGTTTAGAAAAATTACACGGAATCAAGAATGTTGAAGTTTTGCAGTTGGATGAATCTTCAGATGAAGAGAATGATACTAAGGCTTCAAAAGTTATTTTGCAATCTAATGAAACTAGACCACTTTTTAACAAAAAGGTTTGATTGACTATAACTTATTGTACTTCTTTATTTTTATATTTTTATCTTCTATTATGTGTATTCTCATTTGCTAACATATAGTTCTGGTATTGTATAATTCATTCTATTTTGGTTTTTTTTTTTTACTAGTGATTTGAATTTTCAATTCAATTTCACTATTAAGTACTTCTCTTCAATCTCTATATTATATAATCTTTATCAAATTGACATCATCATTTCATGGTTAATTTTGTTATTGATACTATTAGAGGCTAAAAAACAAAACACATTGTTAATATTTATGGCATGTCATCTATAAATCCATGAAAAACTAATTATTATTTTCTTTTTTAATTTTTCTCATGAGTTTGTAAATATTAAAACAACAATTAACTTTGACTGCAGGTTATTTTCACCGATTTGATGAGTTTGGAATTGATCAATATTAGTTTTGAAAAGATTTGGGAGATCCAACTTTCAACTTCTTCTTATGAAAATTTGACACAGTTGTTTTTGAACCGATGCAATAAAATAAAGTATGTGTTTTCATTTTCCATAGCCAAAAACCTCCAGCAACTCCGATACCTTAAGATAGAGAATTGTAAGGCTTTGGAGAAGATTGTTGAAGAAGAAGAAGGAACAAAAATTGTTAATTCTATATTTCCACAAATAACTCAATTGGTGCTTCAAAATTTACCCAAACTTACTGTTTTCTATCAAGGAACGCATGCTTTGGAATTGTCAATGCTAAAAACATTGCAGATAGACAATTGTCGAAACTTCACTTCAATATGTCAAGACTTTCAAGATAATAATAAGGAGGGTGAAGTTCAAGTTTCAGAGTCAAAATCCATTTGCTTGGAGCATAAGGTATCAATCTCGTGTTTCTTTCTTTACTAAAAAGAGTTAAAAGAAAAACCATATAGATATTTGATAAGAAAGCTCAACATCATGGCCTATTAAGCCCAAATTTATAAGTAAAGCCCTCCAACATATTTACACTACTTATATTCCTATTTTGAATTTAGAATATCTTATTAGTAGTATAATTTCCACTATTATATTATATTACAAATTTGATTTATTTTCTTATCTAAATTTACGTTATTTTTACACATTTGATCATATGTTTCACAATTCTTTCTTTGACAATTAAAAAGTATTAATTAATTATTAATTAACTGCATTACCATATTTTATGAATTTAATTATGTGCAAGAAATTGCAACAATTAAATTTTGTTTTAAGATTATAATGAACTAACTAGATTTCGTTTGTATATATTTGCAGATTAATTCTGATTTGGAGGAAATTACATTGGAAGATTATTGGGAAGGGGATGTGAGAGAGATCAATTGGTTGAGTGAATCTAAAACTCTTTGTATCTCCAATGCAAATATTTCAGTTGGACTCCTTCAAAGATTTTATAATCTTGAAGTTCTATTTGTAGATTCCAATGATAGATCGATGAGTCTACTATCATTCTCAGCCTATTTCCAAAATCTTAAAGTTTTGGAAATAAGACATTGCTCCGGATTGATAAAGAGGTTAATAACGCCTTCAATGATTAAAAGCTTGGTGCAACTGAGAGAAATGAGTATAGACAATTGTGGATTGCTTACTGAAATAGTAGAAAATGAGGGAAATGAAACAACAACTGAAATTGTTTTTAACAATTTGAACAAGTTATCACTTCAATACTTAAATTGTCTTACATGCTTTTCTTCTGGAAATTATTCTTTCAATTTTCCATCTTTGGAAGAGTTAATTATAAAAGATTGTCCCAATATGAAGACTTTTTCTTCAAGAAGCTTAAGCACACCAAAGTTGTGCAATGCCCATTTTAGGATGTTTTGTGAAGATGAGATGAAGCTATCTGAGATCGGGGAGAATGACTTGAATACAATTATACAAGAAGCAAGCAATAAAAAGGTATGTATTTAATTAATTAGTTTACTAATATTTCTAATGTTTTAAGAATATATATTTTCTTCTCTAACTATAACAAATTATGTTTTAAACGATATTGACCTTGCTATTTGCTACCGCATTAAAAAGAATTAGTTTTTTCATATGCTAAACATTATTGTTGAATTGGTGGCCACCACACACTTATTTCTATAACCACTGTTTTATATTTCTAATAATCATCATTTCATCATTTTTTTCTCCTTGTTCCTTATATATATATATATATATATTATTTGTTTTCATGAGAAATTTTAATTTTAATTTGATTGACATGTTTTTTCTTTAGGTTAACACTGATCTGAGGAAATTGACATTAAATGGAGGAGATATTATATCAATTTGGAAAGGAGAGTTTGAAGAGAACTTTGTTAAAGTAGAAACTCTTGAATTGATTAAGGATGAATATGCATATATTCCAATTCAAATCTTTCTTAAATTTGTCAGTCTTGAAATACTTATATTAGAAGTGAGTTCATATGAAGAGATATTCTCATGTGGAGAAGGTGAAGAACATGCTCGAGCACTTGCAAAATTAAAAGTTTTACTATTGTGTGGACTTTTTAATTTAAAATGCATTTGGAAACGAGACTTTCAGTTCAAATCTATTCTTCAAAATCTTCATTCATTATTGGTAGTATATTGTCACAATTTGATGACTGTGTTGCCACCTTCATCATCTTTTGAAAGTCTAACGACTTTGGAGGTATGGTTTTGTAATGGAGTGCAAAACTTAATCGCATCTTCAACAGCCCAAAGTCTAGTATGCTTAGAAAAGTTGAAAATAAGAGAATGTGAAATGATGATAGAAGTATTAGCAAATGAAGAAGATGTAGAGGAAGATGAAATTGTTTTTCAGAAACTTAAGAAGTTGACCTTGTTTAAATTAGAAAGTCTCACATGTTTCTATTCTGGGAATTCCTCCCTAAATTTCCCATTTTTGGAATCATTAAATGTGTCTAAATGTTTCAAGATGAAGACTTTCTCTAGAGAAAGTTTAAAAATGCCACGGCTACAAAAAGTGAATGGGAAAGTTTGTATAAATGACCTTGATTCAGTCATACAACAATTACAAAATGGTACGTATTTATTTATGTAATAATTTTTTTTTATAGTTTTTTTTTCTCCATTGAATTAATAACAGTCAATCCTCAATGATCTTTATTATTGATTTTTGCTTTAATTAAAATCCTTTTACATACACCAAAGCTACAATATTACAGTTTAAGTATCATTAAAGTTAAAATAAATTGAGTATGTGTGCTTTTCAAGAATTGAGGTGGTTGAGGAAATGCTTCATCTTCTTGCTTAATTCTCTATAGCTTTTGTTTTTCAAATAAATTAATGTGTTATTTTTTGTGATTACAGATTGTTCAAAGTTCTGTGATAGAATAACAAAAGAATTAGAAGAAGAACTAGAAGAAGGACTAGAAGAAAAATGGAAGTCATGTGGTAAGTCATATTTCAAAAGTACATACGTTGCCTTCATAAATTCAATTGATTTGGAAAGTAAGAATAACTATTTCCCACTAAAACTTTGTTGAGTTGACATTTCCGTTCTTTTGAAAATTTAATTTTCCCTCCCGTACGTCATTTTTTTATAAAAAATTAACGATTAGAAACAATTTCTCCAATGGATACCTCTTCCTTCAAATGCAACAACTCCTGAAGCTTTCTTTTGATTCCACCAACACAGGCCCCCTCTACAGTCTCTCCCATGCTCTATTTCTCAAATATGGTAATTTCCTTTCATTTACTAATTTCGCATTTGTTTAATTTACAATGTTTCCACACTAACGAAAGTTTAATGTCACTGTAGAGGCGAAGAATAGGAAGTTGATGGCGAGCATGGAAGATGAAGAAGAAAGCAACAATGTTTAAAGGGTTGCCAAATGATTAATTGATGACGGCAACAACAGTTGAAGTTTGTCAATGAAAGTTTCAGGTAAAACCATACATTAAACCCCGTCATAACTTCACCCTTTCTCTCTTTTTTCTTCATTTCTTTAACTCATAACACCATCTCTTTACAATAAATGTGCTAATTTCCTAATTTACTCAGTTTTGCTTCTGTTATCTTCAGCTATTTTAGGTCTCTATTTGTGTGCTATCTTAGTTTGATTTCCTAGTGTACTCAGTTTTGCCTCTGTTTTCTTCTCAGGTAACAGGGAAAAAGTTTCCTACTGGTTAGATGAGTTTGTTCCTCAGAAAAAGTCAGCTTATATAAGCCAAGAAGATCTGCATATAGTAGAAATGACTGAGGGAAACATTTGAACTTTGTGCCCAATGTCTTGGTGTTGGAAACCAAGTAAGTAGGCTTACTTAAATTTACTTAAATGAAGTTTTAATCTTAGCCTCATTATCAATTCCCTCGAGTGGTTGATAGGTACAGAGCTTTTTTTTCCCCTGTCTGTGTAGATCCGATGATGGAAGTCAGTAAAAGAGAGGAGGCAGGAATTGTTCCGGATCCAAATGTAGCTACTTACATGAAGGTCTCTTCAGCATATTTTTCTTGTTTATATCTGATGTTTTGTTCTATATGCTGTTGCTTCATGTATGAAATATTCATGAAAATGGTTGCTGTAACAAGCAATTTCTGCCAAAGGACAATAAAACAATGCTTCAAACAGACCATGTTTTAAAGGTGTTTCTCTTTGTTGAAGCTGTAACCACATTTTTTCCTAGTTGATTTGTATCAAGCAAATGCTTTAAGTTAAAATCTTAACTGTCTTGTGACTTCCCAGGTCCTTGATAATTTTTCATAAATGCATCTGCTCCACTTGGTAGTAATGTTTACGGAATAGACGATTCCAAGTATTAGGTGCCTGCTATTATAAACCTTAGAGGATTAATTTACATTAAACATGCAGGAGAGGTGGTTGGTCCCACAAAAGCCTTATTTATGGATGAAATATCAAATGGTTTAAACAGTTCAACTGCATATCAGATTGTTGTTTGGCCATAGCAGCAGGTGCATATCACAGATGCTACTGTATTGATTTTATTTCTTCACCCAGTTCCAGAAACCTTTGAACTCTTTGATGAATTCATTTTGATGCAGAAGGAAAAGTTGTGTATGAAGAACAACGCAATAAATTTGTAGAATTTTTCAGGGACTGTGGATTCAAGTGTCCTCAAAGAAAATGTGTAATTGACTTTCTTCAGGAGGTAAGTGAATTACAACTTACAATCATGTGTTTTTCCACTCTTAAATGTTAGCACTTCAGCTTTTATTTTTAATTGATTTTTTCGGCTGGTGATATCTAGAAAAGATCGAGCACAATACTGGTACTGCACTGATTCTATTTGGCATTGAGAAAAGTCATTCCTTCAATGTTATGCTATGACAGCTGTTCGAATTCAATGCTACTCAAGTTTGTTCAATGTTCACCCAGTCGAATACAAATGCTGCCCCCTGATAATCTTGTGTGATGATTTTGCAAGAAAAGTTGGCCAATATTCGAGGAAGTCAAGATTCCAATGACGGTAAACTTGTGAAAGAGAAGTCTAAGAATTCACCTTCCAAAGGTAAATTTGATTTCTTGCAATTCAGATTTTTATCAATTTTTATTCCAGTTGTATTTGTTTCACTCTAATGTTTGACATTATTTTCTTTTGTACCTTATTTGATAGGCGGGATGGTCTTACCTTTTAAACTCTAATCAGTAACAATTCAGGATATGAACTATTATGTTGACTTCCCTGCGGTACTCATTATTAGCCATTATACATTCACAATCGGTTATTTTCATTGCATGATAATTAAAGGCATCAGATCTCATACCTTCATTTTGGCATGTTTTGTCTCTAATTTGCCTTCTACTTCCCTTTGGTTTTAGGAGAAGAAGAAAATCCCAACTGCTCTCTGATATATCTGTTGGATTAATGCTTGGTGGGCTAATGGCATTGACGGGTGTTAGTGAAGCTGGAAAATCCACTCTTCTAGGTTTTGGCCAAACGATGTTGTGTCAATGACAAACTTGTGGTTCTTTCTTTAATCTCTTATGAATTAATAAGTAAGGGTTTGCCAGTACTGAAAGCTCTGAGCTCATTCTCCTTGAAAACTGAACTGAGGTCATCCAATTGTCATGAATTGACTAATCTGTGTTTGTTTTTCAGTTGAGCATTCAGTTAATTGATGCTTCTTTATCTGTTGTGTCAGCATGTCCTTCTCTTTGTCTTTTTCTGGAAAATGATTTCATCATTGTCTTCTGGTACTAACTGTAGGACTGTCGTAAGTTTTAATTTGATTTCTTTATCTGTTCTTGTAATTTAGGTTGCTTAAAGGTTGCAGTATTCCAGGTAAAATATTATTGACCAGAAGGGCAGATCCTATAGAGGACCCAAGCTTACATTCCTCAAGTCTTGGACGCAGCCTTTCTCAGAATGATGCTGGGACAAGTGATAATATGCATGATTCCGTAGAGGTGTTATTTATGATAAGTATTCATTCTTTTCAATTTCATAATTTAAGTATCATTTGAAGTTTAAATATTAAAGGATTTGATTTGCTGTTTTACTTGTTATGCAGGTAGAAGATCAAGATACAACCAAGCCAAATAATGGAAGTTCTTATAAGTTAACAATTTCAAATATTGAAACTATGTTCAAAAAATCTCATAAGTCCACCATGGGTGCTAGAGCTACAGATTCTACATATGAAACCAAGGAGCTATCTGGTTCCGTGGTCATATTAGGTATCATGCTATATAGCTTCTTGCTTATTTATGTGTATAGAAATTTCCAAACTGAGTTGGTTTTAAATTGAGATTAGGATCCTTTTTTTTTTCCTCTCTCTTTCTCTCTCTCTTTTATAGCTTCTTTATACCATATTCTTTTTTGCTTAATCATGCAGAGAGAGTACGAGAGTTAGCTTGGAGTGGTGTACCACCATACATGTGCCCTACCGTGTGGAGGCTTCTTTTGGTAAACTTTTTACTCTATTAGTTGCCATCAATTTTGGAAGTACATTGGCCAGAGATTTTTATATGATCATTCCTTTGAAAATTTTCTAACTGGGAACATTTTTAAGTGATGTTTTTAAGAAAATTTGGGCTAATAAACTCTTTGATTAACAGATACTTGCACATGTAGAGAATTATGGTTTGGATTTCTTGTCAATCTATATGCAAAAATCGGTCGCTTTGTACTAACACCGGTGAGGGAGATCAATTCAATGATGTGAAAGCTGGTTCATGCTCATTCTATGTACTGTGCATATTCTGAGTAGGTATGCCTTTTAGTTTATTGAGGCTCGAGGTATTGGCTATAGACTATAGTTCTGCAGTTGTTTCCTTACGTTTCATTATGTTCTGTTTGTCTTATTGAGTTTGTAGTTGTCAATTCTTATTGTTCGAAAGTTGAAATGAACCGTTTTAGGAGCATACTTTCCAGTGATTGTGTCCATCTGAGTTCTGGGATTTACATAATCTGGCCTCTTAAGTACAATATACATATTATTGAATATATTTTTTTCCCTGTTGAAATTTATAGATGAACTGATAACAGCCATATGCACCACCAAATTCAGATGGAAGCAAGGGAGTCCTAAGAAGGAAGCATAGTGACCATCTTGACTGTGTTGCTCAGTTTTATCACATTCCAGATACCGAACGTTCAGATGATGAAATTAATATGCTTCGCCAGGTATTTTGACTGAAACTGCCTATTAATCTTTATTTTTTTGTTTAATTTTCTACATGACCAACCTGGACACTCAGAGAATGTATATAAACAAATGAAAACTCTGAACATATCATTACACAAGTAAAATTGAGTAATACATTAATGAGATGGTAATGTGTTACGCCTCCAATAATGCACTTATACAAAAGGAAAAGCAAAGGAAGCTGAAATCAAGGCTTGCCCTAATCAGCAGCTGGATTCAATGCCAAAGAACAAGACCAAGATCGAAACAGACTGTAAAAAGAGAAGATCAGATGAGGACGAGGCAAGCAAGAATTCAATAATTCGTTAAGGGGGATTTACAGCCAAAAGAGGGAGGGGGCTGGCACCTTTACTTTCAATATGTTTTTTATAGTTCTTATTACCATTTTTTTTAAGAGAATAAACACTTGTAGTGTGAAGTATCATAAATAAAAATCTTTGTGCTTGTATATTTACACACTATAGTTCTCTATCTGATTACAAATTCTGTAATTTTCTATTAAAGTGGTGTTAGGGCCACTCTGGGAGCAAGATTATGGTGAACACGCAAATGGATTCTAGGCTAGATCAAGTGGCAAAAGATTTGTCAAGAAGGGGGCATGGTCTGGATGTTGAAATTCATTTGTTAAGACAGTGATTTAGTGAGATGAAAGACCACCAGTCTATCAAATTACTCTCGGCACTTCTGCCATGCGTGTCTATATATGTATTCAAACTAGCCTTTTATTTATTTTGAGCTGTTCCACTGTAAAGATGTTTAATTTATACTTGCACTTCTCTTCCCAATAGGCTTCATGTTTTTGTACTGTAGAAATTCCATTCAAGTTCATTTATTTTTATGGTGCATGAATTTATATTTATTTCTTATTCCTCAGAAAATGAGTTTCATTTGATTTATTTTACTCTATGGTTAGTCAAATTCTAGATGTATAAAATATTTTTCTTTATTTGAAATTGAGATGATAATTAAATTGAATAAAATGTTAATGGTTTATCATTCTCATTTAGACAAAGCATTTGATTTGTAACGAAAACTCACTTTGATTAGTAAAATCAAGTTTTGAACTTAGTTTGAATGCATTTCATTTTTGAACTCCATCAGAAGGAAGTTTAAATTAGAATGTTAGAATTGATTCAAACTTGATTTATTTATGAAACAAAGTCCAATCTTTGGCTCCAGTTTAGATCAAGTTTGATCTATTTATAAGCTAATTGAAGTACCTGTGTTATAATTATTTTGGTTTGCAAGAAAGTTTGTAATTTTATTAATGCTCAGTTTTTGATATATTGAGTCATTGGTCTGCCTTTTGATATTTAAACTCAGCATTAAGTAGAGCAAATGTACTTCAATTTAACAAGTCTAATTAATTGAAATACTTATGAGTTAGTATCAATTTGTCTTTTCATATTAGTTTTAATTTATTTTTCAATGCTAAGATGGTTAATGTCATATGTTTTCTGTTTTTAAGTGTAGTTGTATGCAGTTGTTGTCTGCCATGTGTTTAACAGTTAATGGTCTATCTTTGTAGAGTTGGTGTGGAGTTGCCTTGTGTTTAACTGTAGAGGTGAGATATAAGAATTTGAGATTGGAAGCTGATTGTGAGATTGTTCACAGAAAGCCCCTCCCATCTCTATGGAATTCTCTTATACATTCGCTTTCGCTCTGTTTCTGCTGAGCCATAAATTGAATCAATATAGGTACTTCTCTGACTATAAATAATGTTTAAAATTTTACTACAGAGAGCTTTAAGTTTAGCCCTTAGATTTTTACTCTTGAAAGTTCTTTAAGATGCAGATTACTTGTAGTTTTGAATTATTTTATTGGTTAGTTGAAATTGAAACCTCCTTTTATAGGTCCTCCCTGAGCTTATAGGTTCAAAGTCAAATTAAGTTCAGATAACCATCCAATGATATCAATGGCATCGTTGAGCCTAGAAGGTAATATGCAAGATTTATTGTTAGTAAAATTAACTCCATTTATGAACTGACATAATTAGTTCTTGGTCAACTATACTGATTTTCCATTATTGTAATTGTAGAATTCCAGTGGTTTGTCGTAAATTGTTGTTACTTTTAACTTATAAAGGTTGCACTGACCTCTCTAATTCTATTCTGTACTTCTTAACTACTGAAGACCTTTTGACAGTGAACTCTTTTGTAAGGATATAATTTTTTAATGAATAATTCATATATTTAAGCATGGGTAATCTTCAATTTGTTTTTCTCTTGTCAGAATTAGTTTGTTTGGATCACACTGTCATGTGTTTTATCTCCTCTTGTGGAATCTGTACTTAATTTAATGGAAATACCTTACACTTCAATATCTTAGCAAAAATTTTACTTGTGAAACCAGGTATGTGGAGGATTCTTCTCAGCCAATTTGCATGCGATAATTTAACAATTTGTTGTTTTGCTTTGAGATACTCTATTAGAGATTAGACTGAATTCCAATTGGGTTTGGAAAATGATGTGGAAAGCCTCTTTTCTGCTAGAATTTTTCTAAGCGAAAATGAGATACTTAAGTGTGCTTGAATTATTGCAGGATGATTGTTCTACTTGGCCTCCAAGTTGCAGGAAGACCACACTTCTAAAGGCTCTCTCAGAAACTCCTGACAAATCTCAAAAGGTTTCAGAATTTCTTTGTTAACTCACCATCATTTTGAATACATTTGGAATGTTACTGTCTTGAGTATCATTCATATACATGAATCTATAACTAAATAGCTGACTTGCTTAAACATGATAGAATCACAAAAGAAAAGCTTGAGGCATCACAAGTACACATCTTTGATAGGTTTCACAATTTTGTAGTATTTGATTATACCTCCTCTTTTACTGTTCTGTTTTATTCTGCTGCACAAACCAAAGGTTTCTCTCCTTTATATTGCAGAGAAAATTTAGTTTCATTTTTTAGATTACCCTGCAACTTTTTCCAGAATTATCAAGTCTATTTGTAGTCATATGTTTATTTACTTTTAGCTTGATGCAAGCCATAACATTTTTTGTTATCTTAGTTTTATTTCCTAATTTACTCACTTTTGCTTCTGTTTTCTTCAGCTAATTTACTTCTCTATGGTGTGCTATCATAGTTTGATTTCCTACTGTACTCAGTTTTGCTACTGCTTTTTTCAAAGGCAACGAAGGAAAAGTTTTCTTTAGCAGTTACTGGTTGGATGAGTTTGTTCCCAGAAAACATCAGCTTATTTATGCCAAGAAGATCTGCTTTTTGCAGAAATGACCTAGGGAAATACTTGATTTTTCTACCTGGTATCTTGGTGTTGGAAACCGAGGAAGTAGGCTTCTTTAAATTTTAATTCAATGAAGTTTTAGTCATAGCCGCCTTATCAAGTCCCAAGAGTAGCTGATAGGTACACAACATTTTTTTTTTCTGCCTATGGAGATGATATGATGGAAGTCAGTAAAAGAGATGTGAACACAGATACTTACATGAAGGTATCTTCAACATATTTGACCTTTTTTTTATCTGAAGTTTTGTTCTGTGTGCTGTTGCTACATGTGAAATATCCATGGCATTGGTTGTTATAACAGGCAATTTCTACCTTCAAACAGATCATGTTTTAAAAGTATTTCTCTTTATTGAAGATGTAGCCACATTCTTTTCTGGTTATTTGTATCTTGCAAATGCTTTAAGTCAAAATCTTAACTGTCTTGTGACTTCCCAGGCCCTTGTACTCAATATCTGTGCTGACACAATGGTGCGAGACGAGATGAGAAGAGGCAGCTATGGAGGTTAAAAAAGGAGATTGAGTACAAGGAAATTTTCATAAATGCATCTGCTCCATCTCCACTTTGTAGAAAAGTTTATGGAGTAGATGCCTCAAAAGGATTAGATGCCTCCCCCATCACAAGCCTTAAATGTTTAATTTTTCATTAAAATTTGCAGGAGAGATGATTGTTGCTTGTCTGCAACAGCTGGTGCATATCAGAGATGCTACCTTATTGATTTCACCTCTGCCTCCAGCTTCATAAACCTTTGAACTCTTTGATGACATCATTTTGATGTGGAAGGAATGGTTGTGTATCAAGGACCACACATCAAGTGGTAGAATTTTTCTGCGCCTTGTATTTGTGAGGCTCTAGAATCCCTTTGCGCCTTATCTGTGTTTAATAACTATGGTTCTTTATCACAGTTCCTTATAGACTGATGCATGTTTCTTTTTAATATTACTTCTATTTTAATGGCATATAATCTATCTACCCGTATTCTTTCTTGACTTTTGTTTTAGGAGCAATGTAATTAAGAGTTTGTAAGCATGCCTATAGTTTGTGAAATTTTATCATAGTGGACAATATGATTCAGGTGTTTGAAAAGACAAGATTTGATAACCTGTTAAAACTGCACAATATGACAAAACATTGTGCACTGGTTATCAAGGCATTGGTTGTCTGTTACAATGTAGAAACATCTTGTTTCAGAATAAATGAAAATGTAATGACTCCTTCATTTCAGTTTATTAGAGGGAAAGTCCTATTTTTACCATCTTTTTTTAAGGTATTGATGGTTAGTATAATTCCATAAGAACTACTGAAATCATTTCTCTATTGCTATCATCTTTTGAAATGAAAGGTATCATCTTCCCAAACAAGCATATATGCAACAAAAGTACAAAAAAACATACATAAGTCCACTACAATATAAATAACCCTGCTTAAAAACTGTCCAAGCTCAAGTATAGCTATCAAAATATCTAGTCCATAGTTTTCTTGATTATCTAAAGCTTATTACATGGCATATAACGTTGAACCATAATTAATGCTGAATGTTGTTGGCAGGTCAAAACCAAACTCATGGGTGCCAAAATTGAATCACAAGGCTTGTGTTTTCCTAAACATTAAATGCATTGGTGTATTTGGGGGCTGACGCATAGGTTAGAGCCCAACTAATATACATTTGTTATTTGGGATGGTATAAGTATTTGTTGAGAGTAAGAAAACTAGCACATTCTAACCATTAAGGGCTTGCTTTATGGACAGTATGCATATTAAAAGTTGTTTCTTAGTTAAAATTTTCAAATATAGTTGAATTACCATGTAAATATGACCTTCTTGTGTGTTCCTTCTCAGCGATAGGTGTTGAGAAGTGCGCAAATATAAGCGGTGGTTGTTTGAATAGGTTAATTGAATGATCAAATTGTTTTGGGGGAACCTCTAATGCAAAGATCTTTCAATGAAAATGTTTTTTTTTTTGAATTTTTCTTTTACATAAACCTGGTTAACCTGGTTTGTGTCATAGATTAAATTCCAGTATTCTTACCTAACAGCTGGAGTTTTTGATATGACTTCTAGATTACAATGTTATTTAACATAATATTGTACCAAGTGAGCCGAGTGTTTTGAGTTCAAGTCCCTTAGCTGTGATGTTGAATTAAAATAAGTTGTGAGGGAGGAAATATGTAAGTTATATACAGTGAAACCAAGAAAGGAAAATATTCTACCGCTAGCAAAGCTAATCACTTACTACACTAAAAAGAATAATCAATCATGCAAATGAAGAAAGACTTTAATTTACTACAAGTTTCAGAAGTGGCTTATCCCAGTCACTTCTAAATGCTATTGAATTTCAGTCAAGAGCCTAAAAATTAAGTTGAAGCTTTCTCTTTATTGTTATCTCTGGGATTTTTACTTCTATAACATAATAAATGATTTATTTATATTCAATTAATTTGATGCAGTACGTGGAGCATTGGTCACTACCATTTTGCCGTGCAGAAAGCTGGAAATGGCAATGCAAGTCAGATGGTGATCTTATATATTCATGTATAATGAACATAACAGGTTTATGACATTGCCCAATATAGCCGAAAAATGCCACAGAGATACTTGGCTTAGGGCATCACAAGTGCACATTTCTATTAGGTTGCTTAATTTTGTAGTATATGCCACACTTTTATTCAGTTGTATTCTACTGCACAGACCAAAGGTTCCTTTCCTTGACAGAACCTAGCCGAGTCCTTTCAGACCTAATTCATTTTCCTACCCATACATTAATTTGCATTTTGCTTGATGCAAAATGAAAATAGTGAACAAGGTTTTCATTTTTGTTTTTTCTTCATTGTATTATCTAGTTAGATGTCCTACTTTTGATTCTGTTTTCTTCGATGGATGATGGGGAGTTTTCTATAAATGGTTACAGACTAGATGAATCTGCTTCCCAGAAAAAAAAAAAAAAATCAACAGCTTATACAAGCCAAGATGATCTGCATATAGCAGAAATGACTACTGAGGGAACACTTGATTTTTCTGCCCGATGTCTTGGTGATGGAGACTGAGGAAGCAGGGAAGTTTTAGTTGCAGCTACTATATCAATTCTCACAAGTAATTAAGAATTCTCTCTATTTGGATATGAGGATGGAGGTCAGTAAAAGACAGGAGGCAGAAATTTTTCTGGATCCAGGCATAGATGTTTATGAGAAAGTATCTTTAACAAGTTTTCTAGTTTTAATCTAATGTTTTGCTCCTTATGATGTTTTAAAGGTCAAATGCATGTTGTGTTCTTAACAATGGTCGTCCTGTCATGAAGCAATTACCTATGTTTTTTTGTTAGAGTTGACAACATTGAACATGTCCTGTTAATTTGACACAGCATAAGCACAATATGATGATACGAACTGTGATATCTATTTTGTGATAATACATTGCTATTTATTATTTGAATTAAAGAGTACTACCTTCAATTACAGACAGCTTGTGTAGAAAACTATAAATTTTTGGCGATGTCTGATGCTTAAAGGCCAAGCCGGGAGATCCTTCAAGATTCTTTAATGTTGAGAGACCACCTTGTCCCCTGAAGGCTGACTCCTCTAATAATAAAACAAATTCAATTCAAACTATTTTTGGCAATTCTTAGTGAATTTGGTTGCAGCAAAGTGATAAACTTCATTCAATAATTATTTCTCACCTATCATTTCCTTTGAATTTAATCATCAAATTCATCATCTGTTCCTATATTGTTTTTGTTTTCATGTGCCTTGTAACGGGTTGATCCGTTAAAATATGAAATTCTTTTAATTTTTCAAATTTTGCGTATCGCGCTGTGCTAACCTTCAGGCCTTCCTATATGGCCTCGGACACGACCTGGGAATTCATGGTCCATGCCCAGAATTTGTGGGCTGTGCTATTTTCCAACAATTTGTTACAGTCAAAATGCTCTCAGATTAAAAAGCATTTAAAATCAGATTCAAACCGAACCTAAATATAGGTTGACTTAAGTTTGGTTTGAATCTATAGTAGTCAATTAGAAAATTAAACTGGTTCAAACTGATTGAGAATGTTATTGAAGATCATCAATAAAATAAATAATATCATTAACAAGATATATAAAAATGACAACAAAAATTAATAGTATCGTTGATGGAATGAATACTATTATTATATGAGCATTCAAATTTGATTTAAGTGAAATTAACATATTGAAACTTCAATTTAAATTTTGTTTAAATCAAATTAAATACTGTTTCAAGTAAAACTAATTCAATTCTAATATAACCCTAAAAGCAATACAAAGCCTTGAGTCTGAGATGAACTGTTGGTATTTTTGTGACTAAACGATTTCGTATTATCCGTTTTACTAACAATCAACAGAATTGACTTAAAAAGGGTGAAAAAAGAATAGGACTAAAACCAAAAAGAAGGTCAAAACATAAATTTGAAACAATTGGACTAAAATGTAATAATCAAAAACCATGAGGACAAAAAAATTATCTGTAAGTCTCTCAGTCGTTGCAAATGTCTGATCTGAACAATGACTTTTGTCAAAGTCTATCTTGGTTGAAAACGTACGCGGTCACAGCTCACTGGAAATCTTCACGGTGTGGGTCTCCCTTGACTGCAATGCCTCTTCATCTTCGGTACCTTTTCTTCTCTCTGAATCTTCAAGTTCGAGATACCTATCGAAAATACTAATTAATTAATGAATGTATTCTATAATGTAATCACGAAAAAAGGCGCACGTCATATCTTTCTGTTCGGAGTTTTCGATTCTTATTCTGAAAACAATTTAACAAATAGTATGTGGAATTGTAATTTTGTGTTTATCAGGTATGAAACTAGGAAAATGAAAGGAAAATACAGGTAGAGGCTTCCTAGAAGATGCGTTTGTTTTTGTCAGATTAATTATCTACTGACTTTAACAGTTTAACAAATACTGTGTGGAAATCTGATAGTTTTATTGAAGGATCTCAGGTTTGGTTCCTTTAATTAAAATAATAGTGAAAATTTAATATAAAATCTGAAAGTTTAAAGTTATAATAATAAAGTTGGGTCTTTTTAATAAAATAAAATTAATATTTTTTCATATATATTCATGAAATGAATCATTCATCTCAACTGTGGAAATTTATATATATATATATATATGTATGTATGTATGTATGTATGAGTGTGTGTGTAGAAATAATATTTTTTCATATATATTCCTGAAATTATTCATCCCAACTGTGAAAATATATATGTGTGTGTGTGCGCACGCACACTTGCACATGCATATGTGCGTGTCTGTGTGTTTTTATTCAGTCTTCTCACTTGAAAAAAAATAATAATAAAAGTTAGAGACTTCATTCAAAATTCCTCTACATGACCAAATTTCCTATTTGACTTGAGATATTTTCATATTTTCAATAGAGATATTTGAAGAGTAGGGTGTCTGTCATGTGGCTGCTTCCTAGAAGTTGCCTTTGTCTTTGTCACATTAATTATCAAGTTGACTCTTCATTTTCCACCGCAAATTAACGTGGACAGTGGCAATTAAAGTTAAATCGATCAAACTTGGTGGAACTTTCATTTCATGTATAAATGAATTGAAATGATAATCAATTATTCGCTGCAAAGTTATAAGCAATTGATTCTTGTTCACTGTAATCTCTGTTTATCATTCTGAAATACTTTCACTCACAGACCTCTCTGAAATCAGATCCCTTCGTTTCTTCTGTTTGCACCTTAGTTGCCCTGTTACTCTGTCTCTCTTACTTTCCTTTATTTCAGCTTTTTTCCCCCTATTTCTGGTTCTTTTAAAAAAAAAAAAAAATTCCTTTTCAAAATTTCTGATTTCTTAAAAAAAATTTTGGCTATTTCACTTACTGGAAAAAAAATCATTTCTCTTAATTTTGGTGTGTTTTAATTATTTTCATTTTCTTCTCCAGTTTTTCAAACTTGAAAAAAAGTTTTATAAAAAATGTTTGATGTTGCGGGGAGTATTGGGAGTGCAGTGAGTCCTATCCTCGAAGTTGGCCAGTGGTTGGCTTTTCCAATTTGGCGTCAATTTAAGTACTTGTACAATTGCACTACCAATTTGAAAAATCTTGAAGAGGAAGTTAAGAAGCTGAAGAACACAAAAGAAGAAGTGCAGCATAAAGTTGATGCTGCCGAAAGAAATGTGGAAAAGATCAAACAGAATGTTAAGGACTGGCAGAATGGTGTGGAGAAGACGATTATTGAAGCAGAGAAGTTGATTAAAGAGAAAGAAAACAACCCACGATGTTTCAAGGGATTGTGCCCCAACTTCGTCATTCACTACAAACACAGCAAAAAATCATTCAAATTAAAGCAGAATGAGATTGATCCACTCCTACAGCAAGAAAAGGAATTGGGTCCGGTTTCCTTTCCTACTACTCCACCAGAGATATGGCTTAGATCTAACGAAGATTATTTGGCTTTTAAATCAAGAAACTCTACTGTTAATAATGTATGGGATGCTTTAAATGATGAGAATGTGTACATGATTGGTGTTTACGGGATGGGTGGTATTGGGAAGACCACTCTTGTGCAGGAACTTGGTAGGAAAGCTGAGAAGGATAAACTCTTTGAGGAGATTGTTTTTGTAGAGGTAAAGAAACATTCAATATAATATTGTTCATTTGTTAAGATTTGCTTTATTTTCTCATTCTGACTGAGCATATATTTTTTTCGTCTTGCAGGTAACAGAATCTCCTGATAGAAAAAAGATTCAAACAGTAATTGCAGACAACTTGGGTCTGAAATTCGAAAACGAAAGAGAAATGACTAAGAAGTTATTTCAAGAATGAAGGACAAGAATATCCTTTTAATTGTAGATAATATATGGGAACCTCTAGATTTGACAACAACATTTGGAATTGCTTTTGGAGCTGCTTGTGGGAGAAATAAACTACTGCTTACAACAAGAAACCTAGATGTGCTAGAGAGGATGGGTTCCACAAAGAATTTCAGAATGGGCATTTTAAATGAAGAAGAAGCATGGATCCTACTTACCAAAATGACAGGTAACTATGTTGTAGAATTTTCACTTGTTTTTCTTGCTTAACCCATTTTATTCCTTTTTTTTTTAATTATTTGTTGTGCTTTGATGTGAATAATTATAACATGAACAAATTCGAACTTCAAATTTTAATTTCACTTGTGTGATAGAAAACATTACAATTCCAATTTAAGGGAAAGGTTTGAATCTAAGATCACATTCTTAATTATTAATTCAGTTTTATTATATTCATGCTTTAGACATAAATTGGTTTGTTTATCCATTTGATAACATTGTTTATCTTATTAATAATACTGTTAACCATTTTGACGGCATTGTTTACATAGTTTGTGACTCTTTGGTTATATTGTTCATTAGCTTGAATGAGCTCGAGCTCAAACTCGAGCCGAATATTATGCTTTCTATCTGAGCTCAAGTCAATCTTAGGTTCGGCTCTAATTGAATCCACCCATACTCTAGACATTAAATTTTTATCTTTGATTTTATTGCGTTAATTTTTCTCTTAAAAAGTAAATACTTTTGCATTTTCATTAGTAGAGTTTGATTTTGGGTGGAAAAGTGTTTTAAGGCCAAACCTTTAGTGGGAAAATGTAATTTATTCATTGCCGCTTTTTGATTTGCATATAGAAGTTTAATCAAAATTTTTATAATGTGAAGGCTTTAAACTATTATGAAGCTTGAATCTGAGAACATGTATAGTTTAATAGATCTTGAACATGTATAAACATAATATTTTCCACTCAATTTGTTCACTAATAAATAATTTTAAGATCCTCTTTTTCTCTGGTTTGTTAAAGAAAACTATTTTGCATTTAAGATGTTAATTCGTATCTTTTTCAAACACCTTGAGAGAGACACTATTTGTCAAGTATTATGTTACCAGCTTCCAATTGTTGATTTCTGCCAATAAAAGTTTGAGAGGAATAATATTTGATATTATAAAGTGGAATTCATTTAGATAAAAAAAAATTCGATGGATTTATTTGGAAAAGATTGAAATTCAACATTTAGAACTTCTCTTGTTTTTAAATCCAAAGTATTCATGTAAATAGAAAATGCAAGTTGTATAATCCAAGATCTCTTTGTAGGTAATGTTATTCGGACTCGTGAATTGCATTCTCTACCAAATGATGTCTGTAAAGAATGCGGAGGATTACCTATTATCATTTGTACAATAGCAAAAGCATTAAAAAACAAGAGTCATCCATCTGTTTGGAAGGTTGCATTGCAAGAACTAAAAGCACCTTCACCAACAAAGTTCACAGGATTCCTAGGAAAGGAATACGCGAAGATTGCCTTAAGTTATGAGTATTTAAGGGATGATGAACTTAAGAAAACTTTTTTAATATCTAGTCTATTGGGAAATAATTCTTCTATTTCAGAATTATTTAGACATGTTGTGTGTTTGGATATACTTGAAGGGACTAACTTAACAATGGAAGACGCACGAGATAGACTAGATAAATTGGTTCGCGACCTCAAAGATGCTTGTTTGTTATTTGATGGGTTAAGAAGTGAACAATTTGCTATGCATGATGTTATTCGTGATGTTGCCTTAACAATTGCATATGTCGATCACCATGTGTTTACAATGAGAAATGACGTTGAACGAGAATGGAAGGAAGGAGATAAACTAAAGAAATGCACAAAAATCTCTTCACCTTATAGTAGTATCATTATTAGTAAGCTTTTGCCAAATGATTTGGGTTGTCCAAATCTAGAATATTTCTATATGTGGAACTCTTTGTTCAAAAACTCTTGTTCAACATCCCGAAGGGCTTCTTTATAGTGATGCCAAAGCTTAAAGTATTGAATTTATTTGGACTACAACAATCTTCATTGCCATCATCAATTGATCTTCTGAGGAACCTTCAAACTTTATGTTTAGATTATAGCAAAGTTAAAGATTTTACTATCATTGGAAGGCTAAAGACGCTAAAAGTTCTTAGCTTGCAAAATTCAGTTATTGAGGAGTTTCCTATAGAAATGAGTCAATTGACTCAACTAAGGTTGTTAGATTTAAGCAATTGTTGGAAGTTGGAAGGTATGCCTACAAATGTGATATCGCAATTATCCCAATTGGAAGATTTTTTTTTGAAGGGATGCCCTATTAAGTGGAAATATGAAGAACTCGCAGAATTGAAACTCTTGTCCAAACTCACCAGTTTAGAATTGGATATTAAAGATAACAATGTGTTGCCTAGAGACTTCTTTTCCAAAGAGCTTAAAAGGTACAAAATATCAGTAGGAGATTGGTTTTTCCGATATCCAATAAAGAGCAACCTAGTTGAGAATTTAAGGATTTTAAAATTTCAATCTAATTCTACTGTCTCCCTAGAAGAAATATGCGGAATCAAGAAAGTTGAAGTCTTATGCATAGCCAAATCTTCAAATGATGCAAAGGATCTTGATGAAACGCTAATGAGGCCATTATTTAATGAGAAGGTATTATATGTTCTTATTTGTGGTACTCTTTTTTTGTTACTTATTTATTTGTGATACTTCATTATTATATATTCTTATTTTCTTTTATTTCTACTCTCGTTTGTTAAAATATGGTTGTGGTATTATATTATTTCTTCTTTTCTTTTCAAGTGATTTAAATTCTCAGCAAAATGTCACTATTAAGTACTTCTCTTTAGCCTCTATGATATATAATTTACGGCAAATTGATTTCATCATTTCATGTTTGATTCCATAGTTGATATTATTAGAGGCGAAAAAACAAAACACTCTATTTATATTAATGGCATTTCATCTATAAACCCCGTAAGAACTAATTATTATTTTCATTATAAAATTTTCTTATATGAGTTGGTAATTGTTGAAACAACAACTAACTTTGATTGCAGGTTATTTTTACCGATTTGATGAGCTTGGAATTGGTCAATATTAATTTTGGAAAGATTTTGGAGAGCAAACTTTCAACTTCTTCTTTTCAAAATTTGACACATTTGATTTTGGAGAGATGTGATAAAATAAAACATGTGTTTCCATTTTCTACAGCCAAAAGTCTCTAGCAACTTCAATATGTTGAGATAAAGGATTGTAAGATTTTAGAGAAGATTGTTGAAGAAGAAGAAGAAGAAAGAGCAGAAGTTGGTTATTCTACCTTTCCACAAATGACTCAATTAAAGCTCAAAATTTTACCAAAACTTACTGTTTTCTATTTACGAGCACATGCTTTGGAATTGCCAATGTTAAAAACATTGGTGATAAATTATTGTCCAAATTTTGCTTCAACATATCAAGGCTTCCAAGATAATAATAAGAAGGGTAAAGTTCAAGTTTCAGAGTCAAAATCCATTTGCTTGGAGCATAAGGTAACAATCTCATGTTTATTTCTTTATTGAAAAGAGAAAGAAAAAAAAACCCTTGTACACACACATAGACATATATACATAAACATATATTACATAAAATACAAAAAATTGAGAATCTTGTCAATTAAATGAATGGTCTGTTGAATTTAGACGGTTTGTTACGGGAATCTTGTCAGTTAAACGTAGTATTGTACAAGGTTTAAATAATCCAATGTTGTTTGAATTTTTAATTGGAAAAAAATATTGCAAGTAATATGGTATACTTTAAATTTTGTACTGCTTGAAACTTTAGATAACACATTTGACCATTCCTTCCTTGACAATCCTGACAATTAAAAAGTATTGATTAATTATTAATTAATTGCATTACCATATTTCATGAATTCTATCATGTGCACGCACATGTTTAAGTACTCATTTGTACGGTAATTAGTACCCAATCCTTGTGTAACAAGAAATTGTTTCCCTAATTTGTCTTGAGCAACAATTAAGTTCTGTTTTAAGATTATCATAAACTAATTGGATTATGTTTGGATGAATTTGCAGATCAATTCTAATTTGAAGGTATTTGAATGGATTGATGGTAGGGAAAAGAGAAGGATTTGTTGGCAAAGTCAATCTAAAACTCTTACAATATGCAACACAAATATTCCAATTGGACTCCTTAAGAGATTTTACAATCTGAAAAAGCTTGAACTATTTGAAATTCAAAACAAAGAAATTAAAGGCCTATTTGATCTGAGAGATCTTGAAGTTCTACATGTACTTTCCTGTCATAGATTGATGAGTCTACTCTCATTCTCAGCTTCTTTCCAGAATCTTAAAGTTCTAAATATATGTTCTTACCACGGCTTGGTGATGAAGTTGATAACACCGTCAATGGCTAAAAGTTTGGTGCAGTTGAGGGAAATGAGTATACACTATATTGAAACATTCACTGAAATAGTAGAATATGAGGGAGATGCAACGACAATGGACATTGTTTTTGACAATTTAAACAAGTTGTCACTCACAAATTTAGAAAATCTCATATGCTTTTGTTCCGGAAATTACTCTTTTAGTTTTCCATCTCTGGAAAGGTTAATTATAGAAAGATGCCCCAATATGAAGATTTTCTCTCCAGGAAGCTTAAGCACACCAAAGTTACACAATGTCTATTATGAGAAGAAGCTGTAGAGATTGGGGAGAATGACTTGAATACATCTATACAACAAGCAAACAAAAAAATGGTATGTATTCCATTAATTAATTTAAATATATTTCTATAATTTTTAAGAATATTATATTTTCAGCTCTAGTTATAATAAATTGTGTTTTAAAAATGTTGACCTAGATGCCACATTAAAAAGAATTATTTTGTGTATATGTTGAGTATTATTGTTGAACTAGTGGCCACCACACAGTTAGACAGTAAACTATGAATATATTTTTCTAAGAAATTTTTGAAAGCACTGTTCTATATTTCTAATAATCATCAATTTATCATTCTTGTTCTCTTTGTTCTTTTAAGTATTAGCAAACAAGAGAGATATAGACAAAGACGAAATTGTTTTTGAGAGATTGAAGTTATCCTTTTTTTAATTTAGAAAGTCTCACATGCTTCTGTTATGAGAATTACATTTTAAAATTCCCATTCTTGGAATCATTATTTGTGTGGAACAGCTCCAAGATGAAGACTTTCTGTGGAGAAGGCTGAAACATACCAAAATTACATTGGGTGAATGGGAATGATTGTTTAAGTGACCTTAATTCAATTAGACAACAATTTCGAAATGGTACATATTCATTTGTTTAACAGTATATATTTTTTTTTGTAGACTTTTCTGTCCTCCTTCATTGAATTAACACCAATCAATCTTCATTGTTCTTTATTATTGATTTTGTCTTTGATTAAAATCCTCTAAGTACAAATAGAGAAGCTACAATATTACAGTTTATGTATCATTTCAAGTATTGAGGTGGCTATTGAGAAAAAATCCTCATCTTCTTGTTTAATTGATATATTTTGATCATTTTAGACATGGAAAGTAACATTAATTCCCCATATTTTAAGTTTTACTAAAAAAAATTAATGTGTTATTTTTTGTGATTATAGATTGTTCAGAATTCTATGATAGAATGGCAAAATGAGTAGAAGAAGCCGACATCGTTTGACAAAATGTTAGTGCTTATCCACAGAAAGCCATATGGTAAGTCACATTTCTTCTTAAACTTATTTCAAAAGAATATATGCGTTGCCTTCGGATATTCAATTGATTAAGATATGAAGAACGGCTATTTCCCAATCGAACTTTGCTGAAACAACAATTTTTACTTTTTAAATTTGAAAAATTCATTTTTCACTTGTTTGTCATTTTTCATAAAAAATTAACAATTAAAAACAATTTCTCAAATGGATACCACTTCCTTCAAATGAAACAACTCTTGAAGCCTTGCTTTTCATCCCGCAAGCACAGGCCCCTACTTCAGTTTCTCCGATGGCCGAATTCTCAAATATGGCAATTTCCTTTCATTTACTGATCCCGCACTTATTTCATTTTTATTGTTTCCGCACTAACAGAAGTGTAATGTCACTGTAGAAGATTTTCCAGACTGTTGTCCTTGTCAGAACTATGTCTGTACCCTATGTTGATCTATGATCATGTTTGTGTTAGGGCCAAAGTGTATACAAAGAACAACAGGCTGAGAGAGTCTTCGGCAGCGAGCTTCAATTCCACACCAGGTCTGTAACACAGGAACTGAAGAACAAGGCAGAGCACATCTCAAGTACCTATCAGTTTGTCATTAAATTTTTCTATTTTTGACATAAAAGGTGATCGAGGAGCAAGTGGAATGAAGGATTTGGTCATAAGCCAAGTATCGTCAAGAGGAGAAGAGGACTGGAACATGATGATGAGCATGGAAGATGAAAAAGAAAGCAGCACTGAATGTCCTCTGAGGAAGAAGCTCTGTCTCTCCAAGGAACAATCTTGTCTTCTCAAAGAAAGTTTCAGGCAAAACCATACATTAATCCCTGTCATAACTTGACCGTTTCTCTCTTTTTTTCTTTCTTTCTTTAACTCATAAAGGACCATCTCTTTACAATAAATGTTCTGCTTTAATGTCTTGAACTTGCCTTTTACAGAAACAAGAGGCGTTGGCAGTGAAGTTGAAGCTGAGGCCACAGCAAGTTGAGGTGTGGTTTCAAAAACTTAGGACCAGGTACTATTTATATTACTTTACCCTGTCTATATTTGTTTGCTTGTTTAGACTGATTAACTTGTTTTTGTTTGCATTATTATTTGTCAAACACAATCTTATTCATAATCACTATTAACTCATATGAGTTTAATTCATGCTGTCTGTTTTTATTTAATTTTAGCACTGTCATTTGTTTACAATTACTTTTCAGATATCAAAACAATGCTCTTTCTCTACTGTTTTTTCTTTTACTTTCATTCTGTTATTCTCTTTGATTACAAATTAGATTCTGTGAAAAATTCCAGTTGACCTAACTACACAACCTTCAAAATGAAGCCTCTTTACAGTTTGTCTTTGCTAATGCTCTTGCTGAAAGATTGGTTTTTAATGGTGGTCATATGAAGTTTCAGCTCAAACATGTAATGAATTTTGGTTTAAGAAATGTGGTTCACTTGAAAAGAATGTCCTCAATTGAAGAACTGTCGTTATAATTGTTCTGGGTTCTCAGCAAGCTCAGTTCCTCTTTGCTTATTGTGATCTCATGAAGTTTGTGCTAACCATTGAACAAAGGTACTTCACTTTTGGAAGAAATCGGTCAACTTGATTGAATTATTCATTAGCCAATTGAAGTACTTATGTTGTAATTATTTTGTCTTGCAAGAAAGTTTGTAACTTTACTAATATTCTGATGCTTTCCTGGACTGGGAATGGTGCCTCCTGCAAGACTGTTGCTGTCCCCTGGAGCTGACTCAGGTGCTAACAGGCTCGAAATAGGAGTGATTGTGTTCTTGTGTGAATGTAATAAGGAAAGAAAGATGTATGTAATAGACAGAATGATAATGAATAAACAATTCTACTTTTATTGAGCAATGACGTGCAGATTACACTGCTTATTTAATTGAATCAAGATGACCAAAACCAATACATTGGACTGCTGAAAACAGTAACCAATGTCCCTAGGCCTAAGCCCCCAAACCCCAATTAATTGTGTTTCCCGTCATGCTCTCCTTCACTGCCTTCTTTTCCTTTTATAGCCAAGCAGCCTTGCAGATGTGCATTAACAATTTTTTCTGATTTATCTTGATGAGCCTTATCTGGTTTCTTTGCTTTATCTTCATCAGATTTCTTTGCTTTATCTTGATGATGTTTATCCTGGATCATTGCTATCTCAGCTACTGGAGAGGAATTTCCTTTTCTGCCCTTCCTGTGATAAGTCTTGATAATTGGAGGCCTATCATATTCTTAATGGAGGCTCAGTTTTGATACGTTGAGTCATTGGTTTGCCTTTTGATATTTAAACTTAGCATTTAGTTGAGCAAATTTACTTCACTTTAATGGGTCTAATTAATTGAAGTACTTATAAGTTAGTATCAATGCTAAGATCTTTAATGTCATATGTTTTCTGTTTCTAAGTGTGGAGAGTTGTATGTAGTAGTTGTCTGCCTTGTGTTTAACAGTTAATTATTTGTCTTTGCAGAGTTGGTGTGGAGTTGCCAAATGTAGAAGTGAGATATAAGAATTTGATATTGGAAGCTGATTGTGAGATTGTTCACAGAAAGCCCCTCCCAACTCTATGGCTCATTTTCTATTAAGCCTAAAATTGACATAATCTGTTCTCGGTCAACCATACTGATCTTCCATTACATATGTAGTTGAATTATTGTTGTGGAATTCCAATGGCTTGTGGTAAATTGATGTTACCTTTAACTTATAGAGGATACGTTGACCTTTCTATTTCTATCTTGTGCTTCTTGACTTCTGAAGGTCTTTTGATAGTAAACTTTTTTGTAAGATTATAATTTCTTATCCAATTAATAATTCGTGTATTTAAGCATAGGTAACCCTGAAATTGTTCTTCTCATGTCAGAACCAATATGTTTGGGTCACACTGTCATAAGTTTTACATCCTCTTGGGGGAATCTGTATATAGTTTAATGGAAATGCCTTACACTTCAGTTTCTCAGCAAAAGTTTTACTTTTGAACCCAAGTACCCAATTTGTATACGAAAATTTAACAATTTGTTGTTTTGCCTTGAGATACTCTATTAGAGATTAGACTGAATTCCAACTGGCTTCAGAAAATAATGCGGAAAACTCTTTTCTGCTAGAAATTTTGTAAAGGAAAATGTAAACAGCTGCTGGGGAATGTATACTTAAGTTCGCTTGAATTATTGCAGGATGATTCTTCTGCTTGGCCCCCAAGTTCCAGGAAGACCGCACTTTTAATGGCTCTTGCAGGAACTCCTGACAAATCTCTAAAGGTTTCAGATTTTCTTTGTAACTCACCATCATTTTAAATACATTTGGAATGTTACTGTCTTGAGTATCACTCATATGCACGATTCTATAACTAAGTATCTAACTTGCTTAAACATGATAGAATCATAAAAGAAAAGCTCGAGGCATCACAAGTACACATCTTTTATAGGTCTCCTAATTTTGTAATATTTGATTATACCTCCCCTTTTACTGTTCTGTTATATTCTGCTGCACAAACCAAAGGTTTCTCTCCTATATATTACAAATAGAATTTAGTTTAATTTCTTAGATTACCCTGCAACTTTTTCCAGAAGGATCAAGTCTATTTTGTAGTCATATGTTTATTTACTTTTAGCTTGATGCAAGCTATAATATTATCTTAGTTTTATTTCCTAATTTACTCAGTTTTGCTTCTGTTTTCTTCAGCTAATTTACTTCTCTATTGTTTGCTATCATAGTTTGATTTCCTATTGTACTCAGTTTTGCTTCTGCTTTCTTCAAAGGTAACAAGGGAAAAGTTTTCTTTAGTGGTTACCAGTTGGATGAGTTTGTTCCCAGAAAACATTGGCTTATGTATGCCAAAAGATCTGCTTTTTGCAGAAATGACTAAGGGAAACACTCGATTTTTCTACCTGATATCTTGGTGTTGGAAACCGAGGAAGTAGGCTTCTTTAAATTTTAATACAGTGAAGTTTTAGTCATAGCCACCTTATCAATTCCCAAGAGTAGTTGATAGGTACAGAGCAGTTTTTTTTTTTTTTCTGCCTGTGGAGATATGATGATGGGAGTCAGTAAAAGAGATGTGAACCGAGATACTTACATGAAGGTATCTTCAACATATTTGACCTTTTTTAAATATCTGATGTTTTGTTCTATATGTTGTTGCTACATGTGAAATATCCACGGCATTGGTTGTTATAACAGGCAATGTCTACCTTCAAACAGATCATGTTTTAAAAGTATTTCTCTTTATTGAAGCTGTAGCCACATTTTTTTTGGTTATTTGTATCATGCAAATGCTTTAAGTTAAAATCTTAACTGTCTTGTGATTTCCCAGGCCCTTGTACTCAATATCTTTGCTGACACAATGGTGGGAGATGAGATGAGAAGAGGCAGCTCTGGAGGTCAAAAAATGAGATTGAGTACAAGTAAATTTTCATAAATGCATCTGCTCTCCCTCCACTTGGTAGTAAAGTTTATGGAATATATGACTCAAAAGGATTAGATGCCTCCCCCATTATGAACCTTAAATGATCAAATATTTCATTAAAAATTTCAGGAGAGGTTGCATGTCTGCAGCAGCTGGTGCATATCAGGGATGCTACCGAATTGATTTCACTTCTTTCTCCAGCTTCATAAACCTTTGAAATCTTTGATGACATCATTTTGATGTGGAAGGAAAGGTTGTGTATTAAGGACCACACATCAAGTAGTAGAATTTTTCTGTGCCTTGTAATTGTGAGGCTCTAGAATCCCTTGGCACTTTACCCGTCTTTAACAACTATGGTTCTTTTACTTTATCACAGTTCCTCATAGGCTGATGCATCTTTCTTTTTAATATTACTTCTATTTTAATGTTATAAAATCTATCTACCTTTATTCTTTCTTGACTTTTGTTTTAGGATCAATGTAATTAAGAGTTTGTAAGCATGCTTATAGTTTGTGTAATTTTATTATAGTGGACAATATGATTCAGGTGCTTGAAAAGATAAATTTGATAACCTGTTAAAACTGCACAATAGGACAAAATATTGTGCACCGGCTATCAAGGTACCAGTTGCCTGTTATGATGTAGAGACATCTTGTTTCAGAATGAATGAAAATGTAATGCTTCCTTCATTTGAGTTTATTAGAGGGAAAGTCCTATTTTTACCATCTTGTTTTAAGGTATTGATGGTTAGTATAATTCCATAAGTATTGAAATCATTTCTCTACTATTATCATTATTATCATCTTTTGAAATGAAACGTATGCTTATCTGGGGAGCAAAAATTTTGCAACCCTGTTAGTAGCATGAGAGCTGCGATTTGAAATTGATCTTAATCTATTGAGGTTAATCAATGGTTGCATACTATGAGCTGTTTCTTTGGTAAAATTTTCAAATATAGTTTAATTACCATGTAAATATAGGTTTTTTGTATGTTTTCTTCTTAGCGATAGGTGTTGATAAGTGCCCAAACATAAGCTGTTATTGTTTGAATAGGTTAGTTCAATGATCAAATTGATTTGAGGGAGCCTCTAATGCAAAGATCTTTCAATGAAAATGTTCTTTTTGAATTATTCTTTTACAAAAATCTAGTTATCTTGGTTAGTGTCATAGATTAAATACCAGTATTGAGCTCTTACCTATTAGCTGGAGTTTTTGATATGGCTTCTAGATCACATTATAATTGAACACAGTATTATGCCAAGTGAACCAAGTGTTTCTGAGTTCAAACCCCTTTTCTGTGGTGTTAAATCAAAATAGGTTGTGGGGGGAGGAAAAGAAACATAAGATATATTGGTTTTACAAGTGAAACCAAGAAAGGTAAGTGTTCTATATCCAGGAGGGTTAGTGACTTACCACAAAATTATAATGTTTGAAATAATTAGACTAAACTGTAATAATCTAAAACCAGAAGGATGAAAAGAATTATCTCTAGGTCTTTCTCATGCAATAAGTCTATGAGCATTTTTGCTGAAAACTTGCGCCATAACAAGTCACTTTTAAGGTGGAAACCGCACATCCAAACTATGAGTTGCATTTCCATTTTCCTCATCGATTTTCACATAAATTAGGAGTGGAATGAAAAGCAATTCGATGAGTTTATCCTACCAAAATTAAAAATAATTTAAATTTGATTTGAACAAAGATGAGCTAGTTTAAATTTAGCTTGAATTTGTGAATTAAATTTGTTATTATTGAATTTATGATTTATTAACAAAATAATATTATTTTATATGATAATAAACAAAATTAAATTGTTGTAATAATTGGTTAAAATTATTCAAATCAGATTAGAAACCATATTTAAGATGGAACAAACCATCAACCAAGGTTACCCAACTTCCAAATTAGATTGAACCAAAATTTATAGGTCCAAATGAATTAATTAAGTATGAATAGTGAAATCAAGAAAAAGTAGAGAAAAGAAATTGCAATAGAGACTAGGGGTGACAATTTGGGTCTGACTTTAGGGGTTCTGACCCTCCCCAACCCTAACGGAGAGGGGATTCTCCGATAAAAATGGGGAAAGGGGTGGGGATGGGGACAAAAAAAATCTCAGTAATCGGGGACGAGGATACATATGTCCCTGCCCCGCCTCGTCCCTTTCCCACCCCACCCCACCCCTTAAATCTAATATATTAATATAATAATTTTTGAACTATTAAATTCTAGAAACTTTTACATTATGATTTATTAAAACTATAACTTTAATTTTATTAATTTTTGAATTATCAATTATCAACTTTTACTAATTTTTGAACTATTAATCTAATATATTAAAAAAACCTGAAGAG
Source organism: Mangifera indica (assembly GCF_011075055.1). Lineage (NCBI taxonomy): Eukaryota > Viridiplantae > Streptophyta > Magnoliopsida > Sapindales > Anacardiaceae > Mangifera > Mangifera indica. The sequence goes on from NC_058138.1 coordinate 3,173,072, forward strand.
ATTGATGATGATATCAACATAAAGAGCTATTAATGAAGAGATTGATTATTGCATATTGTTAGATTTTGTGAAAACTTTATATTTGAACTAAAATAACAATGAATATTTTGTAGCTCTTGTAGCAAGTGATATTTTGGGAAAATATGATTTATTTTATTTATTGAAATATAGGAAAAAATTAAAATTTATATTTACGGGTATGAAAATGAGATTTTTCTTCGTGGGGATGGGGAGGGGGTGGAGAAGGGATTTTCCTTTGCGGGATGGGGATGGGGATTCTTTGTTATCCCAGTAACGGGGACGGGCTGGAGATGGGGGTTGATATCCCCTCCCTGCCCCTCCCCGTTGCCATCCCTAATAGAGACCCACCACGTGAAGACGAAAATAGATGAGATTAAAATTTAGTCTCCAAAATATAAAAAGAAAAAAAGTTAAAGAATTCATTCATAATCCTTCAACATGAAATTTCTTATTTTACATCCGATTTTTTTCATATTTTCAAAAAAGATATTTGGAGAGTTCAGTTTCTATATTAGTAGTAGTAGGAGTGCTTATAATCTACAAAAGCGATTAAGATTTAATTCCAATTAAATCAAATTCAAATATTGATTGACTCAAATTTAGTTTGAATTCACAACAATTAGTTTGAGATTGAGTTTGTTTGAACTTTTGTATTTGAGATGAAAAAAGGAGGAGACTAAAATGATAATAATGTGTAAGTCTTTCTCTTGCACTCTTGTTTTAGACCTCGTAATAATCATTCTTACAGTGAAGTTGTTGCAAATAAAGCCCATCCTATCAAGTGTGAAAGACCATCCGACTAGGCATTGGGATGCTAATAGATTTCCACGGCTTTCTTATTTGTGATTCAATGAGAAAAGCAAGTGGAAAAATTTTGGAACTAGTTTACATTTCTGAAGAGTCGACCTTACTACCACCAAAGAACTCTTTATAGATGATGGCTGTTTTTTTATTTGTTCTTAGAATGTCCTCTATATAGGTGTTTTGTGGTTCTTTCGGTTACGTTAACTTCTTTCACAATCCTAGATTGAAATTAGCAAACTTATAATCTTCTTCTAGGCACATTCTTTTTCTGGTAATAAAGAATTATAGCTTGTCAAATCATTATAACTTGGATTCATTCAAATACATTTTAGCAAAATTTTCATGCACCTCATCTGCCAATTTCATTGGTCTAGAATCTGTATATTGAGTCTCCTCCCATTCTACAGGAATTTAGGATGTATCGTTAATGTATAATGTCAATGTGATGTGTTTACATCATCTTACATGCTGTTTACGAGTGCTAGAGCATGCATATAATTTTTGCGAATAAGGGAATACCTACATGGGCTCCCCCCAAGAAATTGATAGCAAGATATTAATATTAACATATATGGGCCTAGCAATGACAGGCCCTGAGTTTTATATTGGACCATAAATATGTCACATCATAAGTTTAAATATTTTGATGAGTTTATGCATGCTGGTATTGTTGTACTTGACTACACTATTCATGGAATCAGATATGGCAACTTCATTTCTGACTTATGTGTTAACTTGATAGGTTTGTTTGCAATGGATTGGTTTTATTTTATTAAATCCCATATGCTGATGCTTTCTGCAATTTTCTGCAGTTGCTTCACCTGAGACGTCCTTTTGTTGCTTACATAACTGATGGAATGGGTAATGAACTTTTCAGGGTGAGGAATTTGTGCAGATTTCTTTTTGAACTAGTGCAACAAGTCACTAGGTGTTTAGTTTTTCATTCATTGCTGTTTCAGCTTTAAGGCTTTGTTTTGTCACATTCAGGTCCTTAGGCCTTTCTGGTGGATAACCAGTTCAATTTGCGCTGAAGTTAATGGTAAGGTATGTGAATTACGCATTTTGGCATTGCAATAGTTTAAGAAATTTAAAGTATCTATACTGCATTTCGGTAATTTATGCTGCCTGTATTTCTTCCTTGCTAGGAAATTGGTGTGGTTCATAGACGATGGCACCTTTGGAGGAGGGTGTATGTTTGGACCAAGGGTAATTTAAGCTTGCCAATTTTTGTATCAATATGTGAATTAACATTTTCTAGTCCTTCACTACTGCCCCAACCAATGGGAAGTTCAGGCTTTCCTTATGTGACTAGTAGATGTCCCCATTCCTAACCTTTGTCATTGGGCTTTCATGCTGAACCATTTGATTTTGCATCATCTAAAGTATTAAAGTTTTTAATCATGTTATTTGTAGGAACAAGCAGTTTGCAGTGGTTGAAAATCCGGCCTTCTGGAATTGGACATTTACTTTGAAGGATATAAATGGGGAAGTACCGGGTGAGATAGATCACGATTGGAGAGGCTTTGGTTTTGAGGTTTGCTCTTTTCCTTTTAGGATGTTACATATTCAAATGTTGCATGAACCGCCCTTGGCATCAAGTGGCGGCGTTAGCGATACCATCATTATTATACAAATTGCATCTCACACGCAAAGCAGAGCAAATCCTCAATCGAACTTCTGAAGCCATTTTGTTGTATGAAAGTAAATCAAAATCAGCTCTGAATGTTTTAAGGCCATGAAAAAAATGTATACAAGGAAATTGGAGAATCAAAGAAATTCAATTTGTATAACTCTATACATTATATATCAATTGGTCTTTAGTTTCATGCAAAGTCCACTCTTCATGATTTCTTTTGACATATTGGATGTAAAATTTTTTGAGTTTAGCAGAAGGGGTCCAGGACAAGTTGGATATATCATTTTTGTATTTATTGACTGAACTATTATATTTTAGTGAGCAATACAGATTTAGGTTTTTGATCTGGCTTGATGCAGATTAAGTTGCATTCATGTTATCCTGATCAATTTTCTATTATTATTTCCTCAACGTAAATCAGATCTTTACAGATGCTGGTCAATATGTGATCTGATTTGGCACTGCTGATTCCAGGTCCAAGACTGGCCCTGCTAAAGTGGTAAGCACCATACCAGAGAATTGATTCTCCTTATTTTAAATCCATTAATACAATATTTTTGTTCTGGAAAGATTCAAGAGTTGGACGTTACTCGACCTTTAACCCTGTTGGAGAGAGCTGTAACAGTTGCTTTAGCTATATCTCTGGATAATGATTATTTTTCGAGGCATGGCAAGCAAGGAGCTATCTCTTAGCTTTCTTCACATTTATTTCTAAATTCATAAGCTATATAAATTTTGCCAAATGAACTTCTTCAATTTGATGCTTCTTCCACATCCAGTTGGATCTTTCAATAGCACTCTAAACATTATTAAGGTTTCTTGTTTGTAACTTTAAACTGCATGTTTAGAAGAGCATGCAAAGAAAGTAGTGAAGAAAGCTAAGAGATTCTTACTGATTTTTAAGAGATTAAAAGGGCAATGGTAGTAAGTGTTATGATTTTCTAGAAAGTCTCAGTGACAACTCTTACATGCGAATAGTCTACATAAGACTTACTTTTGTAGAAGAGAAACTAAAGTGTGAAAAGAAATGGACAGATGTATGCATCCAGCCCAACAATCTTTTTGAATAAAACCTACTTTTTTCCCTCAAACCTTGAATCTGTAACCCAAATGTATTGCCTATAGGCTCAAAAAACAGTAAAACACGACAAAACAATGTGAACATGACAAAAAATAAATTCAAATTATGCAAGCTTAAACTAACAGCACCTTACATAATACACTCATTCTCGGTAGGCGACATTGTTATGCCATAAAGACGAAGGTTAAAATTTCTCTTTTGCAACAATAGTGCTAAACTCTAGGGATCTAGAAAATATACCATTGTGTTCTGGCAAAAATTATTTGCAACTAAATGTCAGACAAAAAAGGAACATTCCATTCGAAAATGTGAAAAACATAATGTGAACTGAAAAAAATTTTTAATAACAAAATAGCAGATGACAATATGAGTTGCACCACAAACTGAACATTTTACAACATTATAAAATACAAATTAATGATTATACAAACAGAAAACGTTGAAACAATGTGAACACAACAAAAAATGCATTCATGTCATGTGATGCAAGCTTAAGGCAGAAAGAAATAGTGCAGATACAAAGATTTAAAATGAAATAAAAGAATCAGTCTTTTAACATAACATGAACAATAGCTGCAACAGCAACAAAAAAGATATATGACAAGCCCTAATACAAACCAGAGATATGATAAGCCCTACGAAAAGCATAAAAATTCAGACGTGCATATGCATAACTAGAGGTTAGCCTTGTATTCCTCCAAGATCTATCTCTAGCTAATTGGCAATAAAAAAGGTCAGTTTCCCTATCAGTGTCTAAACTGGAATGATTCTGACTTTGTGATAATCACTGGTTCAGGCCCATATCTTCATGCTTTGGAGCGCAAATTGGATGTGAGCCCAAGCCAGGTTCATCACTTGACTCTATTGTACTGTTGTTATTCCAGAGCTTCTCAAATTTAGTCTTCTAAATTTTATTCCTTTTGATTTTATATAAAAATCTTCGGAGCTTCAGGAAAAAGTATTCAATTATAGTTGTTCAGTTTATTTTAGAACCTAACTTTACAAATTAAATTAAAGACACCATTACAAATAAAAACAATTTATAAATACGAATTAATGATTATCCAAACAAAGCATGTGAACAAGACAAACAATTATAGTCCAAATATCAAGATAAGAATTTCAACTTTGGCACAGAATCTGGTAACATATGATGTGGTAATGTTTCATGGAAGGCAAGACTTCAATTTTTAACATGAGAACGCGGAACATGAACAACACAATACTTTTGTATTATGCAAGCTTAAGGCAGAAACAGTTAGGGCATAAAAAAAGTTAAATAGAAGAATCAATCTTTCAATGAAACATGAATAAAACATCCATCAACAACCAAAAAAACATATGATAAGCCCGAAAACAGACTAGAGATATAGGACAGGACAATACGAACTGATACAGAAACCGAACATTTTACAATATTATAAAAACGAATTTAATGATTATCCAAACACAAATCAAACATTTTACATCATTATAAAAACGAATTAATGATTATCCAAACAGAAGACAGTATGTTAGAAAGACAGTACAGAGAAAGTAGTGAAGAAAGCTAAAAGATTCTTATCGATTTTTGAGAGATTACCAGGCCGATGGTAGAAAACGTTATGATTTTTGAGTCAGTCTCAGTGAAAACCTGTATGTGCGAATGAAATTGAAGTTTCCACAGAGTATTTACAAAAGAGGAAGAGAACTTGTGGATTGATGACAGTTTTTGCAGAAGAGAAACTAGAGCGTATTGGGAGGAAAAAGAAATGAACAGATTTATGCATTAGGCCCAATAAATTTTTTCAGTAAGGCCTAATTTTTTCCCTCCCAACCTTGAAACCATAGCCCAACAGTAGCCCAAATATAGTCTACCCGCACAACAAATACAAAAACACGACAAACAACACATTAAAATTATCCAAGCTTAAACCACACTATATCTTACATAATAAACTCATTCTTGTCACGTGGCGTTATTATGCTAGACAGACGAAGTTTAAACCTTTTTTTTTTTTGCACTAGTATTACTAAGCTTATATTATTTGAATGTGTATGTTAATAACTGTTAATGATTTAAATTGCGCATATGAGATTGGCAATTGTTCCCAAATCTATTTGTCATGTTGGCAAAGTTGATACCAAATGACTTTCAATACACTGGGAGCAGATCACAAGTTAAAATTGATGTTTGTTTTATCATAGTTTAGTCGCTAGATGGACTTGGTGTGATTTCAAAAACTTTCAATAAGGATCTATATAATGATATTATAGTTTTAAAACATTATTTATTTGAAATATTGTTTGAAAATGTGATTTTCATGTTTTCTTACTAGATTATTATAGGATTATGAGAAAAATTGTATTCGATTTAGGAAAGGTCTATCAAAGATCATAGATTGCAAATACATTAAAAGACTTCCAAATATATTTATGTAGTTAGAAATCTGGTGTGTATTGAATTGTAATTGAACTTGAGCAAGTATAATTTGATAGAGTATTGATACGAAAATAAGTTGTTTATATTTTTAGTAATTTACTTTTGAAATTGATAATTATACCCATAATTAGAAAATGCAGATGGTGGTTTTATTGAAATTATAACGGTAGAATTTTAAGCATGTGTACTATGATTTGGCTAAGTAATACTCAACTTGCATGTTAAGGTTACATGATGAAACTCCAAAGCTGGTGAGACTATTCATTTGATGATTGGATAATTTTGTATGTACATTTTTAAGACTATATACAAACAAACATACATACATACGCAAAGACTGACTTATATAATGATGAATACCCTAACTTATAAAAGTCTTGTATTTGTTGGGCATTTAAGTCACTTATGGGCCAAGCAGAGAAGAGGTGTTCCAGCAAAGACTCAATGTATGTTTTGAAGCCTTTCTTTCTCTTGTTGTCTTGTTCCTTTTTGAAGCCTTTTGTTTTCGGTTGTTTCTCATTTTGGTCACCAGCGCTTTGTGTTGTGCAGAAAGCTAGAAATGGCAATGCATGTCAAATAGTGATCTTATATATTCATGTATAATGAACAAATGTTTAAAGTTTTTTGTTGGTTTCGGTTCCACATGTTTTAGGATATGTAAAATTAAGCTCCCGTATCATTGAAGTTTACAGATCTTCATCAACTATTGGAATTAACTACTGTATGAATTTATGATTGGGTGAGGCTGACCATAACTAGTATAAGTTTTTGAACTTTAGCACCTAGTTCCTTCATGGAATCTGTAAAACAAACCGTTTTCAGTGAATGCTCAGCTTTGACATATGTGGGCATAGGTGTTTGAAGTCCAAACTTTAGCAATTAATATATTGATTTGTTGTTTTAGATTTGCACTTGATATTGAAAAATGCAGCGACTTGAACTTGGAAGAGAAAACCGAACTGGTTTATGGCATTGCCCAAGATGGCCCAGAACATCAGAAGTGCACATTTTTAATATGTTGCTTAATTTTGTAGTATTAGATTATACTGCACTCTTATAAAGTTGTATTCTACTGCACAGACCAAAGGTTCCTGGGCTATATATCTAAGACGGAACCTAGCCTCGTCTTTTCAGACCCAATTTATAGTCCTACCCATTCACTCATTTGCTTTTACTTGATGCAAGATGAAAAATAAGTGAATGATGTTTTCATTTGCTTTTGGCTTGATGCATTTGTTATCATTTACTTATTTACTAACTTTTCTTCTGTTTTCTTCAACGGATGACGGGAAGTTTTTTAAAAGCGGTTACAAGCTACACAAATTTCCTTCCCAGAAACAATCTTCAGTTTATACAAGCCCAGACGATCTGCATATAGCAGGAATGACTAACGGAACACTTGATTTTTCTGCTCAATGTCTTGGTGTTGTGGTTTCCTTGAGTTTGATTCAATGAAGCTTTAGTAGTAGCTGCTATATCGTTTCTCACAGGTAATTGACTAGTATATATTTGTTATTCTCTCTGCTTGGATATGATGATAGAGGTCAGTAAAAGAGAGGAGGCAGGAATTGCTCTGGATCCAGACGTAGATGCCTACAAGAAAATATTCTTAACATATAATCTAGTTTCAATCTGATGTCTTGTTCCTCAGATGTTGGTAAGATGATATGCATGCATTGTTCTTAACAATGGTTGCTTAACAGGCAATATTAATGATATTTCTCTTTAATGGACCTTTAATTGTTCTCCTCTTGAACTCCATCATGGTAGAAACTATGATAGGTCTTCAAGAAAAGAAATCTTAGTCTCCCCTCTGTAGTTTGCAGGCCTGGCAGGGTTTAACTTGGCTTTAGCTTGTTTTACAGTCTTACTTCTTTGGAATGATGTGCTTAAGTTGTTTCCGGTTCTTCTCTCCTGAGGGTTCGTTGTTTTCATTTTTATTTATACATTTATTACCAAAAAAAAGATAAGTGTTTGGGAGAGCATTTGTTGATTTTCAATCTAATAGAATCACTTGCTTGGTCTAACTTTGTTTGACAAACTATTTTGCTATACAAATGGAGGTTGTTTTCACAGGAGGGTGTACACAACAAAGAACAACAAAAATGATCTTGATTTCCTAATTTTGAAGCCTTTTGAGGAAAGAGTTTTTACGAATCTATTAAATTTGTAATGATTGTTCCTTTTATGTGGTCAGGGACTCAGGGCTGTGAATTGCCCTCAAAAGTTTTATTTATTATAGAGAAAATACAGGTCGATCCTTTTCAAGTGATGTGAAGCATTTGTTATCTCAATGGACACTTGGTATTTCTTTGACAATAGTTGCAAACTTATTTACGCCTAATTATTGCCTTTTTTCCAGCAAGGAAGGATTGACATCCTTAGTCGAGTACAATGAGAAGAATGAAGTATCTCAGTCTCCCATATGTTCTTCTGAAAACTCTCACTTTCATCCTGAATTTATATGAAAATCCCTCTACTAGAAGGTTTTTACATTGAAACAACAAAAAACCAAAATAATGAAGATACCCCGGTGTCACACAAGAAAATGGCCAGTGACTTGACAAGATCTTTACTTTATTAGCTCTATTCTTATGCTATATTCCTATACTATTTTCTTGCCTATATTATTTTATTCAATTCGGTAATGCTTCTTCATGGAACCTTGCAACTTAAAAGGGCAATCTGTTCTGTGAAATCTTGTTGCAGGCAAACCTTTGTGAAGGCTCTGGAGTCATTTGTGAAGTGGCTGGAAGAAGCACAGGAAGAGGAATGAGGTTCGGGAGCTGAATCAGATAACAACGATGGCGACAACAATGACAACACTCAAATCAAATCCTCGTTCTTCTGTTTTCTATCATAATTATTAGTGTGCAAAAGCCTATATGATCAAACCATTTGGGGTGTGGTGCCTGTTAAAAACCCCATATGATCAAACCATTCTAGATCATTTTACTACAAGTGCTACTTCCAGTAATCAATGTCCCTTTGCACTTCCCTTTATATTCCTTCTCTCTCTTTTTGTGATTGTGTTTCATAGGATTAATTTTTTTTATTATTTTTTATGTTCATTCTTATAGATTAGCCAATTCTAAGATAGGATTATATTTCCCAGAACTTTGGCGTTACTTACAAGGCATGGGCCGAGAATTAGAATTTAGCCATATTAATATGAACCTGAACAGGGAGGGAGGGAGAACGCAAGATTTGGTTTTGAGGTGATTTTGCAACATCCAACCTCTCACGATTTAAGATAGATGATCTCACTCAAAATCTTTGAAACTTATGCCCAAAAACAGCTAAAATCTATGCTTTTCAAATAACGCCAAGTTTTTACAATTTTCGTGAACTATAATACACAGGTCTTGAGGAGGGGAGAAAACCCAATTTTTTTAGGTGTTTTTTGCATTATCTATCCTCTCACTAGATAAGGTAGATAACCTCAATGAGAATACTTGAAACCTGCACCTAAAACTTGCCAAAGTTCATGCTTTTCGAAAACCCCCCAATTTTTGGTCATTTTATGGGTAATGGCACACAAGCCATGTATGAGGGAGAACACTAACAGTTTTTGGGTGTTTTTGATAACATTCACCCTTTCACAAATCAAAGTAGATGAATTTACTAAGAATCCCCTAAACTTGCGGCCAAATTTTGAAAAACTTAACTTGTGAAAGGATATGAAAAAGGGAAATCTTCTCGAAGCAAGTCAAGTTCGAGATAACTCGAATCAAATTCAAAATTAAATTATTTTAAAGCCAAATTTGAATCTTAACTCTTCAATCTCAAACTAGATTTTGTTAGGGTTTGGTTCAAATCAAATCCAACCCTATTCATGGACCTGATTTAAAATAAATAAATTTCAATTATATCATAAATACAAACTTATAAGTATTACTAAAAAAAAAAAAACATAAGTTATAAATATTAATTTTTTCGGGCTAACCTCGACGGTAGGAGAGAAATTTTATTAACTGAAAAAAAAAATGACACCTATATAGAGAGGGACGTAATGAGCCTTACCTCTGCATAAGACTAAATACAATTATAAAAAAAACAAGATTATGCATGAATTACAAAGAATACACATAAAAACATATGTGCACACACACCATTAATGTTGGTAATTAATAAATATACAATCATGTAAATGTAAAAGATGTATGGACACCCTAATGAGTAGCCTACTCTTCTTCTTCTTCTTCTTTTCCTCCCTCTTTTTCTTCTTCTCCTTTGTTGTCTGAATAGATTTAACAGTGTTGAATTATCAATAAATATGTAAAAGAAGAATATATAACAATAATATGTACGAATAATTTCCAACAATATTGAAAAAAGAATATGATAAAACATGATTCATACCACTTTCACGACTTGACAACAGGTCTAGTGGGTCTTGCATTCTCATTTTCTACAAAAGCAATAAACTTATTAATAACGGAAATACTTCACGTACAAATATAGCTATAAATATCGATATATCATTATATAATTGATTGATTTTAAATTAGAGATAAAGTAACATCAATCATATGATCATACGTCAACAGTTACACTCGAACATCTTTCTATTTTAGTCTAAAATCCCAAAATTTTACATTTTGTAGTGAAATATTACTTAACATTGTTTATGGCAATTAATATTTGTCTCAATATAATGAGATTTATTATTATAATTATAATTTTATGAAGAAAATTAAAAAAAATTATTTGTTAGGATTAAGAGAAAAAAACCTATATAGTGTATAATTAAGAAATTAATTATAATTATAAAATAATAAATTTCCCCTGATTTTCACCTGGGTCGAAGCCAGAGGAGCCACCCCCTGCCACCAGCACCCCTGTTTCTTAATTAATAATGCTTCATGAATAATTAATTAATGTACAAGTAATTTGAAAATATAAAAGGAATATATTTTTGTATAATTGAAAATAATGTGCAAAGGAATGAAAATTGAGAAAATTAATTAGAAGATGCTAACAATAATACTGAATAAACAACATGATTCATACATACCACCATTTTCACTATCTACTTGCAGCAGCAGCCTTTTGTGCCTACAAAAGCAATAAGCTTATTAATAACCAAAATAGGTATAAATATTTGTTAGAAAATAGGTATAAAGTAGTACATACCTGTTCATTGAAGAACTTTTCCAATGTGCTTTTCAGGTTGCCATTCCAACAGTTAGTAACTCCAAGACGCACTTTTTTAAGGTTGGGTGTTACTTGCTCTCCAGAACCGAAGGTCTTCATTTTTCCACAGCCAGATATCAATAGTATTTCCAATTTTGGAAATTCAATAGTATATGACCCAGAGCTAAAACAAGTGAGGCTGTGTAGATCAGACAGAATCAATTTCTCCAAAGCAGGAAACATAATGTTCTCTGATGGCTTTTCTTTTTCTCCTTTCTCATTTGTAATTATTTCTTGTATTCTTGAGCAGAACTGTAGATTTAGGCTTTTCAGCTTCACCAAGAGTTTGGCAATTGAGGGAGTGAAGAGGATTTCTAAATCACGACAACCACGAATGAATATACGAGTCAGGTTTCCCAAGCATGGGGAGGTTATGGTGTGATCTAACTCTACATCTTCCGCTTCTTTCTTCTCAAAGATCTCCTTTAAATTACCACAATCACTTATTTTTATTTCTTCCAAACAAATAAGGCTTTGGAGTAGAGTTGGTGAAAATAGTTTTATTAACTTCAAGCAACTAAACAGTTTTATGCTTTTCAAGTTATGAAGGCTTATAGATTGATGGTCGCCCTTCCACATATGTGACATCTTAAATAAACTACTCAAATTCAATTACTCTAATGACAAGAGTAACTTTGTTTCTCCCTTTGTAATCTTAATCTTTTCACAATCAAACATATACACCAATGATTTACACCAATTTACTTCAAGAGTTTGAAGATTTTGAAACCTCTGTAACAAATGACTTGGTGCAATATTTGAAAGGAGCTCACAGTCTCTTACTTTTAAAATTTTTAGATTACAGAAAGACTGAGCAGGAGGTTGTCCATTACATAGTTCGACAAGGTTGTAATTACTTTTGATATGCAATTCCTCTAAATTGTGGAAAGTTGAATTTGTTGTCCTTTCCAATGTATTGAAGAGATACCTTATCTCATCACATCTTTCAATATGGAGATACTTCAATTCATTAAACAGTTCTTCACCTAGGTCATGATTAATACTCTCTAAATTAAAAATATTTTCTAAAGTTAGACTCTCGGTTCTTTTGACCAAACCTCTAAGCTTGTTATATATCATTGAAATGTTAGTCCCCGTGATCTCCATATATCTTGAGTACAACACTTTACTCAAATAATTTTGACTCAAAATATATGACCTATGACTTATCACTAAGATAAAGCTAGACAGTTTTTTGAATGACAAGAAATTTGGTGACAAATCAAGCTTAGTTGGAATAAAAATATGCAAGCTGATCAATCGGGACAAGGCTTCTAATTCAACAAGATTGGCATTGCTACCATTTTCAGATTCGCATTTAACAAAACAATTAATGTACAACTCCTCTAACTTTTGAAGAGAGGGTATAACACCACGAGGTATTTGCTCTAAATTCATATAATTCAAATCTAACAATTTAAGATTAGTTAATTGACTAAAGGATGAAGGGATTTCCTTAACAAGTTTAGAATCATAAAGGGAAAGAATTTCAAGTTTACTTAACCTTCCAATTACTGATAAGTCAACTAACTTGGAAGAACTAACATCTAATGTTCTAAGGTTTGTGAGAACTAAAAGTGAATCAAGCAATGTTTTGATGTATGTTTGTCCTAAGTTTAAAACTTTAAGATTTGTCATTTTCTCAAAGAAACTACTAGGTACAACCAAATTTTGATTTTCTTGCAGCAACAAAGCCTGCAAATTTGGGTATTCCAACCCATTAGGTAGCTCGCCAAGATAATTTGCCATCAAGGAGATACATGTGAAATCAAATGTATCCTTAGATGGCCACTCTTTTAGACCAATTCTAGCATTTATCATGAATTTATGGTTGTATCTAGGAGCTACAACTATTGCAAAATCATGAATAACATCATGCATTTTAACATACTTTTCACCTTCTTCAATCAAGAGAAAAGAAGAGGTTATGGTACTTATGATAGCATGAACTCTATTTCTGACATCCTCAATTGTCTCATCAGTATCTCCAAACCACCTCAAACTTGTCCAACATTTGACCAAATCTTCAATAGAAATTTTGTAATCCTCTGGAAATAAGCTGCAAAACAAAAAAAGTGATTTGTCTCCTTTTCTAGGTAATTGAAGCTTAATTCCAAAGATGAAAAGACGTTTCTCTCCAATTCTGGGATGCTTGAAGCGGTAGACTTTTTTAGTTGTCTTATTGCATTCCTCCACACATGCTTGTTCTTATCTTTTAAAGCTCCTACTATTGTCACAATTGCAAGTGGCAATCCCCCACATTGAGTTGTAACCTCTCTTGCGATTGGATTAATATCAAAATTTTCAACAATTGGGCCCGCAATCTTGCTAAAAAGTTCCCAAGATTCTTGATTAGAAAAAATTTCAACCGTATATATCTTTTGGCAACCCATTCTATTACATACGTCTCTACTTCGAGAGGTGATTAAAATTTTACAACCTCTGTGGTCATTCCCAAAAGGAATACCAATCTCATCCAGTTTTATTATTTCCCAAATATCATCTAATATTATGAGGACCCGTTTTTCTTTCTTGATTCTCTCCCACAATGATCTTGCTCTTGCTAATTCAGAATGAGTTGGAAGAGATGTTAGGCCTAACATGTCAGCAATTTCGCCTTGGATCTCCATAATACTGGGGGTTTGAGAGACAACTGCCATCGCTACAAAATCATACAACTTGGCTTCTATAACATGTTGGCTGATTTCTTTAACTAGTGTGGTTTTACCGACACCCCCCATTCCACATATTCCAATTTTGCTGGCATTGTCAGCATCAATTAAGTCCTTCATAAGTTCCTTCTTAACGGAATTTCTAGATTTGAATGGGCCAGAATTAACTACCTCAGATGAAGATATAATTCCAGATGGAGGAGCAGGACAAGACACACTCTCAAATTTTCCCAATTCTTGAAGCTGATCAGAAATTGTCAGAGTATGCTTTTTTGCTTCCTTACTGAATCGAGAGCATTGTCCCAGATTAATGCACCACCCTTTGAGGCACCTTTTGTTGGCTTTAGCTTCATCTTCCAAAAACTTTTCAGCTTTTGCAGAAACATCATCAACTTCAGCTAACCACTTATGAACAACATCAAAGATGATCTCTTCATTTCTTTCAGCAGATTCGATTTTCTTTTGCACCATGTCTCTGCTATCCCTCAGCTTCTCAGCTTGCTTTCTCAATTTTCGAATGTTGTCATTGTAGTGAAACAAATAACCAAGTTGATCACCAGCAGCTGCAAACACCTACTCAGCTACCTTCCCACAAACAGAAGTGACAATCTCCATGGCTTTTTTTTTTTTTTTTGGAGTACAAGGACAGAGCTGTGTTTGAAATGATGAGAAAAAAATAGAACAGAAAAAGAAGGAATATATAAAGCAAAGAGAAGTGATGTTGAATATGATAACAATGATTCTATCCTTTGCCTTTGATCTCAAGACTGCTTGGTTCCATCTTTAAATCAATGCAAAAATATATTCGATACAAAAAATATATGCAGAAATATTCTTGTCTTCAGGAAGAGGAAATCAATATGCATGCTGTCAATCTGAATTTTCTTACATAGAAAATCAATATGTACTTTGGTTTCAGCCATTTACTTGAAGATGCTAAGAAAAAATAAAACTACAAACTTACAATTTAAACCAATAAATATACAATAATATTTTATGCACTAATAATGGGTACAAACACAATTACAAACATGTGTACTCGTGTTTGTACTTATTGTTAATACATATATTTATATTATTTTACTAAATGCTGAAGGGAAACTTTAATTATAACAGATGTGTATAGTAACAATTGATACATACACAAGGTACAAGCATTGATGGTGTTACTCTATTTTTAATTCAAAATTACTAAATTTTATTTACATAATTAATAATTATTTGTTATGAAATAACGAAAGGGGAAAAATAAAAATGAGGAATATAGAAATGAAGTAAGAAAAGAGAAAAGTTTAGAATATATAAAGCAGATTAATGAAGGCATGTGATTTATCTTTGAATAATGATGATTCCATCATTTGCCTTTGCTTTCAAAATTGCTTGGTTACAAAATCAATCTTTTCTTTACAAAACAGAAAAAAAAAAACACAAGAAATATGAAAAGCAAAAAATGCATGATAAAAGAAAGAGATTAAAATGAATGACATGATAAAGCAAGGTAAATAATTAAAAAATGATTTCATTTTCTGTTTATGCTCTCAAGTATAAGGCTTAACCTCTTATAATTAATATCATATACCAAAATTCCAATGGATTGATATAATATCCGGTCTACTTTGCTTTTGGGTTTTGTCAATGTAGGTTTTGTATAGGGGTGTTACGATTGCATTCCACTAATTACAATCTTTGAGTGAATACAAACTTTATTTCTCTTGAAATTTAATGTAAAACACAAAATTTGACATGGTAACACTTAGAAAATATGCGTGTGATAAAATCTATTAGATCCAATTATTTAGAATATGGAGATTGCTACAGTAATTTTAAAAGCATGAATTCACAAAAAAAATAAAAATTAATGGCTAATACTCTCTAAATTAGCAATTTTACTTTATCTCCAAAAGCATAACTCCAAATGCATGGTATCACATTCAAGTTTGAGTAATACTCAATGTACTAATGGGTACAAATATGCTGATGTTTTATCATGTAATTTGATAATATAATTATTTCTTTTATCTTTAAATCAAAACTAAGACACTCTAAATTAGCAATGTTTACTAAAGTTAGACTCTCAATTCTTTTGACTAAACCTTTAAAACCTATCATATGTCATTGAAATATTAGTCCATGAAATCTCTATATTTCTTGAGAACAGCACCTTACTCGAAAATTTATCAAAAACATGATCTATCGATAAATGGACTATAAACTATTGTTTAGTGATAGTTGGATCATTTTAGCATTACTACTGCTTTCATATTCCCGTTTAACAACACTATTAACATTCAACTTAAGAGAGGACATAACATCAAGACATAGTAGTTTTAAATTCATATAATTCTAATGGATTCTCAATTGTTCCCATGATGAAAAATCAATCCATACCAGAAATTGTACAAAATATCTCATGCTCCAATCAACCAAACAATTGAATTACATGGAGAGAACTCAATATTATTAATATGACTACATGTTGAATACAATCACTCAGTTTCATTGGTTATTTCAGGTGTTGTTACCTCAACACAAAGTTTACTTCTCAATTCTCTGAAAAACCACACTCCACTCATTTCCTCCTTAAAAAGCACTCTCAGTCATTACTTCTTTGTTTTTTTCCTCTTCTTTTGCCATGTGGTCTCTTTTTGTAACCATTTTGCCTTTTGGCTCCTTTCCCTTTCTCTTGTGCTCCATTCCTTTTCTCTTGTGCTCCATTCCTTTTCCTAGTATATACTTTGAGTGGTCTAACAAATTCAAATCTAACAACATGAGATTACTTAATTGACAAAAGTTGCATGTTTTTACATAGCAATAAAACCATGTAAACACATTTTTTAATATATAAATGATATGTTATCATGTGATTAGATAGTTTGAAATTAAGAATAAAGTAATACTCAATCAGACATTGACATATTATTTGTGTACATAATTGTGTAGTAAAAAAATGTGTACACATAACATTACTCTTTATATAGCTAGGGTGGATATTTCTTCAAATGCTCCCTTACAACTCTAGAATGTTAAGACCTGCATATAACTAAAAAAGGGAATCCACCAAAATGTTAAAACCAAGTAAGAGGTAATCCTTCTTCAAATGGTTCAACTAAATAACATCTAAGAGGTAAGAACAATTAGATGTACAAGACATATAAAACAGATAAAAAAAATCCAGGTCATTAATAGAAAACAGTGAAAAGAAATATGATGTAGTATTAACCAAATATTCAAAAAGGCATTTAAACTTCGCATTATTCCCAAATTAAGTAGAAAGTACTTGGTTAATCATTCTTGATTGAATGATTAAACACTTAAAAAAAGGTTTTGTCATCAACTGCTTATGATTACCACATCATTATTAATGCATATAATTATACTTTTCTACTATATGCTAAAAGAATTAATTTTATATTAAGAGAAACTTTAATTATAACAAATGAATATAAGTATAGCAAAACACACACACACACACACACACACATATATAAGCAATGTTTTGTATATATATTTTTTGTACACAATTTGGGTATACAGATGAAGTGTCATTATGTGATTAAGTGATACATTATCTTTAATTCAAAGTCATTCAATCATATGATGACATATTATTTGTATACATAAATTATCTATCAAAAGTGTATATGCATAGTTGTTTTATTTTATATGTATATGTGTGTATATAAACAACGTTATATGTACACATTTGAGTGCATAGATTATGTGTCATCATGTTATTAAATGATATTTTATCTTTAATTAAAAATTATTTAATCACATGATGATGCATCATCTATGTACATAAATTATGTATAAAAAATATGTACACATAACTTTATTTTATATATATGTGTTTGAAATCTTTTTTATGTTACATTGTTGTACGTACACTAACAATTGATACATACATGGGCACAAGTGCTAATGCATCATCATGTAATTAGATATTATTATATTTCTGAGTCAAAATTACTCACTTGTTTTCATATAATTAATAATTATTTGTTATGAAATGATAAATGAGGAAAAATAAAAAAGAAGGAATATATAAATGAAGTAACAAAAAAGAAAAATTAAGAATATATAAAGCAAATTAAGGAAGAAAGGTATGTGACTTATCTTTGAATAATGATGATTTCATCCTTTACCTTTGCCCTCAAAATTGCTTTGTTACAAGATTAATCTTTTCTTTAAAAAAAAAAAAAGAAGCACAAACATAAGAAGCACGAAAGTGAAAATGTATGATAAAAGAGTTTAAAATGAATAACATGATCAAGTATGGTATATAATTAAGAAATGATTCCACTCTAAAATTCCAATGGATTGATGCAACATCCGATCTGTTGTTAAGATATTGTTCACTTTGAACATATAATTTGTCATGACATTCACAACGTGTCTCAACAATTTATGAGCTCATAGGTTATTTAATTATATACCCAATAATTCTCTCATGCTTAGTTGATGTGAAATTTATCTAGGAGTGTTATATTTAACCTATCACTAGACTCAACATCTCTGATAAGGTTTTCCTTGGATACATGAATTTTGATTTAGGATTTAATCAACAATCCTAAATCAAAATTCATATTAGTCATAATGCAGGGCAACACACACACACACACTATTGTTGAGTCAAAGTAAAAGGCATTCATCCTTCTTCAAATAGTTTAACTCAATAACAGGTAAGAGATAAGAACATTTCGATGTAGAAGACACATAAAATAGATAAAAAAATTAAAAAATCCAGGGCATTGATATCCAAATAAGAGAAACTAGGTACATTAATAAAGAATGGTGAATATAGTATCAATCAAATATTCAAAAAGGCATTTAAACTTTGCATTATGTCCAACTTAATTAGAAAGTACTTAATTAATTTTTACTTATTTAATGATTAAACACTTAAAAAGATTCTGCCATAGACTACATCTGATTACCACATCATTGTTAATGTATATAATTATACTATTATGCTAAGAGCAATACTATGTGTACCCATTTATATATGTCATCACATGATTGGTTATTATTTTATGTTTAATTTATAAGTCACCTAATCATATGGGAACATACATTAAGTGTGTATCCAAAATATATACACATAGTTTTATTGTTCTGCTAAATGCTGAAAAAATTAATTTTACATCAAGGGAAACTTTAATGATAACAATTGAATATAAGTATGACAAGATATGAGTAGTGTTGTGTGCATAATCAACGATATGTCATCATATAATTAGATAATTGAAAATTTAAGATGAAACAACATCCAATCATATAGTGATACATCATTATTTGTGTATAAAGGTTATGCACATAGTATTATTGAATATAAAATTTTGCACAAAATAGGGTATATCAGCACTTTTGAGTGTTGACTAAAGAACCCTAAAATCTAATATGTTATTAATGAATAAAAAAATAATAATTAAAACATTTTAACATAGTTTATTTAGAAAACCAAAAGCCTAAGCTTACAATAATGATATTATTTCACAAGAAGTTCTATCAAAGTGCCAGAGGTCTCTCCCTTTATTGTCTCTAAAATTTGTACTTGTTAAGGCTATGTGACTTGATTTGTGTTGTTACAATATTGATATGAGAGAGAAGTGATTGTGCTTGGATTACAATTGTTGAAATCATGGGATGTGGTAAGGTTGGATATGAGTCGAGTTTGAACTCTTCTAAGCAAGTTTGAGCTCGTCGAGATAGTTTCAAATGTGTTCGAACTTGGCCTGTTTAAGAGAAATCGAGCTAGAGTTTTGCTCGAATTCAAGTTTGAATCAAGTTTTGAGCTCAATTATATATTAAAATAATATCATTTTAATGTATATTGTCAAATTTGAATTGTTCAAGTTTGCATTCGAGCTTGAATTGAATAAGTCAAGTTTGAGACAACTAAGATCAAAACTAAATCTAATTTATTTTTAAGCTGAGTTCAAGTTTCAACTCATTGATCTCAAATTGGGTCTTGTTCAGACTTGATCCAAATCAAATCCAACCCTACTCATGCACCTGATTTATAATAAATAAATTTTGATTATATCATAAATAAAATATTATAAGTATTAATTTTTTTGGTAAACCTCGACGGTACGAGGAAATTTTTATTAATTGAAAAAAAAATGACACCTAGATAGAGGGGGACGTAATGAACCTTACCTCTCCAATAAAACTAAATACAATACCCAAAAAAAAAAAAAGAAACAAAAAGATGATTATGCATGAATTACAAAGAATACATATAAAAACATGCACACACACCATTAATGTTGGTTCTTCTTCTTCTTCTTCCTCTTTCAAGACTTAGCAACAGGTCCTCTCACAGCCCTATTTCCTAGAAATCAATAAGCTTATTAATAACGGAAATATTTCATGTACTAATAATAGACACAAACTTGAATATAAATATTGATATGTTACTATGTGATTGAATGATTTTACATTAAAAATAAAATAATAGTTAATTATTTGATCACACTCCAACGGTTGCACTTAGACATTTTTTTAACTGTAGACTAAAATCCCAAAATTTTACATTTTGTAAACAAAACTATTTGATAGGATTAAGAGATTTAAAAACTGAAAAGAAACCTAAATAGTGTATAATTAAGAATTTAATTATAATTAAAAATTAATAAAGAATATGATAAAACAACATGATTCATACCATTTTCACTATCATACTTTAATTTGGTCTCCTTGCAGCAACGGCCTTTTGTAATTCGTTCTTCTGGCAGCAGCCTTTTGTGCCTACAAAAGCAATAAGCTTATTAATAACGAAAATATTTCATGTCCTAAAAATAGGTAAAAATATTTGTTAGTAAATGTAGAATAAATGGGAATGAATAAATAATGTAACAAGAAAAAAGTAATGCAAATCAAATTCTCCAAATTAATAGTGTTGGCACATTTTTATGTACAATTAATTGAAAATAATGTGCATGAATGAATGAAAATGGAGTAAGTTCTGAAAATTCATCAGAAAAAATACCTCTTTGATCATAAAGTACATACCTGTTCATTGAAAAACTCTTCCATTGTGGTATTGAGGTCGCCATTCCAATGTCCAGTACCTTCTTCGGGAAAATCTTTGCTAAAAAACACTTCTTTAAGGTTGGGTGTCACTTGCTCTCCAAAACCGAAGGTCTTCATTTTTCCACATTCATATATCTCTAATCTTTCCAATTTTGGGAATTCAATAGTACATGGCCCAGAACTAAAACAAGTGAGGTTTCGTAGATATTCAAGTTGCAAGTGGACCAAACTAGAAAACACAATGCTTGTAGATGGCTTTTCTTTTTCTCCTTTCTCATTTGTGATTATTTCTTGTATTTTAGAGCAGTACCTTACCTCAAGACTTCTGAGCTTCACCAAGAGTTTAGCAATTGAGGGAGTGAAGAGGATTTCTAAATTATTACAAGTATTTATATCTATAGAAGTCAGGTTTCCCAAGCATGGGGAGGTTATGGTGTGATCTAACTCTTCATCCTCCGCTTCTTTCTTCTCAAAGATCTCTTTTAAATTATAGCAGAAATTTATATCTATTTCTTCCAAACAAATAAGGCTTTGGAGTAGAGTTGGTGAAAATAGTTTTATTATCTTTGAGCAAAAGGTCAGTTCTACACTCTTCAAGTTGTGGAGGCTTATGGATTGATGGTCACCCCTCCATATATGTGACGTCTCTTCCAAAGATTCCAAATATAGATACTCTAATGATGAAAGTAACTTGGTTTCGCCCTTTGCAATCTCAATCTTTTCACAATCAAATATATACATCAATGATTTACACCTTTTCACTCTAAGAGTTCGAAGATTTTGAAACCGTTGTAGCAAATAACTTGGTGCAATATTTAGCAAGATGTCGCAGCTATGCACTTTTAAAACTCTTAGTTTACAGAAAGACTGAGCAAGAGGCTGTCCATGACATAGTTCAACAAGGTTGGAATTATCCCTAATGTGCAATTCCTCTAAATTGTGGAAAGTTGAGTTTGGTGTCCATTCCAATGTATTGAAGAGATACCTTATCTTATCACAATCTTTGATCCGGAGATACTTTAATTCATTGAACACTTCTTCAATTAGGTCATTACTAAAACTCTCTAAATCAACAATATTCTCTAAAGTTAGACTTTCAGCTCTTTTGACCAAACTTCTAAGCTCATCATATATCATTGAAATGTTAGTCCCTGTGATCTCCATATTTCTTGAGTACAACACTTTACTCAAATATTTTTGAAATCGAGATTCACCCCAAATAAGTGGACTATGACTTATTACTAAGGTAAAGTTGGACAGTCTTTTGAATGACAAGAAATTTGGTGACAAATCAAGCTTACTTGGAATAAAAATATGTAACCTAGTCAATCGGGACAAGGCCTCTAATTCGACAAGTTTGGCATTGCTACCATTTTCAGATTCCCATTTAACAAAATGATTGATGTACAACTCCTCTAACTTTCGAAGAGAAGATATAACACCACAAGGTATAATTTCTAAATCCATATTATTCAAATCTAACAACCTGAGGTTAGTTAATTGACTAAAGGATAAAGGGATCTCCTTAACAAGTTTAGAATCAAAAAGAGAAAGAATTTCAAGTTTGCTTAGCCTCCCAATTACTGATAGATCAACCAATTTGGAAGCACTAACATCTAATGTTCTAAGATTTGTGAGAAATGAAAGTGAATCAGACAGCGTCTCAATGTATGTTCGTCCCAAGTTTAAAACTTTGAGATTTGGTATTTTCTCAAAGAAACTACTAGGGAAAACAAAACTTTTATTTTCCTGTAGCAATAAAGCCTCCAATTTTGGGTGTTCCAACCCATTCGGTATCTCCCCAATATAATTTCCCACTAATGAGATACATGTGAAATCTTCAAATGTATCCCTATGTCCCCATGCACCATTTACCATGCACTTGTAGTTGCATCTAGGAGCTCTAGCTATTGCAAAATCACGAATAACATCATGCATTTTTACATACATTTTACTTTCTTCAATCAAGAAAAAAGAAGAGGTTATGGTACTTACAATAGCATGAACCTTGTTTCTGACATCCTCAATTGCCTCAAGAGTATCTCCAAACCACTTCAAACCTGTCCAATATCTAGCCAAATCTTCAACAGGAATTTTGTAATCCTCTGGAAATAAGCTACAAAACAAAAAAAGTGATTTTGTCTCCTTTTCTAGGTAATTGAAGCTAAATTCCAAAGATGAAAAGACTTCTCTCTCCAATTCTGGGATGCTTGAAGGGGTAGACATTTTTAGTTGTCTTATTGCATTCCTCCACTCATGCTTGTTCTTATCTTTTAAAGCTGCTGCTATTGTCACAATTGCAAGTGGCAATCCCCCACATTGAGTAGTTACCTCTCTTGCAGTTGGGTTAATATCAGAATTTTCAACAATTGTGCCCGCAATCTTGCTAAAAAGCTCCCAAGATTCTTGTTTAGATAAAATTTCAACCGTATATATCTTTTGGCAACCCATTCTATTACATACGTCTCTACTTCGAGAGGTGATTAAAATTTTACAACCTCTATGGTCAATCCCAAAAGGAATACCGATCTCACCCAATTTAATTATCTCCCAAACATCGTCTAATATTATGAGTACCCGCTTCTCTTTCTTGATTCTATCCCACAATAAACTTGCTCTTTCTAATTCAGAATCTGTCGGAAGAGATTTCAAACCTAACATATCAGCAATCTCACCTTGAATCTTCATAATGTTAGAGGTTCGAGAGACAATCGCCATCGCTACAGCATCATACTCCTTGGCTTTTTTCACCTGGTGGCCGATTTCTTTAACTAGTGTGGTTTTACCGATGCCCGCCATCCCACATATTCCAATTTTGTTGACATTGTTAGCATCAATTAAGGCCTTCATAACTTCCTTCTTAAATGAATTTCTAGATTCGAATATGCTAGAATTAAATACCTCAGATGAAGATATAATTCCAGAGGGGGGACCAGAACAAGACACATTTACAAGATTTCCCAATTCTTGAAGCTGATCAGAAATCGCCAGAGTATGCTTTTTTGCCTCCATACTGAATCGATAACGTTGGCCGAGATGAATCCACCACCCCTTGAGGGACCTCTTGTTGGCTTTGCCTTCATCTTCCAAAAACTTTTCAGCCTTTGCAGAAACATCATCAACTTCAGCTAACCACTTTTGAACAAAATCAGAGATGATCTCTCCACTTCTTTTAGCAGATTCGATTTTCTTTTGCACCATGTCTCTGCTATCCCTCAGCTTCTCAGCTTGCTTTTTCAATTTTTCAACGTTGTCATTGTAGTGAAACAAATAACCAAGTTGATCACCAGCAGCTGCAAACACATTGTCAGCTACCTTCCCACCAACAGAAGTGACGATCTCCATGGCTTTTTTTTTTTTTTGGGTACAAGGACAGGGTTGTGTTTGAAATGATGAGAAAAAAAAAAAGAACAGAAAAAGAAGGAATATATAAAGCAAAGAGAAGTGATGTTGAATATAATAACATTGATTCCATTCTTTGCCTTTGATCTCAAGACTGCTTGGTTCCATCTTTAAATCAATGCAAAAATATTTTGGATATAAAAAAAATAAGCAGAAATATTCTTGTCTTCAGGAAGAGAAAATCAATTTGCATGCTGTCAATCTGAATTTTCTAACACAGAAAATCAATATGTGCTTTGCTTTCAGCCATTCACTTGAAGATGCTAAGGAAAAATAAAAGTATAAACTTAAAATTTAAGCCAATAAATATACAATAATATTTTATGCACTAACAACTGCTACAAACACAATTACAAACATGTGTACTCATGTTTATACTCATTGTTAATACATATAATTATATATGTCTCTGTGTGTGTTTGAAATCCTTTTTATGTACTCCTGTTTGTGTAGTAGCAATTGATACATACACAAGGTACAAGTGTTGATGCATTATTATCTGATTAGGTATTACTTTATCTTTAATTTAAAATCACTCATTTTTATTTACATAATTAATAATTAATTGTTACAAAATAATAAAAGGAGAAAAATAGAAAGAAGAAGGAATATAGCAATGAAGTAAGAAAAGTTCAGAATGTATAAAGCAAATTAATGAAGGAAGGTATGTAATTTATCTTTGAATAATGATGATTCCATCATTTGCCTTTGCTTTCAAAAATTGCTTGATTACAAGATCAATCTTTTCTTTACAAAAACAAAACCACAAGAAATATGAAAAGCAAAAGATGCATGATAAAAGCAAGAGGTTAAAATGAATGACATGTTAAAAAGTAAATAATTGAGAAATGATTTCATTCTCTGCTTATGCTTTCAAGTATAAGGCTCAAGCTCTTATAATTAATATCATATACCAAAATTTCAATGGATTGATGTAACATCCCATCCACTTTGCTTGTGGGTTTTGTTGATGTAGGTTTTGTATAAGGGTGTTACGATGACATTCCACTAATTACAATCTTTGAGTGAATACAAACTTTATTTCTCTTGAAATTTAATATAAAATACAAAATTTGATACAGTAACACTTCGAAAATATATGTGTGATAAAATCTAATAGATCCAATATTTTATTATATGGAGATTGTTGCAGCAAGTTTAAAGACATGAATTCAAAAAAAAAATTAATGACTAATACTCTCTAAATTAGCAATTTTACTTTATCTCCAAAAGTGTAACCTCGAATGCATGGTATCACGTTCAAGTTTGAGTAATATTCAATGTGCTAATTGGTACAAACATGTTCATGTTTTATCATATAATTAGATAATACACTAAAGTTTGTGATTAGATAAGTTTGAGTAATTTATTTTATATTTAATTTAAAACTAATACACTCTAAATTAGCAATGTTTACTAAAGTTTGACTCTCAGTTTTTTTGTGCGAACCTTTAAAACCTATCATATGTCATTGAATTGTTAGTCCATGAAATCTCTATATTTCTTGAGAACAAAACTTTACTTGAAAATTTATCAAAAAGAGGATCTATCAATAAATGTACTATAAACTATTGTTAAGCAAAAGTTGGACAATTTTAGCATTACTACTACTTCCAGATTCCTATTTAACAACACAATTAACATTCCCATTTAACAACACTATTAACATTCAACTTAAGAGAGGACATAACATCAAGACGTAGTAGTTTTAAATTCATATAATTCTAATGGATTCCTAGTTGTTCCCGTGATGAAAATTTGATCCACACCATAAATTGTACAAAATATCTCATGTTCCGATCAATCAAACAATTGAATCACATGAAGAGAACTCAATATTATTAATATGACTACATGCACTCAATTTCATTGGTTATTCAAGGTGTCGTTACCTCTTCAATACAAACTTTACTTCTCAATTCTCTAAAAAACCACACTCCACTCATTTCCTCTTTAAAAAGCACTCTTAGTCATCACTTCTTTGCTTATTTCTTCTTCTTATGCCACGTGATCTCTTTTTGAAACTATTTTGCCATTAGGCTCCTTTCCCTTCTCTCATGCTCCCTTCCTTTTCCTAGTATATACTTTGAGTGGTCTAGCAAATTCAAATCTAACAACTTTAGATTAGTTAATTGACAAAAAATGCACGTTTTTACATAGCAATGAAACCATGTGAACATATTTTTAATATATAAATGATGTGTTATCATGAAATTAAGAATAAAATAATACTCAATCACACAATAATACATTATTTGTGTATATAATTGTGTACTTAAAAAAGTGTATATACATAACATTGCTCTTTATATAGTCATGGTGGATGCTTCTTCAAATGCTCCCTTACAACTCTAGAATGTTAAAACCTCCATACAACTAAAAAAGAGAATCCACCAAAATATTAAAACCGAGTAAAAGGTACTCCTCCTTCAAATGGTTCAACTAAATAACAATTGAGAGGTAATAACAATTAAATGTACAAGACATATAAAACAGATAAAAAAATTAAAAAAATCAAGGGCATTGATATTCAATAAGAGAAACTAGGTACATTAATAGAGAGCAGTGAAAGAGATATGATACAGTATTAACCAAATATTCAAAAAGGCATTTAAACTTTGTATTATTTCCAAATCAAGTAGAAAGTACTTGGTTAATTAATCATTGTTGATTTAATGATTATACACTTAAAAAGGTTGTCCATTCGACTGCTTATGATTATCACATCATTGTTAATGCATTTAATTATACTCTTCTACTATATGTTGAAAGAATTAATTTTATATTAAGGGAAACTTTAATTACAACAAATGAATATAAGTATAGCACCACACACACACACACACACACACATATTTAAGCAATGTTTTGTGTACATATTTTTTTGTATATAATTTAGATATACAGATGAAGTATCATTATGTGATTGAGTGATATGTTATCTTTAATTTAAAATCATTCAATCATATAATGACACATTATCTATGTACATAAATTATTTATCAAAAATGTGTACGCATAGTTGTTTTATTTTATATATATATATATAAATAATATTATATGTACACATTTAGGTACACAGATGATGTGTCATCATATAATTGAGTGATATTTTATTTTTAATTTAAAATTATTTAATCACATAATGACATATCATCTGTATACATAAATTTTGTATCAAAAGTATGTATGCATTTGAAATCTTTTTTATGTTAAATTGTTGTATATTTACTAACAATTGACACATACATGGGCACAAGTGTTGATGCATAATCATATGATTAGATGTTACTATATTTCTAATTAATAATTATTTGTTATGAAATGATGAATGAGGAAAAATACAAAAGAAGGAATATATACATGAAGTAACAAAAAAGAAAAATTAAGAATATATAAAGCAAATTAAGGAAGGAAGGTATGTAGCTTATCTTTGAATAATGATGGTTACATCCTTTGCCTTTGCCCTCAAAATTGCTTTGTTAAAAGATTAATCTTTTCTTTGCAAAAAAAAAAAAAAAGCACAAACATAAGAAGTATGAAAGCAAAGAATATATGATAAAAGAGTTTAAAATGAATAACATGATAAAGTAAGGTATATAATTAAGAAATGATTTCACTCTAAAATTTCAATGGATTGATGATCTATTATCAAGATATTGTTCATTTTGAACACATAATTTGTCACGACATTCACAACGTACCTCAATAGTTTAAGAGCTCATAAACTATTTAATTATATACCCAATAATTCTCTCATACTTTGTTGATATGAGATTTATCTAGGAGTGTTACATTTAACTTATCACTAGACTCGGCTTCCCTGATAAGGTTTTTCTTATGCACATGAATTTTGATTTAGGATTTAATTAACAATCCTAAATCAAAATTCATGTTAGTCACAATGCAAGGCAACACATGTAACAACAGTTTAACATAAACTGTTGATGAGTCAAAGTAAGAGGCACTCATCTTTCTTCAAATGGTTTAACTCAATAATAGGTAAGAACATTTTGATGTGCGAGACACATAAAACAGATTTTTAAAAAGAAGTCCAAGGCATTGATGTCCAATAAGAGAAACTAGGTACATTAATAGATAATGGTGAATGTAGTATCAATCAAATATTCAAAAAGGCATTTAAACTTTGCATTATGCCCAAATTAATTAGAAAATACTTAGTTAATTAGTTTTTACTGATTTAATGATTAAACACTTAAAAAGGTTTTGTCATCGACTGCCTATGATTACCACATCATTGTTAATGCATATAATTATACTATTCTACCAAGAGCAATATTATAAGTACACATTTATTTGTGTTAAGATTGCTTGTACTTTATGTTTAATTCAAAATTATCACACACATTAAGTGTGTACCCAAAACATATATACATAGTTCTATTATTCTACTAAATGTTGAAAGAATTAACTTTATATCAAGGGAAACGTTAATGATAACAAATGAATATAAGTATGGCAAGATACGAGTACTGCTATGTGTATAAATAATGATCTATCATCTATGATTGGACAGTCAAAAATTAAAAATAAAACGACATCTAATCATATGGTGGCATATCATTGTTTGTGCATAATGTTGTGCACATAGTATTATTGAATATAAAATTTAACACAAAATAGGGTATATCAACACTTTTGAGTGTTGACTAAAAAACCCTAAAATCTAATATGTTTTTAACCAATAATAAATTAAAATTAAGACAGAAAATTTTTAACATAATTTATTTAGAAAACCAAAAGTCTAAATCTACAATAATGATATTATTTGAGCGCTCATAAGAAGTTCTGACAAAATGGCAGAAGTGTCTCCCTTAATTGCCTTTAAAATTTGTATTTGTTAAGGTTATGTGACTTGATTTGTGTTGTTACAATATTGACATCGGAGAGAAGTGATTGCACTTGGATTACAATTGTTGAAATCATAAATGTGATAAGATTAGATTTGAACTGCGTTTTAACTCATCTAAGCGAGTTTGAACTCGTTGAGATTGTTTCAAATATGTTCGAACTTGGTTTGTTTAAAAGAAGTCGAGCTTGACTTCGGCTCAAATTCGAGTATGAATCAAGTCTTGAACTCAATTCAGTATTAAAATGATATCATTTTAATGCATATTATCAAAACAATGTCATTTTAATCAATTTGTATCAAATTTTTTTCTAACTAGAGAGTTTTACAAACTAAACATTCTGAAAGCTTGAACTCGAAAATATTGAATGTTCAAGCTCATTTGAATCTAACTCATTTCGGACTTGTTCAAATTAAACTTAAATTTGAGCTTAAACAAACTTGATTTAAATCTAATCCTAAAATATGGTTACAAGACAATATCGAAGAAGTTGTGATGGATATTATCCACTATTTTCTTATAATTACTTTTTGATGAAATCATGCATTGATGGCATCTTCTCTCAACTTGTGGACTAGTATGAAATATTTGCTCCTTTTGATATTTTTGAAAAATAAATTTGATACAATCTTAAATTTATATTATTTTATAATGCTAAAGAGCTAACTTTAAGCTTTTCATTTATCTAAACAACCATTTTGACAAAAATAGTGGGATAGATAGTGCTAAATGCAAATTGATTTTGTCAAATTTATACAAAATTGTTCAAGGATTAGTTCGAGTGGTGAAATGAAAGGGCCTCCGTGTGAACAGCCAAGGTTTGAATGATATGAACTCTCTAAGGCGTAACAAAATAATATAAAGTTTCTTACAGTAAATTTGAGCAAAACAAATTTGATAAAATTTACTAGAGCAAAACAAATTAATTTTCAAATATATCACAAGGGACAAATTATTTTTAATATATATCATGAGGGGCAAATTTTTTTTCTTACCTTGTGATATTGGAGTATGAGAAAAAATAGTGACATAAGATTTTAAGGGTATGATTGTAGAGCCGCTCACTAGATCCAAGGTTTATCATATTTGATGTGATTAGTTTGGTTTAGGGTTAGATTCAAAGCAAGTTTGTTTGGACACGAAATGAGTTTTATTCAAACAAGCTCGAACACGAATATGAGATAACAAGCCTAAGCCCGATACAAGCTTAAGAGTACAAACAAAAACAAGCTCAAACCTAAATAGATGCCTTGTTGGGCTCACATAGCTAAGTTTTGTTAATAAATAAACTCTAAAATGACGTCGTACAACCGAGCCTACTGAGCCTGAGATGTGAGCCCAAAGTTGATCAAAGCGAACTCGAGCCAAAATAGATGACTCCGAACTAAGTGCGAGTCAATCATTAACACTAAAATTATAAAATAAGTCAAACACGAACATGTGTTCAACGAGTTCAGCAAACCTGAGCCTCAATCTTGACTCTCCTAAAACAATCCAAAAACAAGCTAGGCCCTATTCAGACTCAGCTCAGTTCATAACCAACCTAGTTTGGTATCAATGAGGCAGTCCAACTTAATATTTATATTTAGTCCATTCATAATACTCTTCATTACAAAAAAAAAAAAAATCTACCAAAATTTTGATACACTCTAAAACGTAAACATTCTTCCTCTTAAATGTGCGAAAGCTTTGTCAACTGGACATTGTCATAATTTGCTCAATCAGAAAATATATTAAGAAAATAATATATTTAATTTTTATTTTACAGTAATTTTAAATATTGTTACCAAGTTCATAAGATTCATGGTATTCATATGTTAATTTTATTGTAATTAAATTTCCTTAATATAATTTAAAATTTTTTATGACAAATCCGATTAGAATGGTAGAAATCCTGGAAACAATGAAATTCACCTTAGAGTTACAACCACTACAATAAATTCGACGCAACGTTGGATGCAGTATTTAGTGTCTGTGGAGCGATCGGCCTCGTCGGAGAAACAACAGCGTACGACATTGAAGGACAGAGAGACGGTTCGTAGAGGAGGTGCTGTGGTTTTATAGCGTAGCGTCTTGTTGCAATTGAAAGCGAAGTCGAATGCAGAGAAAACGAAGAAAGGAATGAAGCTAGGCTTTTTACGAGTTTGAGGGTTGAACTAGGAAACGGAGAACAGGGGTGACTACGTCGTTGTAAAGTATAATTACATACACTTAATAATAATTTTTAATGGATGTTTAATTGTATTATTTTGTTTGATTTATGAAGTAATAAAATATTTTGATTATTTTTTATTATTAATAATAATATAATAAATAATATAAGAGATAATTTGATTATTAATCGTGATTTTATTATAATTGTATTTTTATTTATTAATTTTTAAAACAAAAATATTTTATTTTTTATTAATATAATAAATAATATAAAAAAATATTTTAAAATAATTATATCTAAGATATTTAAATAAAATAATATCTTAATATTTAAATAAATTAATAATAATAATTTATATTTAATAATATTTTTATTTATTTATATTTTATATTAATATTTTATCTTTTATAATAAAATATTATTTAAATTAAGCGTATCATAAGTTTCAAAACTGTTTCATAATAGACATGGTAACAGGAATAACAATGTATGATATCATCATAATAAAAAAGAGACCTGTCCCACCCAAGATTTGCCCAAGGACATGTTCCATCTCTTGATTATATAAATCACATTTGTCACCCAAAATCAACTTTCATTAAAGAATCTTGTCACAATAAGAAAGTTGAATTACTATATTATTTATAATTTTTTTTCAAAATTATAGTATTATTGAAAATTAACAAAAAAAAAAAAAAATCTTGTTAAATATCAAACTTGTATTATCACTCTCTTTTTATCCTTTCTTTTCATCCTTACCTTACTTTTTCCTTTCACCATTAGGAAATTTATTTCAAGTTCCATACCCACTAATTTTCCCCCTTCCAACTTCATTCTCTCAGAGAAATGTATTTGAACAAATAAATGTTGAAAGATTTTGAGATGTATCGATATTTGCCCCCACTAATTATATAGTGTTACAGGGATATGATAAATCACTTTTAAGATACATCAAAATTCTTAGAATAATAGTCAATATTACTAAATATTCTCTCAAAAAAACACAAGAATGAATACTATTAGTGTGATATGTTGAACTAAAGAGAAAGTAAAATTGTATAGAGAAATTAGAATTAATTAAAAAATCTGATTCAAGTCTCAATTTATAGACATGAAACGACATGTCTATTGACACCAAGAGGCATGATTTTTTAGCTAAAAGTTATGTTTTAAAACATAACTTTTCAATTAGATATGTTCAATCTTGGATTATCATAACTTTTAGTTTAAGTTGAAACAACGTAACTTTTTTAAGCAAAAATTATGTCAGTTTTGTAAGATCATGTTTAGTGTCAAGAGTCACTACGAGACTATATATATTCATGGCTTCATAAATTTTGCTTTCAAAATTTCTCCAAACTAAATACAGTCTACTAACCCATATAACACTAATTTTGATTTTCGATATCTTATTCTACTAATCTCACACTAGATGCTAAAAGTATAAACGATAGCATCAACTTCCACACCCACAATTTCACACCTTGAATTCGAGTATTGGATAGCTGAAATTCAAGTCAATTTGACCCCAAATAAAAATGCCTTGGTTAATGTCGAGCTCAAATCAATCAATATATATATAAATACAATAAAACTATGTGTACCCATTTTAGGTATACAAATATGTACATATTTATATATGTTATCATGTGATTAGATGATTTTGAATTAAGAATAAAACAATAACCAATCATATGATAAACATATGAGTGTGTATACATTTATGTATCTAAAGTGAATACATATAGTATTGTTCATATAAATATAACTGTCCACAAGAAAAGCTCATATGTGATAATGCTAATGAGACATTAGTGTTGATTATAATTTGAATAGATTAAAATAATATTATTTTAACTACCATTTTAATAGGCTAAAATAACTGTAAATCTTCCAAACTTGAGCAGTAAATTTAAAATTTGAAATTTTTATTAAATTTCCTTCTTGGGGGGCCGCCGCCGAAGAAGGAAAATTCCATCCATGAAAATGATAAGGCTTGGCCAGCTGACAGCAAAGGCTACCACATTAATTTGCATGTCATTTTCTCTCTCTCTATTGGAGTCTCGTCCAATAATTTCACTCCCGTCTAATCACCTCCAGCTCCTTTTGCTTCTACTTTTAGACTCCTTTTCCAAACAAAACTATAGCTCAAGATAATCAGAAACCATTAGCAGAACACAATTGCAGTGTCAGTATTAAGATTTCTTTGATGGGCTTTAACCACTTTCTTCAATGGCGACTTACCCTCTCAGCTTCTCCTTCTTCTTCATCTCTTCATCTCTTTGTATTCTTTTGATGCTTTGTCGCCGTCCCATCACTCGTTTTCATCTTCTTCTCATTTTTCTTCACTCTCTTTTATAACCCACTTCTTTCCTCCTTTTTTTTTCGTTCTTTGTTGGAATTGGAAGAGTTCGGATTTTTTTGTACGGATTTTGGTGATGGCATCGGTGTTCATATACCATGTGGTGGGAGATCTGACGGTGGGGAAGCCGGAGCTGACGGAGTTTTGTGAGACGGAGACGCTGGAGACGGCGATTAAGGCGATTGGGGACTCGACGGAGTGTGGAATTCCGGTGTGGAAGAAGAAATCGCTGGTGGGGATTGAGAATAATGAGATGAGGCAACAGAGGTTTGTGGGTATTCTTAATTCTTTTGATATTGTTTCGTTTTTGGCTAAAGCTGAGTTTTTGGAGGATCAAGATAAGGCTATGAAGACTCTGGTTTCTGAGGTTGTTGTTCCTAATAATTCGCTGTTGAGACAGGTTGATCCTGGCACACGGTTAGTCTTAATTTTTTTTTTTAAATTCAATTTTGAATTTGCTTCTATTGACCTTAAAATTTTATTTGGAATTATATGTTAGTTTTAGTTACAAATACGAATACTGTTACGATCCAATATTTGATTTTATTGATTCATGTATCTTTATTTGACGTATTGATACTGGCAAGAACCAAGTGAGCGATGTTATAATTGATTTGATCAATGATAGCATTACACTTTGGTTAATTCTAATTCATGATTTGTGTGTTTGATACAAAAGTTGCGAGAATGACACACTAAAATCTAGTCGTAGAGATTGGAGAATCCTAAATTCTGAGTCATATAAAGCCCTACGCCTGACGACATACTTTCTGATGAGTATCAAAGTCCTATACCTTACACTTTAGATTGTAACATTATTCATATATGTAACTTAAATTTAGGTTTTTTTTTTTTGGCACACACACACACACACACATATATAGATATATGTTGAAAATACATGTCTTGGTGATAATGTTATGAATTGTGATGATTATTGAAGAGACAAAGTTTATAAGTTTAGTGTTTCTCTTGGAATAACTGAATAATTGAATAATTGTTTCTCTGTTGCCTACTTTGTTCGTATAATTATTTATCTATTTTTTGCATTTGTATACTGTAAAATTATTTTAGAATATTAGTATTTGGGTTGTTTTCTTGAAATGAATGCTTTTGATACGCATTAATTGTGTGTTCGGTTGTGATGATTCATGTCCATTTATTGGAGGTAGATATTTTTAGTTTGTCTTTTATAAAAAGATGGTGTGACATCGTCATATCAATTGGTATGGGATCACCTTTAATAATTTACGAGAAGGCACACTTATTAATTCTAAAAAGAATGCAATGAAGCTACAAATTGGTTAGAAGGGTCCCATTGACAAT
Organism: Mangifera indica; assembly: GCF_011075055.1. Taxonomy (NCBI): domain Eukaryota; kingdom Viridiplantae; phylum Streptophyta; class Magnoliopsida; order Sapindales; family Anacardiaceae; genus Mangifera; species Mangifera indica. The sequence goes on from NC_058138.1 coordinate 3,208,058, forward strand.
GATGAATTGATATGATGAGTCACAATAGAGATCACTAAATTCATTATCTCTTGATTTATGAAAACCTTTAATATCGTTTACTCTCTTGTGAGTTATGGATAAAATCTGTATGTGTCTTCCTTTTTAGAGTTCATCAATGCTCAATTTTGTTTGATTTTTACTTAGTTGATTTGTTTGATGAAATGATATCATATTGTATTCAGTCATGTTCATATTTTCGATTTTCAAAAAAGATTCACATAATATAATCCACTTTACACCATTTAAGTCTAAGACGCTCAGATTAGGACATTCATTTTGTTTTACTTTTTTCTGAACTCCCTTTATTAATGATATTTTTAGTGATGATCGTCATCTGATTTTTTTTTTCCCTTACTTGATCCTGTTGATGGCCTCTTATGTAACTTTGTTGGTCTCTAGTTTTGGCATACCAAATATGTGCACTGTTCTCTATTGCTACTTTTCTTTTTCTCAGTGTTAAAATGCACATTTTGAGGTGTCTTCTGGTTCAGTTGTGTTATTTCTGTTTTTGTTCTCTTTTACTTGAAAGTCAGCAATTAGTTTCTTTTCACTTCAATGGTAACTGGTTAGATATACTATTTTCTGGGTCACTATTTCATAAATGCAACATATGATTTTGCAGGAGGTTATACAGAGTATATGACATCCGGAATTTTATTGCAACCAATTTGATCTCATATAATTATGCTTTGTAAACGTCAATACTTTTTGTGTTTTGCTCAGAATCTCTCAAAATATTAATCGTTAAACATATGGTTCGATTTCATTTTTGAGTCGTGTTATCTTTCTGACTTATACTTAAAGGTATCAAGCTGCTCTTAGCCTGATAGCTTATATCTTTGATACTGTTTCTATTGCCTGTTACGATCATTAGCATTTAGTTCCTTAGAAACTGACTTCCAGTTAGGGGACTGATAGGTACCTGGATAAGTTCCAGCAGCAGTTCCCTTGAATGCTGGTGAATCCCAATATGTGCAATGAAATTCCAGATCAACACACACTATCCCCCTGCAATAAGAACCTGCTCTTATATGGGATATTCCGTGACAAGCTTGATTATTCCATTCACCTCTACTCATTCAAATATTCCAAGGTCTGATACATAAGTAAACACAAGCACATAGCATCAAAAGGGCTTCATTCCATCATCATACTTCCAAAAGTTCCATGTGTACACATTTGTATCACTGGATCATTGAATATAGAGGCTTTAAAAGATTACAGTTGCACAGTATTTGCTTTCAGAAGAATTTCAAATAAACTGCTATATAACAAAATGACCTACAGAAGACTCCTAGTTACTTCGAGAGGCCCACTTTTCCCTCCTAACCTGTGCTATCTTTCCTTCTTACTCTTTTCTGTCTCTTCAGTCTGTCTTTTCTCCCTTTTTGTTGCTCCCAGCTACCAACCCTCTCACAAAGGTGTCCTGTTCCTTCACTATGATTGGCTGCACTGATTCTTGTAAACTTGCTCCCTATTTGAGTTCCACATTATCAAGTGTACTCATTTCCTTGGCTTCCTTTTTGCTGTTTATTTGGGCCCTCTTTTTACGTGGAATGTAAACCCAAGACCTAACAGGGACAATCCTGAAAAGATTATGAGGGGGAAACTGTATATCACCCTGTGATCATGAATAATCTTTAAGGGTATGTTTGGCAATGCAGTTTACACTGGGCTGCACAGATTCCTTGCAGCATTGTCTTGTATTTAATATAGTATTGAATTGAACAAGTTTATTCATAATGTATAAGTTTCATTTACACTAAAAGTCTGATAGAAATCAAGTCAAATAAATCCTATTTTAATATTTTTATTTAGTTTTGGAATATATATGAGTTTTATTGATGATAATGAAATTAATTAGTAAATAGATATCTTTGTACTATTAATTATAATCTCTCCTAACCAATTATAGCAATTAGGAAATTAAGTCACAGTATATATATATATATATATTGAGTGAATCTCCCTTTGAATAGTGTGCTTTAACAAATACTAATATCTCAATTTATCCAATCTTTGCCCTAGCTGAAGTTGTTCCAAATGCAAAACAAGACTGATAACATTGAATGCAACTTCAGGGCGTTGTGCTATATAGTTTTGTCCAATAGACATGCTCTAACTATATTGTTTTTGTTTTAATATTTTTTCCACAGCGCATAATTGGTTGGCATGACTGTACAACACAAAACTTAGGGTTGAATTAAAATCTTTTATCCTTGCACTCAGCCCATGCTCACATAGGATTGGCTTAGAATTTAAAATCTTGTGGACTTTAGTGCAATAAGTAGATTACCATTCCCCTAATTTATTTTGTATTGTGTAGGCATAGAGTCATTGGATTTTTTTTCTATATTAAAAATGAACCATTACTTAATTATTATATTTCTTCTTTAGTTATTATGATTAAATCAATCATAGCATTTAAGTAATCGGTCCTACTTATTAATATATATATTTTAATTTACTATTGAAAATATAATATTTAGTGAAATCAAAAGTATTTATCATATAAAGATTGCCCAATTTGGCATGCATTACACTTGGTTGTTTGTAGTTTTAGCATATTGCATTGATGGAATTCCTATATATATATGAAACAATTGGAGGAAAAATTAAAAATTTTAAAGATTTAAGTGGGCTTGTTCATCAACCAACTGAATAGAACATCCAATGTTTGTATCCACTGCCAGGTTTTTTGACGTATAGTAATAAACAAGAGGGTGATTTTTTGTCTATAAGCTGGTTAATATTTTGGTTTTAAATCTTTTCTCTTCATAATGTTTACTTGATAGGCTAAAGTTATAGTGTTTATTAGAAGAATTGTTAATGTCATTGTGGTGAACGTTCATTATTGATAGCAGAACGTTGAGATTGGTGATGCCTACCATCTTTGAACTGAAAGAATGTTTTCAGGTGTGCTACATAGTTTTTGGTTCTAGTTCACTGAAGAAAAACTGGGGGACAATTCTTTTGACAAAGACTCAAGTAGTCTTTCATTTGTACATTGTTATTGAATGTATTTTTCAAGCACGTATTGTTCTCAATGTATTCCTAAAGGCCTTAGGGGAGTAATCTTTTGAGTTAGTCAAAAAAGGTAAAAGATAAAAAGCAAATCCTCTTTAAGCAGATCATATCTTTTGTGCCGTCTGCGTTGTGGAAGTGGTCCATTATGTAGTTGATAATAGTGATGCAGTGGAGATTCTAAAGTATGTAGTCATACTGAAAAAGTGTTATGATACTTCCTGGAATTTGCATTGAACCCAAGGGGTTTAAATTCTTGCATTTCTTGCACTGGTTACCAAGCTATGCTGTTAATTTAAGACTGGGGAGTTGGAAGGATAGATAGCTGGATTTTTACCGATACGTAACTGCACAAACAATCCTTTCTTGTAGAACTTCAGTGACATCAGTCCATAATTTTGGGGCTGCAATTGATAGATTCATGCGGTACCCTTTCCCGCAGATTCAATATAAAACCCATGATTAACTAGATCACTGAAACTCCTGTCTTAGTGGAATTTTTTTATCGGGGTGGGGAATATTTCCTGGTAGAGTGACTAGTCTTTTTAACTGTTATGATGCAAATGTGATATGTATGAGCATTACTGAATGGCAAGTCTTAGTATGGATTATTGCCTCTTTCACTTTCTTCCATTAAAGTTTTGCTGGTGGTAGAGAGTTTGTTTGCTTATGAAGTTTTTTATCTTTATTTTCAATGATCTTTGATTTTGTGTGCTTATATTCGTTGCTTGTAAGCGTTGAATAGTGTATGCAATGATTTCCAGTTCAACTGTCCTTTGCAGTGACATCTGTTTTGAGTTCTTTAATGTGTTACTAGCACATGGAAGAAATTCTGAATGTCTAGAACTTTTTTAGTTTGCAGGCCTTGCGGCTCCATGTGCCTTCTTGCCTAGTCATACTTTACTAATGGGGAAAAGAGTAGTAAATCTTTTTGCTTATAGCAGAGTTATTCCGTTTTCAATGTTTTTAGATGATTTATTTATATGCTTCATGCACTTCAGAGTTCTATGACAATCAATTTCTTTTGTATGCATAATGTTCACTTTTACTGACATTGTTCTGATTTTTTAATTCTGATGTTAGATTGATAGACGCACTGGAGATGATGAAGCAAGGTGTGAGACGTCTTCTTGTTCGAAAGAGTGTTGTATGGAAAGGCATGAGTAAGAGGTTCTCAATTCTTTATAATGGGAAATGGCTCAAGAACCTTGATCCATCTTATAGCAGTGGCAACAACCTCATTGCTAATGCAAACTGCCTATCCTCATCATCCACCTCCTCTTCCCAGGACAAGTTCTGTTGTCTTTCTAGAGAAGATGTCATTCGTTTTGTAATCGGTTGTCTTGGTGCTCTTGCTCCCCTTCCTCTTTCTTCTATCTCCTCTCTTGGAGCCATCAACCCAAACTACAGCTCCATTGAAGCCTCCCTCCCAGCCATCGAGGTCACTAATAAGTCGCCTGGAGATCCCAGTGCTGTTGCGGTTGTGGAGCCTACCCTAGATGGTCAGTATAAAATTATAGGAGAGATCTCAGCTTCAAAATTATGGAAATGTGATTATTTAGCTGCAGCATGGGCGTTAGCCAATCTTTCGGCTGGACAGTTTGTGATGGGGGTAGAGGATAACATGACCCCAAGATCCCTTCCTGATTGCTCTGTTAATTCACCGGTGGGAGAAGATAATACAGCCAGTGGGTTTAGTTCCCCAAGACCTAGAAAGTTCTGCAGCAGGAGCATCGGATTTAACCCTTCTAGTCCAAGCTTCAGTATCAGCAGGACATCAAGTTTTGGTATCAGCAGGAGTATGTACAGGGGCAGAAGTGCTCCACTGACATGTAAAATTACAAGTTCATTAGCTGCAGTCATGGCTCAAATGCTGTCTCATAGAGCAACTCATGTGTGGGTGACAGAAGATGAAAGCGATGATGTTTTAGTTGGTGTCGTTGGATATGCCGACATCTTGGCCGCTGTGACAAAACAACCTGCTGCTTCAAATCTGGGAAATCGATCTTATGAAGGGTTTGCAACTGAAATTCAATCTTGAATTATTCAATTTTTCTGTTTAGCCAATCTGCGACTTCATGCCTTAACTATAAAGAAGATTTTGTTCTGGGCTTTTAAATAATACTATGCTTAGTAACTTTGATTGTCATATATCGACATATGAACCAATTATAATGTTGTGTGCTATTTGTATGGTGATGTTATCTTCTCACTTCTATAAGCTTAATGATGTGATGAGTGTCGATGGACTTGAACTATCGGTTCGGGGAGTTTGCTTCACCGTTAAAGATCCTTGGTCAATTAGGTTTGGGAGTTGTACCACATAATACATGAGAAACAGAGTCTATGCACGAGACAAGAATTAGAACATTCTCTGAAACCATCTGCATTCCACATATCAAAAGAAAACTTGGGCTTACTTTAATACCGGTTGTGATAGGCCAGGTTTTTGAGGCTTGAATTAGACATTGATTTGGTTAACGGGTGAGTCTAAGTCTTGATTAGTCTTATTAATTGTTGAATCGATGAATTGTTTAAATAAATATTAGAATTAGAATAATATATAATTAAATAGAATTATAGTTTGGTGGTATACCGTGTATATTCTATTGATGTATCTCTCAGATACAGATGTGGCCATCTTATACACTTGAACCATTTCTTGTCCTGTATAAAATATTGGACTAAATTTAAGGGCCAAAATGATTGTTTCCCTCTCAAGGTAAGCCAAAATAACATATTCTCATTCTCTATCTTTTAAAAAATTTATTTTATCAGTAAATTACATTAGATGAAAGGACGAAAAAGTTATATTTTATAGTTTTCAATTCTACACTTTCTTTTCAAAATGGTAAATGTTTGGAGGGTAATTTATAATTTTTTGAAGGGATGTTAATGAAAATTTTAAGGGGGTTTGGAAATTTTAATAAAAACTTTAAGGGTGTTTTTAAATTTTTAAAATTTCTATATTGTTCTTGATAGTTTAAAAAATAACAATTATACCCTTATATAATTGAACAAAATATAATATTTTAAAGTTGGTTAAAGTTTTAATATTTTTTAAGAGTTTAAGTTATAAGATTTTTAATTGGTAAAGATATATTGATAATTTGACATTTATATTAAATATTTAAGATAGTTTTATAATTTTAATAAAAAAATAAAACAATAATTTATAGAAAAACTAAATAGAATTTATTAATGAAAGTATAGGATAGGCGAAAATTTGACCTTTTAAAGCTTAAAAGGTGAAAATTTATTATTTCATTAAACCTTAGTAGACAACATCATTTGTCATTTCATCAAGAAGATTATCCCATTTGAAGCTTGTGGTATGTGACAAGATAGAGAGCATTGGTATATTCAGAAATGCTAGTTTCATTTATCGGTTGCTTTAGTTGCGTGATTATAGATGAGTAAATAATAAAAGGCCGAAGGACTTATGTCCACCAAAATATTAGTGTTTTTCTAAGTTTTCATTCATTAACTTTAAAAAACTTAAACACTTACTTATTTATTAATTTTTCTAATTACTATGAGAAGTAAAATCATTATTTAGTAAAAATATTTTAAAAAGCTAAAAATTTATCACATTTTCTCTCAAATTTAAAAATTTAACAATCCTCCCTCTCCCACCCTATACCCAAAGTTTGAAAAATGATAAATTCCTTTTTGGGGTTTCGATCTCCTTCTATCCGATGAACGATGACTTCCCAATCATCAATGTTCTCCTTCCTAATCTCTCTACCATCCTCCTCTGGTTGTTTTCATATCTAATGAAGAAGGTCAAGGGAGGGTGGCAGAGAGATCAAGAGGGAGAATGTCAATGGCCAGGAAGTCGTTGTTTGTCAAAGAGGAGGAGATCGAAACCTTAAAGGGGCATTTGTCACTTTTCAAACCCTGGAATGGGACAAAATTGTTAGATTTTTTAATCTAAGGGAGAATGTGATAAATTTTTAGTTTTTTAAAATATTTTTACAAATGACGATTTTACTTTTAATAATAAATTGAAAAATTAATAAATGTGTGAATATTTGAGTTTTTTAAAGTGAACAGATGAAAACTTAGGAAAACACTAATCTTTGGGTGAGAATAAGTCCTTCAGCCATAATAAAAATAATGAGTATTAATTTTGGTATTAATAATAAAATATCATCATATGATTGTATAAATTTAAATTAAGAATAAAATAATATTTAATCACATAATAACACATTATCATAGGTATCTAATTTGATACTAATTATAATCGTAGTTAAATTGCATATCCATATTATGTATCATGTATCATATTGTATGATAATATACGTCTTTTTAAAATATTTTAATTATTGCATCATCATCTTGAAAAATATTGAAAACATTCTTTAAAATTTTAAAATTTATTAAATATACCCCTATCATGTAATTACTTCTCCAAAGAAATATGTTAATCTGTATCGGTGATATTTATCATATTGTATGGTGTCCTCACTACATCGTATAATTTTTAATACACTTAAGTATATTTATTAACTTTCACATATATCATATCATATCGTACAATGTAATACGTATATCATCCAATATATATCATGTATTATAGGATATTTTATTCTTTTAATTACTTCTTTTGAGCAACCATCTTTTGCATCTAAATTAACAATGACTTTGAAACCTACTCAATTTTCGAAGTTGGTTTGTTACTAATGAACTCTAACCTCTATAAATGACGCAATTATAGTAGTCGAATTACACATCATACAATATACAAAAACTTAATCTTTTATATTATATTATATAATATATCTTTTTTAAAATAAAATATTAAAAAATTGTAATTATCACATCATTATCTTAAAAAAGATCACAAATATCCTTTGAAATTTATAAATTTCTTAGATATAACAGACAACATCATCATTTCTCTAAAAATATATATTAATTCGTAGACATAATATATATTATATCATATTATACTAATATTCAATACATTTTAATATATATTATTTTTCAATTGTATTATATTATACAATATGTATTATAACGTAAAATACTAATAACCACAGCTTCTTGTGGGTTGTACTCTGATCAACGTTCTTACCATACTAGACATATGACAAACTTCAAACCTGTTCACGAGAAGCACCCATGGCCTAATGGATAAGGCGTCTGACTTCTAATCAGGCGATTGTGGGTTCGAGTCCCACTGGGTGTGCTTCAGTTTTTTTAATCTTTTCTATATTTCCTCTTCTTTGCTTCTAATAAAAGGCCCAACTAATCCCAATGTCAAAAAGGGAACGTTTTGTGCGGGACTCAAATGAAAATATCGGCTGGGAAATTAAAATTTGTTACAATGTCAAAAAGTTAAGATATTATAATATTTTTAATTATTTTAGTTTTTAAAATTATTATATTACTATAAATTTAAAAAAATTATATAAGACCCATTTCTTTTCAAATCCTTTGATCCTCATGACCTTTTTCTTTGTCTAACTCACCCCTCTACCATACCAACTAGGCCATTGCCACCAATGTGTTCTTTGCCCACCATCTCTCATCACTTCGACAAGCCTAGTCAACCTCATCACTACCTTCTTCTTTTTCATCTTCCTCACCGTCTTCTCACCATTTCGACAAGTTTAATCAATCTCCACCATTGTTGTTTTCTTTTTTTTCTTCCCTTACCATCTGCCACCTCTCTACTGTTTTCTTCTTGTTGATCTCGAGAAGTTTTAGTGGGTATTATGTCAATTTTGTGTAAGTACTAATGACCATTCCATTGATTTTAATGAGTTCTGATCACCATTCTATTGGCTTTTGAGAGTTTTAGTGACTATGATGATTTAAGGTGACCGTTAGGATTTTCATAATGATAGAGATTAAATTATAATTTTTTAAGCCTATAAAAAGGGTCAAACTATCATACCTAAAATGTTTAGATGAGATTTGTAAATGTTATTCTTTTTAATTTTTTTCATAATTTTGTAATAATTAAATTATTATTTTACCTTTATAACGTTAATTTTAAATATCGCTTAATTTTAGATAGTAAAATTTAATTTATGCTATGAAAAGTGGTTTTGAACGAAACATCGGGTGGGAAAATGTAATTCTCTATAATTTTATTGCATATCAAATGGGTCAAGCTATAATAATTTATATTTTGAAGCCAATTTGATGTACTTTATTAGTCATTAAAACATAATTAATTTTATTCTACTATTGCAAAGAAGGATGTCATTGAATTAAATTTGACATTGACTACCTTATATATTATAATGCATGAACAAAAATGGAAGTCCATAGTGGCATAGTCCATATAAAAATATATAAGGTTAGTTGAAAAGTTAAATTTGGATTGTTATTTCATTTTGAGTCCTATGAATCCAAGCAACTTCACTTTTGACAAAATATTGACATTTTTGTTGCCATTTTCAACTTAGCACTTACTTGTTCCTATTGTTTCTTCAAGTTTTAATAATGCAATTTGTCTTTTGCTTCCTTCCAATTATGCATTTTATAATTACGGGTGCTTAAAATTGTTTAACTGAATTAATTTGACATTATTTTGAATCAAAACAAATTTTAAATTGAAGAAAATTATAAATTTAAATAAACTATGATTGAAAAAATTTAAAGAGGGTCACCATACTTTATAATTTTTTTGTTTAATTTTTTATATTGATTTGGTATTTAATTATTTTATGAAAATCAATTTATTTTAGTTGACTGATTTAAAAAAATAGACAAACTAGTAATCGAATTAAAAAACTAATTTTATTATATTCTTGAATGATACCCAGAGTGATTTTCTAAACCAAACGAGTTTTAAGTTTGGGTTTTCTTTCCTCCTCCTAAAACTTAGGGTTTTCTTTCTCCCAACTTTAGCCACTATCTCCGACGAACGGCGGCTAGTTTTTCTTCCTCCTAATGAAGCATCTTTCTCCAACAACTCTAACGACGTACTAATTTTATTATATTCTTGAATGATACCCAGAGTGATTTTCTAAACCAAACGAGTTTAAGTTCAGGTTTTCTTTCCCCCCTCCCCCCCGCAAAACTTAAGGTTTTCTTTCTCCCAACTTCAACCACTATCTCCGACGAACGATGGCTAGTTTTTCTTTCTTCTAATGAAGCATCTTTCTCCAACAACTCTAATGATGTCTAGATCAAAAAATTCAAACGTCCTTCTTCTAGATCGAAAAATCTAGACGAAGGGTTCTTTTGTTTAGATTTTTCAATCCAAATATCCTATGAGGTCATCGAAGGAAAAGACTTTATTGGGAGGAAGAAAGACAAGTCGTCACCATTAAATTTCACTTTACCTTGGGTGGGAAATAGTATTTTCGGCCAATAATCAAATTCAGCTAATATAATATAAATGTTAATGATGTCCATGTGAGGCTTGCATTACTTTTCAGTAGGACTCCATGTACAAAAGTACAAGAAGAAAAGAACAGCAAATTCTTCTTCGAACCCCACAGAAAACAATTTTAAAAAGCTTAACACTTTGGAATATAAAATAATTAATTTAGCGCACTAAATGCCCATCTACTCAAAGGTACTTAGAGACAATTAATGCCTACAACGACCGCCGTATTAGATTACTTATTATTTTAAAATTATGGATATAAAAATATAACAACATATTTATAAAAAAATTTAAAATAAAATAATTACAAATACATAAAAATATTGGTCATAATTAATGATTTTACAAATTCAAATATTAAAGTTAACAATTTATTGCTCTACCTTTTAATTTGTACCCAAAAAAATTAAGATTTTTGTGTTAAATGGGTGTTTGTATGAACAATAATATTTTATGTATAAATAAAATATATTAATAGATATAAATAAATTGATATATAATGATATAATTGATTAATTTTGAATTATATATAAAATAAACAATTAGATATATTAGTTTTTTCTTGTATTCGTTATTAGTATCCATTGTTTGTATATGTTAGTTTTCACTATTTATACAAGAAATATTTACGAAAGAATAAAATAATAGTCAATAACAAATTTAGCAAATTGAGATAAGTTCTTACTAAGATTAGAGTTGCAATGAGCAGGTTTGTCTTAAAAGTTAGTTAGACCCAATTCAATTTAGTTCATATTTGTTTAGGACAAACTTGAGTTGAATTTAAGTTAGAAAAAATTCAACTTGGTCCGACATATGAACTAGGTGGATGATTTAATTCAATTTGAGTCTGGCTCATAGGTTAATTGAAGTCATGTTAAGTAATAGTTATAATAATGCCGTTTTATTAATTAACTGTGAACTTTAGCTACGAATTCGATTCATAAACTTGATCTGAGCTCCAAACTTTGAATTCAAGTACTCAATCAAATTTGAATTATCTTTAACTTTGGCTTAATGAATTCGAATCAAACTCAAACTGTCTCACTTTTCATTTGAAAAGAACTCCAATAAAAAAATATTTGGATTTAGTTTTATTCATATTCATCCCTAGATCTTGCAAGTTAAACAACATACCACGTCCATCAATAACTCAAACAGCTAGCATACAAATAGAGAAGAATATATTTGAGTGGCGTTTATTTCGAAGGATTTTTTATTGATGGATTTGGAGCTGGCAGGATTGCATTTTGGCAAGCATTTAGTGGTGTAAAATGGAACTTATTCTCTTCTTATTCAACGACCTAATTATTGCCATCTACAGTCCTAAGTTTCTAACAACGCTGAATTCCCACTGAATCAATTGAAACCAATAGACAGAGTTACCAAAATGATCACATTCGCATAAAATAAAATATAGGACCAATATTCTTCTATATTGACTAGATCTTCTTATCAAAACGCAGACACATAAAAAGCAAGATAGTTTTACTTATTGAAAATTGTCATTTACGAAGATTTAAAATTTAATAAAAGTCATTATTCATTAGGTTTTCAGAAGAGGATAACTACTCAGTATATTTAATATACAAATTCAAAAGTATGACTATCATTTAAGTCTTTTGTAACTATAATTTAAATATTCAATATTTTTTATCTTATGCATGAATCCGATAGAATTGTTGATTAATAATCGATCTCATCCCTTAGTAAGAATATTTCCACAACAATGAAACATAGTATAAACCATTTAGGAAATTGAAAGAATATCATAGTTGTTATTAGCTGTTTCAACATGAATTCATGCTAAGAATTTTCATTCTAAGCAGCAAACATATATATCTTCAAAATGTTTCATGGCAATGTTGCCTCCAATTCTTGTTCTCATGCCTATGGAGACACATACCAACACTTGAATATATTGAATTATCATTTTTTTTAATGGACTAAATTATCATACTAAATAAATCAAACTTTCAAATTAGGTTTTTTAAATAGAAATTTTAAAAGTTGAATTTTTTAATTAAAAAATTCAATCACTTTGATTTAAAAAAAGTTATTGTTTGATATTTCCCATATAAAAAATACATTAAATTTAAATAATAATAAGTATAATAGTTCATCATGTCACCATCTATAACTCTAAAAAAAAATTCAGAAAATAATTTAAAAAATATTATTTTTGCTATTTGCAAAGTTGGGTGGAGTTACTGCTGGACCTCATTCCTTACTCTATAGCAAAATCTTTCTGACCATTAAAAGTTTCAACAAGCACACCCATTTGTCAAAGCAACTTTGCACTTCCATGCACTTGCATAAAACTTATGTCATTCCTTCAAGAATCCACGCACGCCCGCCAAGCAAATCACATTACTTTTGACAACGATATTCCATGTATAAATAGTGAGTATTAACAAATATAAATAGATTATCGTGTTAATATATAATTAAGTGATTTAATTTTTATTATTTTATTTTAATTTAAAATTATTTAATCACATAATAATATATTAATTTATTTTGTATTCATTAACACCCACTATTTGTATATGTAAGGTTGCTTTTTTAATAATTGTAACACTTTATACAAATCTCGTATCAACAAATCATAGAAAGATGTTAGAAATGTATGAGAATTTCATATCGTTTGAAAATAATAAAATAAAATTAGTTAAACAGTATGCAAGCTCCTATATTATGATAATATGTTTTAAGTTGTAAAATTTAAAAGTAAAATGTTAAAATTGATAATATTTTGACAATTAATCGAGTTATTGGCTGAGATATCAATGATGAGACTTTATCTTAAATCTATTTTTAATTCAAAATCATCCAATTATATGATAATATGTTATTATCAGTACCCAAATTGATATTCATTATAAGTGCATATTAGGGGGATTAAAGGTCAACTTCCACAAATAAGGGGATTGACATTACAGGGCATAACATTTAAGGATAAAATTGATATATTTCTTAACATAAATTCTGAAAATTTTGGTGGGACCTAGGTGATACCTCAGGCTTCAACGCGGCTTCGGCCCCTGGTTGCATATATAAATACGCGTTCTCTGCATATAGAAATATGCATTCTCTGTAGTTCATATTTTGACAAGCAAACCCTCTTATTCTTATTCAATTTATAGGGGTGTATTTGGAAAGTTTCAAAATGATAGGGTGGGAAGACGTATACAAAGTGGTGGTAGCCATGGCTCCTCTCTACTTTGCACTAATCTTAGGATACGGCTCAGTGAAATGGTGGAAAATCCTCAAACCTGAGCAGTGCGAGGCCATAAACCGCCTGGTCTGTTTCTTCACACTGCCCTTGTTCACCGTCGAGTTCACAGCCCACATCGATCCCTTCCAAATGAACTATCTCTTCATCGGAGCCGACGCCGTTTCAAAGCTCATAATCTTAGTGGTGCTTGCCTGCTGGGCAAAGTGTAGCAGCAAAGGGAGCTGTAGCTGGTTTATAACGAGCTTCTCTTTGTGCACTTTGGCGAATACGCTGGTCGTTGGGGTGCCTTTGATGAAGGCCATGTATGGGCAGATGGCGGTGGACCTTGTGGTGCAATCGTCGGTGGTTCAAGGCATTTTTTGGCAGACGTTTTTGCTGTTTGTGTTGGAGTTTCAGAGGACTTGCACAGGAACTTTAACTGCTCCAAATTCAAGCATTGAAGAGGGGAGCTTGAGGGATGAAACTAGTAGCAGCAGCAGGCCTTCTTTTTGGTTCTTGATGAAGGTGGTGTGGCTGAAACTGGCCATGAACCCTAATGCTTATGCCTGTATCGTTGGCATTGCTTGGGCTTTTGTAGCCAACAGGTATGCAAATTAATTTTTTTTTTTTTTTTTGAAAGCACTAGCAAAACCCATTTCGATAAAGTAGTTCATAAGTTGTTAAGAAGAGTTTTGGACTGCAAAACTCAAAAAATAAAACCAGATAATGTCTTGATAGTCAGGTCGGGTTGTTAAGATTAAAATGTTACAATTGGAGATTATTTTTTATGATATTTATGCAACTTATTGTAGGTGGAATTTTGAGATGCCAAGCATCATGGAAGGATCGATTCTGATCATGTCTAGAGCTGGAACAGGCACTGCCATGTTTAGTATGGGTGAGATTTCTAACTTGTTTCGAAAAAATTTATATACTTTCCTCTCAATGGGTAGTTTGAGTAGTAAAGGAGAATTATATTATTTTGAGTGCACAAATAGATATTATTTATATTTGTCTTCATGTAATTGAATGATTTTAAATTAAGAATAACATAACACTCATTTATATGATGATACATATAAATGTATGTTTATTTATGTCTTTAAAATGGATATATATAATATTATTTAAATAGTAAATATTAATGGGCATACTTTGGATGTAGGGATCTTCATGGCTTTGCAAGAGAAGTTGATAGCTTGTGGCGTTGGCTTGAGTGTATTTGGGATGGTTTTAAGGTTCATAGCTGGACCAGCGGCCATGGCAATTGGTGCTATTGCCGTGGGTTTGCATGGTGATGTTTTACGTGTTGCTATTATTCAGGTATAATTTATTTTAGGCTTTACAAGAGACAACACAGTGGACATTAAGTTGGCAGATGCAATTGTTTAATAAATTAATCAATATTTATTATGTTGTTGCAGGCTGCACTGCCACAATCTATTGCATCTTTTGTCTTTGCTAAAGAATATGGCCTCCATGCAGATGTGCTTAGCACTGCGTAAGTCGTTGCTTTATTTATTTATTTATTGATATTTGATTAGTGTAATTCCGATACAACTTAACTTGATTCAAATTTATTGTTTAGAACAACTAAACTAATTTTAAGTTTGAGTTTTGGCTTTAAGTTAGAGTTCTGGTTCGGTAGCTCAACTCAGTTTGCCAATTCAATGCTACTATTTAACCCTTTAACATCAAAATCATCCCACCTTTTGGTGATACCAAACTAGTTTAACTCAAATCTATGGCCTAAATCAAACGAATCAATCTCAAACTAAATTATTAACTCGATAGCTTAGTTTGAGATTGACATGTTTGTCTATTCCATGATCAATAAAATTATACATACATAGTTTTGTTACATAATTTAGATACATAAATGATGGGTTATTATATGATTAAATAATTGTTAATTAAAGATAAAATAATACCTAATTACATGATTATATATCATCAATATATTCAAATTGTGTATCAAAGTGTCTACAAAAACATTGCTTATTCGATGATAGTATTTATCCCAATAGTGAAATTGTTCACCCTCGACGATACTATTTACTCTACTAGCAATCCTCTAGTTAGATTGTGCATCAGCTCAATGAATTTGACCTCAAATTGGATATTATAGGCTCGATCCAAATTAGAATCAATCCAAATCTCAGTTTGACTTATCTGAATCTAATCAATCCCTGTATTTGACCCACTTATAAATATGCATGATTAAATTAGAAATAATTAGAAACTGATATATGTTTCTTGTGTTATTTTTTTTGCAGGGTGATCTTTGGCATGATGGTTTCACTTCCGGTGTTGATCGGATATTATGCAATTCTAGGGTTACATTTTATGTAATTCTAGAGTTACATTAAAAACTGAATTAGAATTTTTAAGAGAATTAACAAGGGGACAGAAAATAATATGCTGCCTTGATCCTCGCATTAATATTTTTAAATTATATTTATTATTATCATTATTTTGTTTTAAAACTACTGGAAATTAATGGATCCCAATAAGAGATTTCCTCTATATAAGCTGTAGATGATTATTAGATAATTATTAAATGACATTAATTATTTCCCTTCAGACTAATGATAATATTCTCAATTAATGGTGTTTAATACGTGACATGTTATCAAGTCATTAAGTGATTTTAAATTAGATATAAAATAATATTTAATCACATAATAATACATATCTCTTCATACTGATATTTAAATTTATTGTTTATACATATAATATTATTCTATTTTCTACCTCTAGAGATGAGACTTTTTAACCACATATTTTTAGTTATAATCGTATTCAATACCAGGTAAAATGAGATTTATGAACACTAAATACATAAAGCTTGTAAAATGGAGTGAAACGCCCTATCATGTTTATCAGTATTGATGTCAGTGATTTCAAAGTAATAAAATAGTTTAGGATTTAGGATTTAGGATTTAAGGTTTAGAATTTTGCGTGTCTCCACGTGTGTGTGAGTGTGTGTGTTTCTTGTGTTTTTTTTTAAATATAAACAAGTGGTGGTGTGTCAAGTCTACTTTCACTTCATTTGGGTTTGAATCTACAAAGCCCAACTACTTTATGCCCAGCTCAGTTTAAGGGCCCAAAATCGGCCCATATCCTCAAAAACTTTTGCTAGCTTTTGCGGGGGAGGGGAAAGGAAGTTACCCCCCAGCAACAAAGATGATGAAGAATTAATTCTGTCCTAGTCTTATGGAAATATAATGATCACATATCTCGCCTCAACCTTGTCCACAGTATACCACCTTGCACAATAGCTCTCCTTTTGGCCAATGCACATCATCCCTCCTATCCCTGCCGCTTCCATGTTTCTCTCATGTTTATCCTCAAACAACCAAAAAAAAAAAAAAACCACCCTTCTTAAATTCCACAAACTCATCCCAAACCACAAAATCACCAAGCAACCACTTAGCGAAGCCCTCATTCATTTCTCTTTCTATGAAACGAGTAGATTTAGAACGATTTTGTCTTTGTGAGTTGACTTTAATTTTGACCCAAATGAACATTAAAATATAATGAATGAGCCTTCCAAAATTTATTTAATTGAGCCCAATTTTCTCGAGGATCTAACGATCATATCCTAAATGGCTGTCAATATTGCGTTTGTTTGATTTGTCCAAGGTTTGTAAGACAATGTATGAACAATAGAGGATGCATATTTATACAATAACACCGTGTGCACTTATACTGAATATAATTTTTATATGAATAACGATACTTTTTAATAATTTTGAATTAATAATAAAAATTTACTTAAAGAGTGGTAACTATGAGTATATAAGTCTAATTGACACCTCACAGGAAACGTAAGTCAAATTTTTAAGTTAAAATGGATTCAAAAAGAGACTAACAAACAAAATCGATTTTTAAGACTACATGATTTGATGCAAGATTGATTAACTTTACTAATATTTCGTTGCAACAAATTTGTTCGATAATCCTTTGATCTAGAAATTTAAGTGATTTAAGTGATAAAAGTTCACGTAAAAATATAAGTCTAATAGAACCCTTGTGCGAAATGCGAATCCAATTTCTAGGTCTAATAGACCTAATAAGAAAACAATTTACAAATAGAATTTTTTAGGTTTACCTACTCTAATGCAAGATTAACTCAAAATTGTCATGATCAATAACCTAATTAGATTAATTCAGAATAATAAATGACATTCGAAGGAAATATATGATTAATTTGAGACTAAAAAGTAATATGTGAGAATCCAATATTACTATTAGAATAAAAACCCTTTTCTATGATATGTTAGATTTTGATAGTAAACTTGTTTAAATTTTAGGATTCATAATACAATAATAAATAATTAAATGAAAAACTAATAAAATAATAAATAAATGAATAGATGGCAAGAGTATGTCTTACACAAAACTTTATAAAGTTTTACTTTCTAATGTTGAGGAAACTGCAACACCCTATATATTTTGGATTAATTCCATAGACATATAGTAATTAATAGTTAACATATAACCACCTAATTTTAGAAATTCATCATTGTGATTAAAAATAAATACGAATTGAGTCAAGTCAAAACCCCCAAATTTTTTGAGTTTAGCTCAAACAAAAAATAGGGTGGCTCCAGTTCATCAAGTCAAATTTAAAAATAACTCAAGTTCAAACTCGATTCTTAAAGTTTAAAGCTTAGTTTGAGTTTATAACTCGAATTTGTAGTGACTTTAAGTCTTAAATCAACTCAAAACGAATTGAGTCACCATCTAGCTCATAAATCAGATCCAAAAGAGTGTCTGGACTTGGCTTCGGATCACTTGCTCAATTAGCTTCTTTGCATTGCTCAATTGACATAATTCAACCTTTGAATGGTAAGTTTTGATTGGATTTCATTGTTTTCTGTTGAGAATTTTATTACTGAAACTGCTCAGTGTCATTGTGAAACTTTGTGAAATCACTTTTGGGAAATGTAAGGAGAAAAAGGGAATCACTTTTGGGGTGATTAGAAAAAAACATGCATGTTGTCTTCTGGCTTTGTTCTGAAAGCCATTTGAAGTGTTCTGCTTTAACTCATAGATGCCTATGTAGCACAGAAACAGAAACCCAAAATTGTGGAAACACGGAAACAGAAATATTGAAAGTTGTTTTCTAAAAAATATAGAAAATGGAAACGTGAAGAAACATATAAATATACTCTTTTTTATAAATACAAAATTTATAACAATTTTTAGTAATAATAAGATGTGCATTCAATCAACTTGATTTATCAATTGACAACCAAATAAATAATGTATATCTAATATGATAAAGTTGATTTTTTGAGCATTTGCTGACAGTTGGTGAAGTCAAAGATGGAAGGAGATTAGTTTTAATACACTACAGAGAAAAGACGTTCTAGATGCAGGAGAGAAGATGAGAGAAAATAAAAGTTAGGCTAAGAAATTGTAAAAAGAAGTGAAAAAGATGGAAGGAAATTAGTTTTAACACACTGGAGAAAAAAAAAACTTTAGATGTTAGAGAGAAGAGGGGGTGAAATCAGAGTTAGAGTTCAAAATTGTAAAAGAGAGGAACTATGAAATTGATTTTTAATTGATTGAAAAATTATTCTTTTCTTGAAAAGTATTTCCAATTCTTTTAATTTCCAAAATGCAGCCAAAACATTTCATACCTGTTTCGAGATGTTTTGGAAATGGAAACCTTTCGGAAAGGTAGAAATTTACCATCTGTGCTTCCTAGATACTTGATGAAAAAACCTTTTTGGTCAGGAAATGGTGGATAGTGTTCTGAGAATGAGATATCGTAAGCGTCGCAGTTTACTCTCTCACCCTATTTGTTTATGGTTGAAAATTTTCGAATTGAAAAGTTACAATAATTTATATTTTGAAGCCAATTTGATGTACTTTATTGGTCATTAAAACATAATTAATTTTATTCTACTATTGCAAAGGAGGATGTCATTGAATTTAATTTGACATTGACTACCTTATATACTATAATGCATGAACAAAAATGGAAGTCCATAGTGGCATAGTCCATAAATAGTATATAAAGTTAGTTGAAAAGTCAAATTTGGATTGTTATTACATTTTGAGTCCTATGAATCCAAGCAACTTCACTTTTGACAAAATATTGACCTTTTTGTTGCCATTTTCAACTTGCCACTTGCTTGTTCCTATTGTTTCTTCAAGTTTTAATAATGCAATTTGTCGTTTGCTTCCTTCCAATTATGCATTTTATAATTACAAGTGCTTAAAATTGTTTAACTGAACTAATTTAACATTATTTGGAATCAAAACGAATTTTAAATTGAAATCAAACTGTGATTGAACAAATTTAAGAGGGTCACCATACTTTATAATTTTTTTGGTTTAATTTTTTATATTGATTTTGCATTTAATTATTTTATGAAAATCAGTTTAGTTTGGTTGATTGATTTTGAAAAATAGACAAACTAGTAATCGAATTAAAAAGCTAATTTTATTATATTCTTGAACGATACCTAGAGTGATTTTCTAAACCCAACAAGTTTAAGTTTAGGTTTTTTTCCCCCTCTTCCCCAAACTCAGGGCTCCCAACTTCAGCCATTATCTTTGACAAACGATGCCTAGTTTTTCTTCCTCCTAATGAAGCATCTTTCTCCAACAACTCTAACAACGTCTAGATAAAAAAAATTCAAACGTCCTTCTTCTAGATTGAAAAATCTAAACGAAAGGTTTTTTCGTTTAGATTTTTCAATCCAAATGTCGTCCGAGGTCATCAAAGGAAAAGACTTCATTGAGAGAAAGAAAGACAAGTCATCATTCATGGAGATAGTGGCTGGAGTTGGGAGAAAAAAAATCCTAAGTTTGGGGGGAAGGGGGGAGAAAAGCTTGTTGTTAAAGTTTGAATACTTTAAACCTTGAGTGAGTATTTTGTTTATAAGTGAGTATTTAGGTTTTTAAAAATTAAAAGGGGTCATCTTTGAAATTTACTATACCTTCGGTGGGGAATAGTATTTTCGACCTATAATCAAATTCAGCTAATATAATATAAATGTTAATGATGTCCATGTGAGGCTTGCATTACTTTTCAGTAGGACTCCATGTACAAAAGTACAACAAGAAAAGAATGGCAAAGTCTTCTTCGAACACCACAGAAAACAATTTAAAAAAGCTTAACACTTTGGAATATAAAATAATTAATTTAGCGCACTAAATGCCCATCTACTCAAAGGTACTTAGAGACAATTAATGCCTACAACGAACGCCGTATTAGACTACTTATTATTTTAAAATTATGGATATAAAAGACATAACCGCATATTTATAAAATAAATTAAAATAAAATAATTACAAATACATCCCTCATTAAACTCAAGGAATAACTCCGGACAAAGCTTGTGAAAATATTGGTCATAATTAATGATTTTACAAATTCAAATATAAATAGTAGATATTAACAAATACAAATAAATTGATATGTAATAATATAATTAATTGATTTTGAATTAGATATAAAGTAAACAATTAGACATACTAGTTTTTTTTGTATTAGTTATTAATATCTACTGTTCGTACATGTTAGTTTCCACTATTTATTCAAGAAATATTTATGAAGGAACGAAATGATAATCAATCACAAATTTAGCAAATTGAGATCAGTTCTTACTAGGATTAGATTTGCAATGAGCAGGTTTGTCTTGAAAGTTAGTTAGACCTAATTTAGTTTAGTTCGAATTTGTTTAAGAGAAACTTGAGCTGAATTTAAGCTAGAGAGAGTTTAACTTGGTCCGACATGCGAGCTAGATGGATGATTTAATTTAGTTTAAGGTTAACTCATGGCTTGATTGAGCTTATGTCAAGTAATAGTTATAATGACATTGTTTTGTTAATGAACTATAAACTTTAGTTACAAATTCGACTTACAAATTTGATCCGAGCTCCAAACTTTGAATTCAAGAACTCAACCGAATTTGAATTATTCTTAACTTTAACTAAATGGACTTGAATTGAATTCAAATTGTCTCACTTTTTATTTAAATTAAATTCGAATAAAAAGATATTTGGACTTACTCCGACATATAATCACCCTAGATCTTGCAAGTTAAACAACATACTACGTCCATCAATAACTCAAACAGCTAGCATACAACCAGAGAAGAATATATTTGAGTGGTGTTTATTTCGAAGGATTTTTTTATTGATGGATTTGGAGCTGGCAGGATTGCATTTTGGCAAGCATTTAGTGATGTAAAATGGAACTTATTATTCTCTTATTATTCAACCACCTCAATAATTCCCATCTAGAGTCCTAAGTTTCTAACAACACTGAATTCCCACTGAATCAATTCAAACCAATAGACAGAGTTACCAAAATGATCACATTCGCATAAATAAAATATAGGACCAATAATCTTCTATATTGACTAGATCTTCTTGTCAAAACTCAGACACAAAAAGTAAGATAGTTTTACTTTTTGAAAGTCATTATTCATGAAGGTTTGAAATTTAATAAAAATCATTATTTACTAAGTTTTCAGAAGAAGATAACCGTTCAATACATTTAATCTACAAATTTAAAAGCATGACTATCCTTTAGGATTTTTGTAACGACAATTTAAGCATTCAATATTTTATATCTTATGCAGGAATCCGGCAATTTAGGAAATTGTCGATCTCATCCCTTAATAAGAATATTTCCACAACATTGAAACCTAATATAAACCATTTAGGAAAATGAAAGAATATTATAGTTGTTATTTGCTGTTTCAACATGAATTCACGCTAAGAATTTTCATTCTAAGCAACAAACATTTATATATCTTCAAAATGTTCCAAGGTGATGTTGCATCCAATTCTAGTTCTCATGCCTATTGAGGCACGTAACCAACAATTGAAGATATTGAATTATCATTTTTTTTAATAGACTAAATTATCGTATTAAATAAATCAAACTTTTAAATTATGTTTTTTTAATAGAAAATTCAAAAGTTAAATCTTTTTTATTAAAAAATTCAATCACTTTGATTAAAAAAAGTTATTGTTTGATATTTCCCATATAAAAAATACATTAAATTTAAATAATAATAAGTACAATAGTTCATCATGTCACCATCTATAACTCTAAAACAAAATTCAGAAAATAATTTAAAAAAATATTATTTTTGCTATTTGCAAAGCTGGGTGGAGTTACTGCTGGACCTCATTCCTTATTCTATAGCAAAATCTTTCTGACCATTAAAAGTTTCAACAAGCAAACCCATTTATAAAAGCAACTTTACACTTCCATGCACTTGCATAAAACTTATGTCATTCCTTCAAGAATCCACGCACACCCACCAAGCAAATTAAAAGACTATAATTTTCTATATATTTCATATTCAATAGAATTACAATTATATAAGAGATTATGATAGTTACTTTAGGAAGACTATTAACTACTCATATCTAAGTTTAGGAAGGATATTATAGCATTTCTAATCTATATGATTCTCTATGATTCACTATCTATACAAATATTTCAACATATCTCAACAATATCTCAACAATATCTTAACATGTCTCAACACAAATCACATTACTTTTGACAACAATATTTCATGTATGAATCGTGAGTATTAACGAGTATAAATAGATTAACGTGTTAGTATATAATTAAGTGATTTAATTTTTATTATTTTATTTTAATTTAAAATTATTCAATCACATAATAATATATCAATTTACTTTATATTCATTAACACCCACTATTTGTATATGTAAGGTTGTTTTTTTAATAATTGTAACACTTTATGCAAATCTCATATCAACAAATCACTGAAAGATGTTAGAAATGTATGAGAATTTTTTATCCCTTGAAAATGATAAAATAAAATTAGTTAAATAGTATGCAAGCTTCTATATTATTATGATATGTTTTAAGTTGCAAAATTCAAAAGCAAAAATTATGTTAAAATTGACAATATTTTGACAGTTAATCGAGTTATTGAATTGAGATATTAATGATGAGACTTTATTTTAAATCTATTTTTAAATCAAAATTATCTAATTATATGATAATATATTATTATCAGTATCCAAATTGATATTCATTATAAGTGCACCTTAGGGGGATTAAAGGTCAACTTCCACAAATAAGGGGATTGATATGATAGCACATAACATTTAAGGATAAAATTGATAAATTTCTGAACATAAATTCTGAAAATCTTGGTGGGACCTAGGTGATACCTCAGGCTTCAACGCGGCTTCGGCCCCTGATTGCGTATATAAATGCGCATTCTCTGCATATAGAAATATGCATTCTCTGTAGTTCATATTTTGACAAGCAAACCCTCTCATTCTTATTCAAT
The DNA here is from genome assembly GCF_011075055.1 of Mangifera indica. Classification (NCBI taxonomy): domain Eukaryota; kingdom Viridiplantae; phylum Streptophyta; class Magnoliopsida; order Sapindales; family Anacardiaceae; genus Mangifera; species Mangifera indica. The sequence continues at coordinate 3,231,984 of NC_058138.1, forward strand.
TTATAGGGGTGTATTTGCAAAGTTTCAAAATGATAGGGTGGGAAGACGTATACAAAGTGGTGGTAGCCATGGCTCCTCTCTACTTTGCACTAATCTTAGGATACGGCTCAGTGAAATGGTGGAAAATCCTCAAACCTGAGCAGTGCGAGGCCATAAACCGCCTGGTCTGTTTCTTCACACTGCCCTTGTTCACCGTCGAGTTCACAGCCCACATCGATCCCTTCCAAATGAACTATCTCTTCATCGGAGCCGACGCCGTTTCAAAACTCATAATCTTAGTGGTGCTTGCCTGCTGGGCAAAGTGTAGCAGCAAAGGGAGCTGTAGCTGGTTTATAACGAGCTTCTCTTTGTGCACTTTGGCGAATACGCTGGTCGTTGGGGTGCCTTTGATGAAGGCCATGTATGGGCAGATGGCGGTGGACCTTGTGGTGCAATCGTCGGTGGTTCAAGGCATTCTTTGGCAGACGTTTTTGCTGTTTGTGTTGGAGTTTCAGAGGACTTGCACAGGAACTTTAACTGCTCCAAATTCAAGCATTGAAGAGGGGAACTTGAGGGATGAGACTAGTAGCAGCAGCAGGCCTTCTTTTTGGTTCTTGATGAAGGTGGTGTGGCTGAAACTGGCTATGAACCCTAATTCTTATGCCTGTATCATTGGCATTGCTTGGGCTTTTGTAGCCAACAGGTATGCAAATTAATTTTCTTTTTTTTTTGAAAACACTAGCAAAACCCATTTCGATAAAGTAGTTCATAAGTTGTTAAGAAGAGTTTTGGACTACAAAATTCAAAAAATAAAACCAGATAATGTCTTGATAGTGAGGTCGGGTTGTTAAGATTAAAATGTTACAATTGGAGATTAATTTTTATGAAATTTAAGCAACTTATTGTAGGTGGAATTTTGAGATGCCAAGCATCATGGAAGGATCGATTCTGATCATGTCTAGAGCTGGAACAGGCACTGCCATGTTTAGTATGGGTGAGATTTCTAACTTGTTTTGACAAAATTTATATACTTTGCTCTCGATGGGTGATTTGAGTAGTAAAAGAGAATTATATTATTTTAAATACACAGATAGATATTCTTTATATTTGTCATCATGTAATTGAATGATTTTAAATTAAGAATAACATAACATTTATTTATGTGATGATACATATAAATATATGTTCATTTGTGTATTTAAAGTGGGTACATATAATATTACTTAAATAGTAAATATTAATGGGCATACTTTGGATGTAGGGATCTTCATGGCTTTGCAAGAGAAGTTGATAGCTTGTGGCGTTGGCTTGAGTGTATTTGGGATGGTTTTAAGGTTCATAGCTGGACCAGCAGCCATGGCTATTGGTGCTATTGCCGTGGGTTTGCATGGTGATGTTTTACGTGTTGCTATTATTCAGGTATAATTTATTTTAGGCTTTACAAGAGACAACACAGTGGACATTAAGTTGGCAGATGCAATTGTTTAATAAATTAATCAATATTTATTATGTTGTTGCAGGCTGCACTGCCACAATCTATTGCATCTTTTGTCTTTGCTAAAGAATATGGCCTCCATGCAGATGTGCTTAGCACTGCGTAAGTCATTGCTTTATTTATTTATTTATTGATTTTTGATTAGGGTAGTTCTGATCCAACTTAGCTTGATTCGAATTCATTGTTTAGATCAACTAAACTAATTTTAAGTTTGAGTTCTAGCTTTAAGTTAGAGTTCAGGTTCGGTAACTCAACTCAGTTTGTCAATTCAATGATACTATTTAACCCTTTAACATCAAAAACATCCACTTTTTGGTTATTTCAAACTAGCTTAACTCAAATCTATGGCCTAAATCGAGCGAATCAATCTCAAACTAAATTATTAACTCGATAGCTTAGCTTGAGATTGACACGTTTGTCTGTTTCGTGATCAATAAAATTATACATACACAATTTTGTTACATAATTTAGATACATAAATGCTACATCATCATATGATTAAATGATTTTGAATTAAAGATAAAATAACACCCAATTACATAATTATACATCATCAATATATTCAAATTGTGTATCAAAGTGTCTACAAAAACATTGTTTACTCGATGATAGTATTTATCTCAATAGTGAAATTGTTCACCCTCTACGATACTATTTATTCTACTAACAATCCTCTAGTTAGACTGTACACCAGCCCAATGAACTTGACCTCAAATTGGATATTATAGGCTCGATCCAAACTAGAATCGGCCCAAATATCAGTTTGACTTACCCAAATCTAATCCATCCCTGTATTTGACCCACTTATAAATATACATGATTAAATTAGAAATAATTAGAAACTGATATATGTTTCTTGTGCTATTTTTTTTGCAGGGTGATCTTTGGCATGATGGTTTCACTTCCGGTGTTGATCGGATATTATGCAATTCTAGAGTTACATTAAAAACTGAATTAGAATTTTTAAGAGAATTAACAAGGGAACAGAAAATAATATGCTGCCTTGATCCTCTCATTAATATTTTTAAATTATATTTATTATTATCATTATTTTGTTTTAAAACTACTGGAAATTAATGGATCCCAATGAGAGATTTCCTCTATATAGGTTGTAGGAGATTATCAGCTAATTATTAAATGAAATTAATTATTTCCCTTCAGACTAATGATAATATTCTCAATCAATGATGTTTAATACGTAATATATTATCATGTAATTGAGTGATTTTAAATTAAAAATAAAATAATATTTAATCACATAATAATACATATCTCTTCATATCGATATTTAAATTTATTGTTTGTACATGTAATATTACTCTATTTTCTATCTCTAGAGATGAGACTTTTTAACCACATATTTTTAGTTATAATCGTATTTAATACCAAGTAAAGTGAGATTTATGAACATAAATACATGAAGCTTGGAATATGGAGTGACACGCCCTATCATGTTTATCAGTATTGATATCAATGGTTTCAAAGTAATAAAATAGTTTAGGATTTAGGATTTTGTGGGTTTTTTTTTTTTTTTTTTTTTGGTTTTTTTCAATGTAAACAATTGGTGGTGTCAAGTTTACTTTCACTTCATTTGGGTTTGAATCTATAAAGCCCAATTACTTTATGCCCAGCTCAGTTTAAGGGCCCAAAATCGGACCTTTATCCTCAAAAACTTTTGCTAGCTTTTGCCGGGGGAGGGGAAAGGAAGTTATTCCCCGGCAACAAAGATGATGAAGAATTAATTCTGTCCAAGTCCTATCGAAATGTATTGATCCCATATCTCGCCTCAACCTTGTCCCCAGTATACCACCTTGCACTATAGCTCTCCTTTTGGCCAATGCACATCATCTCTCCTATCGCCACCGCTTCCATGTTTCTCTCATTTTTACCCTCAAACAACAACTAAAAACCAAAAAAAAAAAAAAAAAAAAAAAAACCACCCTTTAAAATCTACAAACTCATCCTAAACCCACAAAATCACCAAGCAACCACTTACCGAAGCCCTCATTCACTTCTCTTTCTATGGAACGAGTAAATTTAGAACGATTTTGTCTTTGTGAGTTGACTTCAACTTTGACCCAAATGAACATTCAAATATGATGAATGAGTCTTCCAAAATTTATTTAATTGAGCCCAATTTTCTTGAGGATCTAGCAGTTAGATCTTAAACAACTGTCAATATTACGTTTGTTTGATTTGTCCAAAGTTTGTTAGACAATATATGAACTATAAATGATGCATATTTATACAATAAAACCATGTGCACTTATACTGAGTATAATTTTTATATCAATAACAATATTTAAGTAATTTTGAATTAATAATAAAAATTTACTTGAAGAGCGGTATGTATTAATATATAAGTCTAATTGACACCTCACACAAAACATAAGTCCAATTTTTAAGTTAAAATGGATTCAAAGAGAGACTAACAAACAAAATCGATTTTTAAGACTACATAATTTGATGCAAGATTGATTAACTTTATTAATATTTCGTTGCAACAAATTTGTTCGATAATCCTTTGATCTAGAAATTTAAGTGATAAAAGTTCATGTAAAAATATAAGTCTAATAGAAGCCTTGTGCGAAATGTGAATCCGATTTCTAGGTCTAATAGACCTAATAAGAAAACAATTTACGAATAGAATTTTTTAGGTTTACCTACTCTAATGCAAGATTAACTAAAAAATTGTCGTGATCAATAACTTAATTGGATTAATTCAGAATAATAAGTGACATTAGAAGGAAATATATGATTAATTTGAGACGAAAAAGTAATATGCGAAAATCCAATATTACTATTCGAATTATAACAAAATTAAAAACCCTTTTCTATAATATGTTAGATTTTGTTAGTAAATTCGTTTAAATTTTAGGATTCATAATACAATAATAAATAATTAAATGAAAAACTAATAAAATAATAAATAAATGAATAGATGCCAAGAGCATGTCTTACACAAAACTTTATAACGTTTTACTTTCTAATGTTGAGGAAACTGCAATACCCTATGTATTTTGGATTAATTCCATAGACACATAGTAATTAATAGTTAACATATAACCACCTAATTTTAGAAATTTATCATTGTGATTAAAAATAAATATGAATTGAGTCGAGTCTAAACCCCCAAATTTTTCGAGTTTAGCTCAAACAAAAAATAGGGTGGCTCCAATTCGTCGAGTCAAATTTAAGAATAACTCAAGTTCAAACTTGATCAATAAATTTAAAGCTTGATTTGAATTTATGACTTGAATTTGTACTGACTATAAATCTTAAATCAACTGAAAACGAATCGAGTTATTATCTAGCTCATAGATCATATCCAAAAGAGTGTCTGGACTTGGCTTTGGATCACTTGCTCAATTGGCTTCTCTGCATTGCCCAATTGACATAATTGGAATTTTGAGATGGGGTTTGTATTTGTATTGAGAAATAAGTACAACTTTTGAATGGTAAGTTTTGATTGGATTTCATTGTTTTCTGTTGAGAATATTTATTACTGAAACTTCTCTGTGTTATTGTGAAACTTTGTGAAAGCACTTTTGGGAAATGTAAGGAGAAAAAGGGAATCACTTTTGGGGTGATTAGAAAAAGCATGCATGTTGTCTTCTGGCTTTGTTCTGAAAACCATTTGAAGTGTTCTGGTTTAACTTATAGATGCGTATGTAGCACAGAATCGGAAACCCAAAATTGTGGAAACATGGAAACGAAAACATTGAAAGTTGTTTCCTAAAAATATAGGAAACGGAATCGTAAAAAAACATATAAATATACTTTTTTTTATAAATACAAAATTTATAACATTTTTAGTAATAATAAGATGTGCATTTAATCAATTTGATCTGTCAATTGACAACCAAATAAATAATATATATCAAATATGATAAAGTTGATTTTTTGAGCATTTGTTGGCAGTTGGTGAAGTCAAAGATGGAAGGAGATTAGTTTTAACACACTAGAGAGAAAAGACGTTCTAGATGCAGGAGAGAAGTTGAGATAAAATAGAAGTTAGGGTAAGAAATTGTGGAAAGAAGTGAAAAAGATGGAAGGAAATTAATTTTAACACACCATAGAGATAAAAAACTTTAGATGTTAGAGAGAAGAGGGGATGAAATCAGAGTTAGGATTCAAAATTGTGGAAGAGAAGAACCATGAAATTGATTTTTAATTAATTAAAAAATTATTCTTTTCTTGAAAAGCATTTCCAATTTTTTTAATTTCCAAAATACAGCCAAAACATTTCATACCAGTTTCGGGACGTTTTGAAAATGAAAACCTTACGAAAGGTAGAAATGCACCATCTGTGCTTCCTAGGTACTTGATGAAAAAACCTTTTTGGTCAGAAAACGGTCGAAAGTGTTCTGAGAATGAGATATCGTAAGCGTCGCAGTTTACTCTATCACTCTATTTGTTTATGGTTGAAAATTTTCGAATTTGGCTTTATTTCCATGAACTTGCTTCATATAGTGCTGAAATTTCTTGTCGCTCTCGGTGCGTTTCTGGAATTCTAAAGCGTTTTCAATTCCCAAATGCCCCAAAACGGGCAAAAAATGTTTTGGGAATGTTTCTGAAATATAAAAAAATTCGAAACATGTTTCAATAATTTCATGTTTCACTCTTCACAATTTTGAATCCTATCACTGATATCGTTTTCTCTCCTTTTTTACGTGTTAAAACTAATCTTTTTTCCATCTTTGGGTTTTTCAATTGCCAGCAAACACTCAGAAAATCGGTTTCGTTATTTTTTATATATACTATTTATTTAGTTACAATTGATAGGCTAAATTGGTTAAGTGCACAGGTTATTGAATGCAAATTAAATGAATTTGAATTAAATCAGCTTTTATATCTAAACCAACTCGGTTTGGGTCCAGCTTGGTTTATTTTTTGTTTTTGCCCGAAAGTTCAAGCTTAGCACAATCTCTAGTAGCTTATTCCATAAGTCTAGTTCCATAGTGTCCGCAGGAGGGCTTTCAAGCGTGGTGTTAATGGACCATAATAGTTTAATCATGTATTATATTGTATATTAAAAATCCAATTTTACATGTTATGTATCAAATATTGTATCATTTCGTATGTAAAATTTTTAAATAATAAAATATTAAAAAATATAATTGGTGTATCATTCTTTTAGAAAATATCACGTCCTTTTGAAAATTTAAAATTTTTCATACACACACCAACTATATTATCATTTTTTTCTAAAAAGTGTATCAATTTATATCGGTAATATGTATCGTATTATATAATACATTCACTATATAGTATTAATTATAATATATCTCATAATACGTATTATTTTTTATCTGTACTATATCATATCATAAAATATATACCATATATTATATAATACGGATAACTATCTGTAGGAGCTTTTCTGGGAATGTAGTATCTGTGTCGTCTTCGTACAGTGCCAGAAAGAAATTTACCTGAATTAGGAAACCAAGTTGAAAGTTGTGTTTTAGGTGGATCGAAATGATGGCCCTGGTTTTCTCAAGAGCTGCCTGGCAATGTGTATGCTACATGATCCAGGTTTGTCATTGTACCCTATCATTTCTTCTTCATTGTACCTTTCATTATTTTTTAGTTGTTGGGTAGTCCATATCTATACTTTTAGGTCAAACTGAAGGAAACACCTTTCAAGATAGATTTCATAGAAATTTAGTTGATAAAATTCAATAATATTTTCATAACTAGACTGGATATCAATCTGATTGAGGAGACAATCCTATCCAATCAATAATTAGATGTAAATCGTAATAATTATCTTAAAATAGAAATAATTAAATATCAATCTATTATTTATATAAATTATAATTACGTTTGTGATATCGAACGATCAATTAAGTCCATAATGAACTCATTAATATATTAATAAAAAAACAATTAATTATGAAAAAACAATTATGCATTAAACTCTTATACTTTTTCACATATTTTTCGCATAAACAGAAGATAAAAAACATCACCTTAATCTTTCGAATTTTCAGACTTACCAATCATAAAGAGAATTCATGAAGAATTTAAATAATACTAATTTCTCTTACTTGACTGTTTAGTTTAATAATAAATAAAAATATCTTACGTTTTTTCTATTGATAAATTATTGCTATTAGTAGTATATTGATTATGTAATAATCATTTGTAACTGTGTAAGTTGTCAGAGTAATGTAATATTTTGTAAGGGACAGAGAGAAAACCGATTTTTATTTATAAAGTTAATTGTGACTTTCCATCAAAAATCATATACTTATAAACTGATGCTTCTTTTCATTAAATAGAATCACTTTTTTTTATCATAAAGAGTCACTTTTTTTCATTATAGAATAACAAATTTTTTCATAATAAAAAGTTATTTATTTTTACCATAAGGAGTCACAATTTTATATTAGCCAATAGAATTTCGATATTAAAATTTTTATTAAATATTAATTTATTTTATCAAATAAATACTATTATATTTGATAAAATAAACTATTAATGTGTTATGTGGGCTATAAGTCTTACATCAGACTACCTAACTATTTAAAAATAATATTTAAAATAATTTTATATAATTTATCAATAAATATAAATTATGAATTATTTTATTGACAAAATAAATTTAATTTGATAGCATATATGATTCAAGTTCCAATATTAAATTTTTTGAAAACAAAAATATTTTTTTATACTGATCTAGTCAAACCCAGGTTTACCTTATTCAACCGTTTGAATAATTCGATCCAATTTAGTCTAACTCTAAAATAGTTTTCAAACGAACTAAAATTGTTTTTGTTGATTAGTGAAAGTTCAATCGATCAGACCAATTGATCCGATCTAGTTTTTAAAAACATGAATGAAATTATAGCTACCTTTTTGCTAGTGTGATGGAATATATTTGTGTTAGCTCATGTATATTGCCACGTCTTTATGTGCAATCGCAAAATGACTTGACTTATGCTTGGGGTCTAATCTAACAATCCAATCCGTTTTGTTATATAAATATTGATTTATTTAAAATTTGATCAAATTTAGTAAAATTGTTAAACTGAAAAAACTGTTTAAAATTAACAAAATCAGGTTTATATGATAATTATAATTTTTATCTTATTAAAACTTTAAAAAGATACAATTTATAAGATTTTAATTGAATTAATAATAAAATTTGTAATTTTTTCTTTATTTATATAATAGTGTCAATTGTTTAATTAACATATTTAAAATTATTTTCTATATATTTTATGTTTTTAAAATGTGATAAACTATTGACATAATTTCAAAAATATATAATAATTTGACAATATATTAAACCGATTAGTTATTTGGTTGAGTCGATTAAATTGTGAACCAATGAGATATCTAATTCAATCACTGGTTTAATTTTGAAAACATTGCAATAATTAGCTTCTTATAATTATGGTTCTTCTTTGACGTCCATTTCATCTCTGGGACGTCCATTTACCGTCAATAGAACACCCTTATCAAAACACCTAACAAATTAAAATTTAATACAACGTTTTACTATAGTACTAATACAATATTGTTCGATTAATGGTACTATTTAATTGTAATCAAACCAAGCTCGAGCTTTTTGTTGGTCAATTTAATGAATTGTATTTACAATCTTAAAATGTTACAACCTAACGTTACTACGAGAAGTAATTGATCAATATACATGTTACAAAGTTTAAATGTAAGTTTTGAATAATGCTCAAGTCAACTGTTTCTATCACGAGTTTAGGTTTAAGCCAACAACTTTTCAATTCGACAAACTCAAACTTAAGTTTTGTCTTAATGCAACCAAGTCAGGCCCAAATTAAGCATTACTTGGATCAACTCTATTACAACCCTAAACATAAAATTTGGTTCTAAAACGGCAAATCAAAATATGAATCTAAATAATGTTAAAGAAATACAATGAACCTAATTCAATGCAAATCTGATAACATTCTAAAATCAAGAAATCTAAAAAACGAATTTAGACATTGTCATTTTTCGAATAACAAGAATCTCACTCGACTACTGAATTAGATAAATTAAGAGTAGTATTTGAGCATATCATCAGAAAAACTTGAACCCAAACTCTTTACCTTAAAAATCCACCCCTTTACTCCACAAGCTATCCCTTGTGAGCCTAAACATTGTCATTTTGGGAACAAGTAACTCTTGAGAACCATTATGATACCTCATCCGAAGTTTTTAAGATTTAGTATTATAGCAATACCCTAAATATAGATACACAAATAAATGCTCTCTCAAGAACATGATAATTGAATTGCAAATTATATCATATATCAAAAACCTGAATTTTCGTATTGTTTATCACATGTCATATTATATGTATGATATATTTTTTAAATAATATTAATAAAATTCTAATTGTCATATCATCATTTTTGAAATATCACAAATATTCAAAAATTTAAAATTTTTTAAATATACTACAATCACGTCATCACTTTTTTAAAAATATATATCACTATGTATTGATAATATATATTATATCATATGTTATACCCACCATATTATATTAATTATGTATACTTATATTACATATCTTTTTCTATTTGTATTGTATCATTCGATGCATATCGTGTAATGGAGGATACTAATATCCGTGCTCAACAACTATAAAGCCACCCACCTTACAATTTGGAAGAAGTAGCTAGAATTAATTGCTACTATTCAAGTTTCACCCACCCTAACGTATGGGGTTGGCTTCACCTATATGCATTAATATTACTGTCATCAATCTTCAGCCAACCAACCTATAAATAAAACTCATGCTCTTTAAGAGTTTATCTCACACCAAAAGTTAGCACTCATCCATTTAAGTTTATTTAAAACAAGCCCTTCTTTTAGCTCTCATTGATGCCTCCAAAAGTGGTTGCAAGGGTGGATTCTATCAAAGTTGAATTTAGAGCTAACTTAAGCTCCGATTAAAGCTATAATGCTTATCTCAAACTCGAGTTGGTGTAAGCTTATGTACAATATCACTAGAAGGTCACCAATAAAGTAAACAATGTTGTCAAAATAGTAAACAGTATTATTGATAAAATGAACAATGTTACTACATGGATAAACAAGTCGATTTGAATCAAAATATCAAATTAAGACTCCATCTCAAAATCGACTCATCCGAGCAAAGTCTTAGATCCGATTTAAAGTAGCTGAGATCATATTCACCCCCAAGTGGGTGCGCACCATTTATCTATTGAACTACCAAAAACATCAACATAAAGATGGTTGCAGAAGTTGGAAGAAAATTTTCTCTCCTTGACTTCAATAGCTCAAAGCAGTGGCAGAGGTAAGGGGGCGTGGCTGACCCCCCACTGAAATGTATGTAAAATGCCAATTAAATTCCAAAAATTTTACATTGATTCTTCTAAATTTCATTATTTCTTTATGGACTCTCATATATTTTACAATTATTCAAAGTTGGACCCTCCTAAATTATATTTCTAACTCCGCCACTGGCTAAAAAGTGAAGCATCCCTGGTTATCATAGAAGATACTAATCAGGTCAAGGATCCTCTCATAATCTGAGTGGTTGCCTCAATAGGAATCCAACCTATTATCTATCTTACTGATCAAGAAAGGATATTATCTCACCATGGACTCATATAAAATCAAGGATTTTGTCATAATCTAAGTTTCATCTAAGTACTCGAATTTATAATTCTCAAGCATACAAGCGAATCACAATCGTTAATTCACTAATAACATAGTGATGGCAAGTCACAGAATCATATAGTGAAAGAGAGAATTCTAACACTCAGAACAACACAAACAAGGAGTAAAGAGTAGAAACCAATATAATGAAAGCATTAAGTAGTGGATGAAAGGGAAACATTAGTGGAAATTAAGGATAAGGATAGTAATAATAAAATAATAATTACATTAATACCCTAGATGTTGCTAATAGCATAAGTAAGGCTTGATTTGATCTCGGCGGAACCTAAACAAGGCTCAACTCGAGATTGGCTTGAATTCAAAAGAATCAATTCAAAATCGATGAATTGAAACTTAAACTTGATTAAAAAATAATTTTACTATGAATTCGATCCATGTCAGCTCAATCTCAAACTTGGTTTATTTTATGAAAATGAATTCAATCTTTCACTCATACTTAATCAATCTGAATTCAAATATCAAGCTCATATAAAATCCAATCCTAAGCATAAGTGGATTACACTCACAAGAAAAACTAAAAAAAAAAAAAATTATAGAAAGATGTCTTAATGTTTGTCATGAGTGACACAGCAGCCCAACTGAGCACTAACATTAAAATAATGTTTAAACAAAGATTAGCTTCATAAACAAAGGACTCCTAAAATACTCAACAAAATGCTCTAATTTATAGCATTCTACCTCTAAGTATTCCTATTTTTTTTCTTCTTAAAATCTAATAGCAAATCCCCAAACAATAATATTACTCACTAACACTTTATAATAATAAATTATGACTAATATTATAAACAAACAAACAAATCAAGAACAGATATTCTTTCTTTCTTCCCCATTTCACACTCCCAAACAGAGACTAAAATTAATTTTTATTTTCTTATAAAAAGAGATTTTACTCAGAGATGACAACCAAAGCAATTGCAGGTCCTAGGAGTGAAAGAACAGAACCCAAAAGGCCTATGTGGAATGTTGCAATTAATTGCATAGCAACAAGGAGATGGCAAACACAACCCTTTAGCTCCTCCACAGCAAGTACAAAGAGCACATATCCGAAAACTATTGAGCTTTCTTCTTGTTTCATTCATCATCATCACAAACTTCTCCTCCCTTAGAGGCACCATCAAGCTCTCCTGGCTCCTCTTCTCCTCCTTCAAGGAAGGCCCATTTTCCTCAAAATGATCAAGAAACAAAACAAACCCACAATAAATATTCCAATCTTCATTACAAAAAAGAGCAAAAGATCTAAACTTTGAGGTGAAAAATAAAAACACTTACTTGGGTTAGTGAAGTTGCTTCAATGGAAGTGATCACATTAGCCAAAATGAGGAGAAACAAGAGAAAGAAAGGCATTCTCCAGGGAGACATGGTGGCTTTGGAAGTGGGTTTCGATGGGGTTGAGCTAAAACAAGAGGGAAATTGGGTAAAAAGACTGGGGAGTTGGAGCTGATGGGATGGGTTTTGGGTTGCTTTTGAGACTTTTTGGACATGGGTTTTTGGTTTCTTTGATTTGATTTGATGTCTAAATATATAAAGAGAAAAAAAAAAGTGAAATTGAAAGTTTCAAGTAAAAAGTTGAAGCCTTTAAAGTCTTTAATTTGATGATGGGTGGGATTTAAATGAAGTCTTGGGAAATTGTTTGGAGAAAAGGAAAGTTGATGAGAAAATGGTTGGTGCATTTTTTGGACTAGAACCTAAAAGTGGAGGGTGTTGCCATTTGATAAGATTTGCCTGATTTAACCACAATTCAAAATGCTCCAATAGCTTAAATGCTTTTAGAACTGCATTAATAAATTATTAAATTATACTAATGGCAAGTACATAATATTTATTCTAAACTTCTTTTTCACTTGTATTAATTTATAATACATTTGTACAGAGGTCAAATTTGATATGAGTTACTCAAACTCAAATTCTAATTTAAATTAAACGAATTGAATTCAAATTATCTTGAAGCAAATTTGATATTCAATTATTTTTTAATCAAATTCATGGTTTAATTTAGTGTTAATTTCAAAGTTAGGTCTAGTTTGAACTCAATCCCACCTTATCTAGACCTAGTAGGTTGAATATCTTGTTTCATAGTATAGGCTTTTTGGGCTATCTATGTTACTATATTTATTATGTTTTTCTTCAATTAGTATAAATAATTAGGAGTGGACTAGTTGTTTAGAAAAAAGAAATCTTAAACTAGGTTTAAAAATTTATGGAAATTTAATAAAATTAGTATGAATAGTTACTTGTAATTTTGATATTCTATTTTTCAACAGAGATTTATTGAAAGTAGTTCAAATAATGGATGTAAACTCATTAAAAATAGAAATATTTCATACTTATCAAAAACCATTGTGAAACTTTTTCCCCCCTTAAAATTGATATGAATTGACTAATTTATCATCTCTAATGAAGATGGCTAGAATCGAGATGGAGGGAAATCGGGAAAGAGAGAGAATCCGACCAAAGTCAGTGATAGTCATCAAAAGTGGTGACAAAAAAGAAACCTAAACAGTAATCACTTTTTAAACTTTAAATGAAAGGAAATTGTTAGGTTTTTAAACTTATAGACAAAAGCGATAAATTTTTAATTTTTTTAATATTTTTAATTAAATGATATTTTTACTTTTTAACTCTAACAATGAATTTTAATAGAACAATAGGTATTTAAGTTTTTAAAAATTAATGGATATGAGTTTAAGATTTCACCAAACTTTGGATGGGAATAAGTTTTTGGCCAATGGAAAAATTTTAACCCTTTAAGTTTGAAGACCAAATAACTATTTTCCACTAAAGGTTTGATAAAAGTATATTCCAACCCTTTAAGTTTGAAGAAACTATTTTCCCACCCATTTATTAATTTTTTCCAAAAATTGTGGAAAAGACAAAGAAGCCCTCAATTTAAATAACATTTTCCCCCATTTTTTTATTAAATAATTTCTTGTACCCACAATTTATATTAATTTCAATTAAAAATAATAAAAAATTTTACAAGTACAAATATACATAGGGTATCAATAATGTATAAACATATATTTGGAGATGAAATTAATTTTTAAAAATGTTTGGGTTGTTAATGAATATTTTCGGGGGCTTTAGTAATTTGAAAATAATTGGAGTGTTTTAAATTTTTAAAATTTTAATATGTATTTCAATAATTTAAAAAAGACAGTTATACTCCAAAAATATTGAACAAAACATAACAAATTAGAGGTACTAATGTCATATTTAAACTATTAAGAATATATATTTTTAAAATATATGAGGTGAATTTAATAATTTTTAAAACAAGTTAAGGGAATATAATCACCCCTAATAAATTTTTAATAAATAAATTTATACCCCCATAATACATTTTATAGCTCAATCAGATAGGGGTGTTATTGTAATATTTTAAACATTAGAGACAAAATGTAGTTAATTACACTCTATTATAATATTTTGACAAAATGTATATATACCCTTTGATTATTAAAACTATCATTCGACTTTCACAAATTGGTGAAAATATAGTTTTTTTTAAATTTAGTGGGTGAAATTTGTTATTATATCAAATCTTTGGTGGGACACAGCCATTTGGTCATGTAATTAACCATTGGCACCTCTTAGTCAAAACATGGTAATGTTATTGAAGCTAACGGTATCTCGTACTTAAAAGAGTTTTCATTTATAGAAAATTTTCATCAAATTTTCCTCGTTGATAATAATTGCTCCAAAACTCACCAAAAATTTTGCCAAATTCCTTTTTGTAAATAAATTATTGAATCCGAACGAAGCTCAACTCAAAACTCTCCCAAAAATTTGTCAAATTCCTCTTTGCAAATTATTGAGTGCAAATTAGGATTCAAAGGAGACAATTTGATGTTTGTTTAAAATCGATCAATTAAAACTTAAACTACTTGAAAATAATTTCATTTTAAATTCGATCTTAAATGATTTGAACTCAAATATTTAAATTAACTTAAACTTGAAACTTGAATCATTCAGTTTGAATTTAAGTTCAAATACTTTAGATCAAATTCAACATTAGGTTTTGTAAATTAACCTAGCCAGAATTTAGACTGAGAAATTGTTGTCAAACCAAAAATCAACAGGTCAACAAGAGACAAGATTAATTGCTTGAATGGGGTAAAATAAGCTAATCAAAATCTTATATTAAGAGGTTTTTATTATAATACGTAGTTAAGATAGAAGGTGACATTATCGACTACAGCTTATATCTACAATGTTTTTAGCCTGTATCGGATATTGGCCCAATATAAAGATCAGTTTATAAGTCGATTGGTTTAACCTATCTGAATTGACTTATGATATCAACATCATATAATTAAGAATTTAAAATAAACTTAATGGTTAAAACATATTTTAGCCATGACCTAAACTAGACTTGACACTGATTCTCAACCGGGTGGTTCAAGTTTTAAAGAGATGGTTGCGTGCACTCAATTTCAATCAATAATGAGTTGCCAATAAGGAGATAATTGCCTTTGCCCATCTAGCCGCTTTGTCCATCTAAAGTTTAGACTTTTGATTGATTTGTTTTACGGGCCCATTGATATCAGATAGGTTTCAAGAATTTTATGTGGACCCAAACAAATCTAAGGTCAACCAATATTAAATAAATCTACATATACATGCTAACTATTATGAACACATCATTCTTATTTACCTTCTGATTAAAATCTGGAGATACCTAGACTATATAAATTATACAACAAAGGTTTATGTTTTTTACAATGTGAAATTGATCCAAACCCGGATCCAATTGAAGGTCTATGCCCGATCCATAATCCATCCAAGACACCATCAAGTGCAATCCAATCAAGACTGATAAAAGAATACCAAGTCCAATCTCATCATTTGACAAATTCGACCCTACATGAAGTGTGAAGTCCAAAACCTTGTTTTGAAGAGAAGCAAGCACAAACCTAAGCTATGTTCAAACCCATTTCGTCTCTACTTTCATTTTGGGGTCTCAAACCCTCCTTTGATCACTCTCTTATCACTTGAGTCCATTAAAAGTCTAACAAGCCCAATAGAGAGTTTAATTAGTTATATGTATTTTATTGTTTAATTATGCACTTTACTTGTTTTTGTACTAAACTATATTTAATTAAGTTTATCAGTTGTCTTGGGTGAAGTTAAGCAAGTCAAAGAAGCTCAAAGAAGGAGACAAGAGTTGACATATCACATGGCTCTAGGAATTACTTCTTTTAGCAAGGCAATTTATGACAATTTGGCCTTCCCTTGCCTTACATTCTTCTTTGGGATTAACATAAAAATTAAAGCCAAATGACCTTGAAATGTAATGTAACTTCATTTAGGCTTCATTTAGGTTTCATTTAAATGTAATTTGAAGCCTATTTAAAGGCTCCTCGGATGATGTACTTTTTTTTTTACTTGAATATTGAAGAAAATTTTCCTTACAAGTGTTTTGCAATTCCCCTTTATCCAACTCTTGACCAGGGGGTTAGTGGTGATTCAAGGCTAGTGGGTTCCCTTTAGGCCTTAGTTTATTGATTAAATTGTTACTTGCTTGTTCTTACTCTCATCTCTTATCATTTTCTCCCTTGGCCGAAGTTTCTCTTGAAACCTATTTGGCTGAAACTTATTTTTCTATTGAGTTATGGTAGTTTAGAGTTGTGTTTGGAATTGAACTTGCTTAATCATCCCGATATAACTCATCTAATATTTGAACTTGAACTAAAATCACATCAGAAATCCTTTACATCCCTGATCCCATGTGAGTTCACTATGCGCAAACTTTTTGTCAATGTCAATGTCACTATCCGTAATACACAATTGCGACTAAGAGAACTATATCACAAAAACTCTTAGTTGAGATTAACGAGTATAAAACTACATAAACCTCCACAAGAAACCTATATTTTACAATATAAAATCTAACTTTTATACTACATTTGTGATCGTAACATAAACACTTGTCAATACAATTTGTACAACTTTAGTCTGCATACCATTTGGTATATAATTCATAAACATAAAAATCGCTTAAAGAATACATTAATATGCTTTAAGAAAGAGTACTTCAAAAGTGCCTTTTGATGAGTGGTTGTGACCGATGTTCACATGAATAAGAAGGTTTTAACTTGTGGCTATGCCCAAAATATTAGGTGAAACTAATACAATATCACTCTAATATTCTACTTTTTCATAATCTAGATATGGATAACTCAGTTTGCAAATATGTGTTCGAAATTAAAGATAATCTAGGTATCTTCCAAATCACTTTACAAACCCGTGTTTGAGATTAGAATCCCGCAAAACAAACATATATTCAAAATTAGTCATAATGTAGTTTTCTTCCAAATTTGTGGAATGAGCCATAAGGGAAAGGAATCAAAGGAATTTAAACACAATAATTTGGGAAGATGTTAGGAACCCAACAAATTACAAGCAAACATATTAACAGTAGAAAATGGTGAAATAAATTAGACAATAAATTTGTATTGATTCAACTAATTTTACAATGGATGAGAATTTCCTAATCCTTTACACACAAAATAGTAACAAAATGAAAAAAATCAACAATTTCCCCTCCTAGGTCTGGCATTCAAGAGGTCAAATTCTCTCCCTAATTTTTCTAGCATTCAAAAGGTTAAACTCTCCCTTACAATGGCTTTCAAGAAGCCAACTCTATATCTTAATCAGCCAAAGGCTGCCCAAACAAAACCCAATTTCCCTTGCTTCTTTCCTTTTGAAATCCCTCTTTTATACTTACCCATAATTGTCTTCATAAACTGCCCTCATGTTTCCCACTTTTATTCTTGCCATAGCAACCTTGGTAACTGCCCACTCCAGATTTCAAAACTGCCTTTTCATAATTGTCCACTTCCCCATTTCACAACTGCCCATTTGCCACCTAAATATGAGTCCTAACAGAAGATTTATTTAACTCTATGCTGACTAATGAATAAAACTGCAAAAAAGGTCCACCTCTCTGAAGCTATAGACTTAAAACTTTTATAGCAAAGATGATAAAGATGATTCTTATAAAGGTGATTAATCCAACGACTCCATAAGTGGGCTGGTGCGATACATCTAAAAAGTCACAATATACACTATCCTGATCATCTTTCATGACTCTGTTATTCGTTGTGTGTAAATATGAACACGTAATCAAACAAATCGAAGCACTATGGATTTGAATTCCTATTGATCTAAAGTCACTAATCAGATCACCCAAAAACATTAGATGCATGTTATCATTTCTGGGGTGTATTTGCTCATGAATCACAATGCAATCCAATTAAAACAAATACAGGCATAAACATATATATATAACAATCAAACAAAACAAGTAGGCTGCAAAAGTATGCAAAACCTTTTTTTACAGTGTAAGCCGGAATTCCGCAAGTTCCCAATAATTGCAGACTCTCCTTGACCTTTAAACTATAGATAGTCATCCCATTTTCATGTTCTTGTGATACCTGCTTTAAGTTCTTCAAGGATATTTATCACAGTCTAATGAGTTTGCTGGATACAATATGTTCTGTGACTGATTCCGTTCTGTGTCAACTCACCTGAAAAAAATAAACATAAGAATGGATGGTATCGAAGAAAAAAAGCAACCAAAGCAAACTCCACTAAAGCAGAAGTGAGTGGTATATGCACATTTGATATCCGAGTTACCAAGGAGAGAAATCTGCAAGACTTGGAGAACTTCAGAGGTAATATGAACAGCATCTTTCAACTTTATTCTTTGGCCTCCAGTTTATACTGTTCAAACAAAATGTTGACCATGTAGGCCTCTGCAAGACAAAAACCTGTCTAACAAAATGATTAAGGCAATCAAACATAAAAAATATAAATCAAACTTCAAGGATTTCACAAAGATCGTTATTTTGAGGTGAGGGTAAAAGAGGAGAAAATTGTACAATGAGAACCAAATTTGAAATAAGAGAGACCTGCAATGGAAAAAGTAGTAGAGAAGAAGTTGAAAACAAAAAGATGACAATGACTTCAAGGCAATAATGGTCAGTAGTTTCATGAAAAGCAGGCAAAAACATATGCAACATTATTAGAAATCTGGGGCCTATGTAGGCATTCATTGGAGAAGTAGAGTGAGTGCAAAAAATTTGCAGAAGGGTGCTTCATATAACATATTGGTCAAAAAATAAATCATGAAGAGCAAAAGACTGACTTTGGGAAAGATGAAACGTTCACACTGGGTTTTACCAAATGTGACAATTATTTCAGATTTTTATACAATGCAGCAATATCAAATTCAGAGTCGAGTATGTCAACTGAATCAGAAGAACATAATGAACTTAACATGAAATCTGTACATCCCCCTCAACAGGAAATGAATTTACAGATTACTTTAGTTGTCCAACCAAATATTGCTGAAGTACCCATCAGTTGAGAGACCACTTATCCCTGTGTCAATATCATCATCACCAGGAGACATTTGCCTAGTTATATCATCATCACCAGGAGACATCTGCCTAGTTTCGGTTAATGAGAGGCACCTGGGCTTTCCTGAGCCTGCTTCAACAAGCCTTTCTGGTTATAAAGTTGGTGACAAAAATAGCATCAAGCAGACGCATCAGCTGACGATGATGCAGATAGATTATATGCGAAAATTTCCATAGGGTGGTCAAACTTGCAACTTGGACCAAACTTGCAAATACCATAACGTGAATAGAAGATGCACAAAGGTTCTCCCTGTTTAAGTGTATAAAGCAGTTTAATCATACTGTATGTAACCTTCTCATCAATTCTTAATAAATTGAATGCTAAAATAATACACTTCAGATGATGTATCCTGCATGCTGTTTATGCATTTTCCATGGGCAGTAACAGATTATAAGAGAGAAATCCTTGAACAAGGACTTCTCTAATGAACCAAGCAAGATTCAGAGAATCTAACTCCAGTAGTTTCAAGAATGAAGATGTGTTGATTAAATAAAAACATCAGGAATAATGTGAACAAGTAATTCAATTCATCTAGGCGTCCGAAGAGAGACAAAGAAGTTAATTTAAAATTGGGTAGGTAAATTACCTTGCAGCAACAAATATTCCTTATATTCATTATATTTCTCATTGCAGAAGAGACACTTGATCCATATAAAAAATGATAAAAGGAATTTTGACAACAGAAAAAATATATTTATACAGTCGTAGTCAGAAGCAATATCATTACACAACCCCAAGTCAAGTAATCATAAAACCCTTGATTAGAACTCGACCATGAGTACAGGTAGGCTTCCATATGTTAAAACTAAAGAAACAAAATTAAAGGATACAACCGACCATTATTGCAACTTACCGGACGTAATGGAAGGCCTATGGGGCTCAATACACAGTCTGGAACAGGAGGTAGTCTTTCTCTCGGATGATGGAATCTACAAACTGCACCAAACTTACAATCTCCAGTCTTCATGTAAAACTGGCATTCAGGCTGGCCAGGTCTCTCAGGAAATACATGTTCCCTTTGCAATGCATAAAACCCTACAGGGACTGAACCAGAACGGTATGCGGAATATTGCCCTGCAGTCGAAGTTGCGGGTTCACTCTGGCGTGAAGTGCCATATATTTGATTGTTTCCCACTGTTTGTTGTGGGTTCTCAGAAGAAGCAACTGACCCCAGCTGACCCTGAAAGAATGGGAATCCATGAGGATGTTTTCAAAATCTAAAATAACACAAATTTTACTAAGCAAAGATGGACATTACCAAATTTTTTCTATAAAAAATCATGGCTATTGACAGCTCTATTGCTAAATATCAACAACGACACAGAGCAAAATAAAATAAGATAAACACAGGTCTTTTAAGAAAACTTAAAACACCATTTACAGAATCTAAAAGTTATATGCTGTAACATCCATTAGATTATACAAGTTATGTTCACTTTAAAATAATGACACAAATTTCATGTTTCTTACTTGCTCTAGAGTAGGGGCGCAAACGAGCCAAGCTATGGCTTAGCTCAACTTGGCTTGAGCTCAATTTGATTGCATATATATATAGAGTCTGAGCTCGCTGAGCTGGTAGGATCTAAGCTCAAGGTCAACTTAAAAAATTATATTTTACCTCCTTGCATATAAACCCCCATAACATATATTTTTATCAATTATTTCCTATATTCAAAGCTAACATATTAGATTTTAAAGGTATAAGTACAAGATTAGAAACTTTTAGGGGCATAATGGTATTTCACTCGAGCCATGAACTCGAGAGCTCATTGAACTAGCCAACATCAAGCTCAAATTCAGTTTAAAAGTCGAACTTGGGTGGCTCGAACTCAAGCTCAGCTCGAGCCAAGCCAAGCCAAGCCTCGAGTTACTCACGAACAGCTTGGCTCATGCGCAGCTCTACTCTAGAGCACTCCCAGAATCATACACTACATGATACTACAATAATTACAAGCTTATGGATGACAATTTAGAAAATTTCTCTTCCTAATGGTTACTTTGGCATATCCAAAGAGGCAATTCTTAAGAGTCAACTTCCCATTGAACTCAAATTAGGTATTTACGATGGAAGTTGATCACATAAATGGCCGAATTTGATTAAAGGTGAAAATAATGAACTCCCCGGCCTTCATATCTTTTCACAAATTTCATGCAATTACTTCCTTCTTTCTAAGACCACGATTTGTTTAGGTGCTTCTACTCATATCTCTCTCAACACATGTAAAATATCATACTTAATGTATTCACAGTATTCAGTTAAAAGGGGTACAAAAAAGCTTACACTGTACGCATTCCAACCTGGAACTGAAACCACTCCCTGAGATAAAATCAAAGGTGCATAACTAGAAGGTGCTTGCCAACGTGGGCTGAGAATAAAAGATGCTCTGGGCCAGTTTGTAATTCCTCCTGGATAAGACTGTTGACCAGGAGTTGTTGGAGATTGAACAGTGGGATAAACAGGAGAGCCACCCAATGAAACCATCATGTTGGTTGGTTGAGGATGGTGGAATTTGCAAGTGCCTCCAAATTTGCATCGTCCAGTTTTTAAATAATAAGCACACTCGGCTTCATTCTGGGGGTAACAAGGAAATACAGCAAATAAATAAATGATATTATCTAACTTAAGAAGAAAAAAATATCAACACATAAAGTGTTAGAAAAAGAAAAGGTAAAACTACAAGAAGGGTTAACACATAAATAAAACTATGTGCACAAACGATGATATGTCACCATGTGATTGAATGATTTTGAATAGGAATAAAACAACACCAAATCACGTGGTAACATATCATCGTTTGTGCACAAATTTGTGTACATAGTGCTACTCTATATTAAAGGCCATGATATCTAGTATTGATCCAGATATATAAATGATAAATCAGCAAAAATTGCACTCACTCAAAGCAAAATCAAAATTATTTGCCTGGCCACTAATGAGAATAGTCACATAACTGTACAGATGCACAGAGCAAATCATGTTTCCCAATAAACACAAAACTAGACCAGTAAATATGGATTGTGCAAAAATTTGTTCTGTATTCGTATTGAGCAATCAAAAAAAAAGAAACAGACAAACAACAGAATGAGACAAAAAAAAATTAGGCATTAATATCAAATTATGAAATTAAAATTCTACTTATAAAATTTAAGGAAAATAAAGACTGCAAACCGGGCGAAGTGGATAGCCCAAAACATTTAAAGAGACTCTTCCAGCAATCCCGGCCTTGTCTCTAGGATGATGAAACTTGCATGTTGCTCCAAACTTGCAAGTTCCCGTCTTTAGGTAGTACTGAATAGTTCAAAGCAGATTATTAACTTGTCAGTATGAGATGTTCAAGAAATTATAAAGTAATTTTCTATATACAACATAGCCATTAAAGAAAAACACACAAAAAAAGTCATATGGCATGTAGCATTTTAGCATTCAATGCAATTATGCAATTATGCAATTTCCATCTTCTATCTACATTTTTATTTAATATAGAAATCATCAAAAACAAAAGCAAAGCAATTAAAGATTTAAAGATTCCCTAATGTTTCCCCCTTACCCCTACTCCCTCAACCCACATGTGGGCAGGATTACAAACCACCTTTGAACAATTGTAAGAGCCCTTACCAAATAAATTAAATGGCATTTAACTTCCAAATTATCTAATCAAAGGGTTTCAAACTAAAATTTGATTAGTGTCCACAGAATCATTATATTAATGGAAACAAGTTTTTAACTGATAGTGATAGGTGAGGACCTAACGACAGTATATAAGCTTAAATATTGTGCAATGTAGAACCAAACACAAGCATAACAATGACAATTTAATGGTCAAAAATCATGTTCACACAAATCTAGCAGGAAGAACATCCCAAATTTCTAATGCTTACTAGGAATTTCCCGTAAAAATTGTGAATTATGCAGTCTGAGACATGACCAGGATGTACACAAAGGCTTCATATCAGAGCATCAAGTTAATGTGACAATCAGTCATCATTCTAGGTCAACTGTGTAATACAACGAACTAGTAACACTCGAACCTGAAGCTGTACTCGTTATAGAAATGATTAAGCAGAAACCCCCAAACACCACTTTCATTTTCCCAAGTAAATACCCTATTAACTACATTACCCTGCAGTAACTTTCTAATTAATGTCCAAATTATACCAACAATAACTCCTAAATGTGCTTCTCTTTAGAGTGGTTTTAATCAAAAGGAAATATCTAAGCAACACTCACTAGAGGCACCTCATATCAAACAGGGGCATATGACTCCAGTGTAGTACCTGGAGGTTCTTAGTCTTACATTCATACACACTGCAGTAAGAATAACTTGAAATCTTTCCTATTTTCAGTAAAAATAAGGTTTTACAAAGAATGAGATAAAGAATGCAGTGTCTTCATTCAGATAAAAGAAGAATAAATACATGCCTGGCATTCAGGTTGTCCTAATCTTTCTGGGAACTCCCCTTTAATCCTTGCAGTAGCGATCGCCTGGAATTCAAAATAAGCTTGTTGAAGATATTGAATCCCAAAAAGCCTAAGTAGTGTCATGGTACAATCCGTTAACCAGGATGCTCAAACTTTTAGGAGGATACAGTCAACTTGAAAAATAAAAGTCAAGGATAGCAGGTCTGTACGTGTATGCATCTACATGTGTACTAAATATTGAGTCAACAATAATTTTATAAGAATATTTTCTATTAAGTACAACATAGTGCAAAGATACATGTGCCTAGCCATTCAACCACCTTCTTTGAACAGAAGAACAAAAAACCTCAAAACTAAGAACCTCATGATGCATAAATATTATCTCATTTGTTTATGATTTACTCTTTGAGTTCATAAGAATTGTCCAAACATGCTGCAGCTTATACCAGCTTCCGATTAGGAGGATGATTAAATCGACATGTTGCCCCAAATCTACAAAGGCCTGTTCTGATGTAGTAAGAACAATCTGGCTCGCCAGGACGCTCAGGATAGGATCCAGATTCCATTGCTTCATTTGGTCTCAAGGTCATTTGCCACATAGCATCTAAAAAACATTAAAGGAGTAGAATTAAAACATTTATAACAAAGTCGTGCCATTCAACAATCAAATTATACAATTTCAGGTTTCATTTCCTGCACAAATTATATTCCAGAAACATTCAAACTCTCATTCATCAGGGGGTAGAGTATCTTTAACCAAATTATACTGAACAATCACAAGGAAAGTCCCCAAAAGGAAACCAGAATTAAAAGTTGCATAAAATAAATGAAAGCATATAGGTAGATATCACAATTCCCTAAAAAAAGAAAGACTTCAAAACTATTCAGAATATGTTCAAAGTTGCTTGAGTCTTGGGAAAACAGAATGAGGGAACATATAAATTGCAATGCCTTGGGAAAAAAACCTTTAGAATGCACTTTTTTCTAATATTATCCTAGATCCAAATAAACACCAAGCCTAACTTCATAATTTTTACTTTATTGACTAACATATGGCATCATACAAGGAATTTTTTATTTCTCCTTCCAGTCACAAGTAAATACTACCAAACACATATACCATAAAGTCCATTTCTAGAAAAGAAATAAGACCAAAACAGGAAATTGTACACATCGAATTTAATCAAGTGGCAAAGCACTACAGAAAAAAACATAACTAAAGTTGAAGTGACATAGCTTAACACTAAATCAATCCAAAAGCAAAATCACTGTAGAAGAATCCTATCACCAAGAACAATCTACAAAAAAATTGTTGAAGATCGTATTCATATCCTTAAATCATCGTAAACTAGAAATCAAACCCTTCAATCATTTAACTTAAATGCAATGCAAATTCCTCATTTCTAATTTCACAAGCACCATCCATTTGAAAAATCACCCATAGATTTCCTCTTACCATATTCAACAATTTAATGTGTTCCAAATTAATCTAAACAACAAATATTTCATTAAATCTAAAATGTAATGAAACCGAAACAAATATTTGAGCTTGACTAGCATATAAAACATTCCATAAAAAAACATTAATAATAAAACAAATTCAATCGACGATCAATATGAACTAATCACAACACATCAGAAGGACAAAACAGACAATTCACGGAATCAACAAACAAAAAGACCAGCAAAAGAAACTGCTCTGCAACAAACCCCATTAAAAAAAAAAAAAGTCAATTCGTTTTTTAAACAAACCAACCTTGGTTCAACGACGTCGACAGTGACGTTCCCTCCGTCACACCGCCGCCGCCACGGGACATCGAAATTCCGGCTTCAAACTCCATTCTTCCTCCATCACCACACTCCCTCTCCACTCCTCTCCGCCGTCACCTCCATCCTCCGCCTTCCGCCGAGCCTGTTCGTTCTCACTCTTCAATCAAATCATTCAGATGAAGCATGGAACGTACTGACAAACGCACGGACGAAGCAGAAGAAAAGAGAGAATTATGGCGCGAAAATTACTCAATACAGCAACCACAATAAACAGGGAGGACGACTAAGATTGAATTATTGATAATTATTTTTATTTGATTTTATTATTTTGAATTTGATGCGAGTGAAGGAAGAAAGGGAAAAACAGGAAAGTGAGAGAGAGCGCGTCGTCTTCTCCTCTCCACAGAAAACTTAAAAAATAAAAGAATAAGAATAAGAACCAACCAACCGGACCAGACATTTCTCTCTTTCTCACCCGCGTTTTTGCGCTAAACGGAAGACGTTACGTTTTTTTCCCACTCGCGAGAGTTTCTTCGACTCTGTACTCGCCTTGCTTCGTTTACACCTGTTATTCTATCTGACTTGCGAGGGGGATACTGTCCGTAGCTGAGTTAGTGATTGCATAGTTTGTATGATGACGTGGCACACTGTTAATGGATGAATGTTGGTACTAGCTAATGTGATTAATTAATAAAAAAATAAAATGGAATTGCAATAAATATTACAGTCATTTAACCTAAGGTTTCTTTTATTCAATGTGATTAGTTCTAATCTAATATAACAATCTAAGTTCAAGTGAGATTCTTCATTACAAAATAAAGAAAAAATTGAACCTGAATAAGTCCTAATTAGAGTTTGACAAAAATATAGAATTATCAATTCGATAATAAGTTTGATTTATTTAAATCATCAAAAAAGAAGAAGAGTCATTCGGATTCAAAAGAAAAATAATCGTCAGTGAGACAAGCTTCAATACGAGTCAAACCAAGTTTAAATCAAAGTTTTTTAAATTGGAAATCGATTCATTCAAACCGAACAACGATTCAAGTTCAAACAATTTGAATCAAATCCACCCCTAATAGAAACGTAAAAATGTGAGTGTCATGAATAGTAATATAATTAATTCATTAATATTTATCCTCCCTCTTGTTGAAGAAAAAAATTTACAAATCTTATTGATTGTTTATACAGACTGATATGACAAAATATAATTATTTATTTTTTCTCTTATTTTAAAATCATTCAATAAAATACTATCACACCATTTTATATTGACAATTTAATAAAATTTATTTATAAATTATTATTACTTATTTTTTAAATAAGTCTTACCACGGGGAATATTTTAAACATATTTTCTTTCGCTTAAAACAAGTCATCTTGTCTCTCCTTAGTTGGGATAGAAGCCAATATTCACTAGCTTTATAGCTAATCGGGACACAAACCATATTGAGCGTTAGTTTGAGATCAAATCAAGTATAAAATATTCTACTCATAACCAAATTCGATTAGTTCGAATCATAAACAATAACACTAAAAAAGAATGAAAAAAATCGTTGTCAAATGAAAAGGAAAATAGTTTAATTCTACAAAAAAATAGTAGAAAAAAAAGAAATCTTATCATCAAAATCTCTAATTTCTTATAATAATTTGGTGACAATTAAATTTTAATTATATATTATATTATATTATATTTAATAGTCAATTAGATATTTTATATTTAAGTTATTATTTATATGATTTATAAAAAAATTAAAATTATTATTAATATTATCATATTTTTATAACCGTGTTATGGCATATTAAATTTATATATATATAAATATAAATTTAATGTGCATATATATAAATTGGGACTTCGACACAAACAGACGAGATGTCAAATTTTAAACAATCAGAAAGTTTGAATTAAATATAACAATGTGTTTTATAACATGATAATTCTGGTTTATCCACGTGGCATGAGGCCAACTTTTAACACACGTGTGCGCAATGTATCATAGACTTTCTTGCGCATGGGTCTTTGGGTAGTATTATTTTAGTTGCAAGTAGTTAATGGACACGTGGAGAATAAAGAAAGCGAGTAGAGAGAGCGTGTACGCGAGAAAACTGGAGTGAAGTCGAACCGGATACCAGAATTCGGACCGGTTCTTACAACCGCTACTTTTTTAACTATTTCCAAGCGATTTTTTTATTTGCTCAACAGTAACTGCTCCCTTTTTTTTATTTTTAATTCCTGTTTGTTGAACTAATTAATGATTAATTACTAAGTTGGTTCAACTTTAGTTTATTTAATTTATTGCATATATTTTTTTCTTTTTTCACTTTTTTTATTTGAGATGACAATAATATAAAGATAAACTATTATTTCTATTATAATGAGATGATTAAACTTTCAGCTTCCTTATTAAATAAATAAATTTTTTTATTTTATTATTAAAATAATCAAACTTGTTAATACGTCATTTTTTGGGACGTAATTAATGCGTCATATTAAAGTAATCAAACTTTCACACTGATTAGATGTGTAGAAATTGTTGAGAAAGAGTAACGCTAGAGTCGAGTCAAATTGAACTTAAGTTTCGTTTGGTTTATATATAGCTGAATTCGAATTCAAGTTCGAGTTCATTGAGCTCATAAAAGCTAAGTTCGAACTTGGTTCAAATTCGAATCAACTCATTTTTCGTTATTAAAATGACATCGTTTTAATACATATTAGTCAAAACAATATTGTTTTATATCAAAATTTTTAATTAAAAAATTTGACGAGTAACTCAAGCTCAGCTAGGGTTGACACGTTTCGAACTCGAGCTTAAACGAGCTCTGTTTGAGTCCAGCCCTAGGGAAGAGGTAATATCGATATTTGCCAATTGAAATTCCATGTCAACCCTTAATTTATCCATGTTAGATTTCCAATTATAGGTAGGGACAAATCAAACCAAATTTGAATACTCATTAGCCCAAGTTTAGTTTAAATAAAAATAATTTAATCTAAGTTTAACTTAAGTTTATCAAGTCAAAATTAAAGATATCTCAAGTTCAATACAAATAAAAAAGGATTAAATTTAATTTGATTTGAGTTTATAATTTAAATTTATAGGTTGAATTTGTGATTCATTGATAAAATAACATTATTTTACTCAATAATAAATATAACGATATTGTTTTGATAATTATTTGATATAATTCATATCTATCAATGAATTAAATAAAAACATCTCCTGACTTTTGAGTTAGACCGCGCTAAATATTTTTTAACTTAAATTTGACTCGGTTTAAAATAGGTTAACTCTCTTAATACGAATTTAAATTAAATAAATTCAAATTAAACTAAATTGACTTTCGATATCAAGACAATTTGATTCAGATCAAACCCCACTTATATTTTTTCACATCAACAATTTAATATCCGGGTTAGTCAAAATAATCCAACAAATCATTTTGGAATAAAAAGCAAAATTCACATATTAACACTTAATGATATTAGAGGTTAATTCTATTTTTGTGATGTAAGTTCAATTTTTTGTATAAAAAAAAGTTTAATCAAAGTTCTTCATTTTAAATTAATTATAATTAAATTTATTAAATAAATTAAATTTTGAGTTCAATCAATTTTATAATTATTTAATTAGATGAATAAAAAATATGATTTTAATATATTAATAAAATAAATTTAAATTATATTTTTTAATATATAAAATCTCTTGCCTCTCGTTTAAAAAAATTTAGAGTTTGAGAGGCTTTGGTGTTGTTATACGTTTTGATTTAATTAATGTAAGATGGTATTTTAGTGCTTAATTAATTGTTTATAATATTAAATTTTTATGAAATTTGGTAATAATTTATAGATGATGGAAGATTACGGAACCAGAGACTTCCTAATTGTTTAATTTTTCATCTGTGATTAGAATTCTTGAATTTTGTGCCCTTTTTTTTCAGTTTTATATATGTGAACTTTTTCGATCTCACGCCTTTCCTTAGAGATCTCAGCAGGATCTCTCTGACTCTTTTGTCCTTTATTTAACCACCGGATCTCATTTCATTAGACCACAATTTTCCCACCAATTTTCTCGGCAGCCAAACACCCCGTGTCTGAGAAACTCGCTTTTTTTCTTCGTTTTTCGACATGGGTTTGTGTTCAAACTGCACTAAACGCCTTCTCTTTGTAGCCCTTTTCGTAGTTTTGGCTCTCTCTCCGATCTTTGCTCAGGTTTTTTGGTTGTCTTTTATTTTTGTTTTTTTCATGAGTGTGTGTTTTGTTTTAATGTGTTGTGGGTTTTGCAGGAGGCTTTTGTTGATACGGAGAATGAAGATTTAACTTGGTCGGTTAAAGATCTGGGCCGCCGTGGCATGGTGAGTTAAGTTTGCTGTTTATTTATTCTTTGGTTCCTGAGAATATTTGAGCGAAAGTAGGGAGAGCGAGAAATCTAAGCCTTTGGATAGATTTTGAGTCGACCCTTTCAGAAGTTTGGTCTAATTAGACGGAAGAGCTTTTAGTTTCGTATAGAACTTCGGGGAGGTGAATGGGAATTTAAGCTTGTTACTTCTTGTTTGGTAGCTGAGAAAACTTACGAGAATATAGAGAAACAAATTGAATTTTGAACCTTTTGATAGATTATACTGACCCCACTAGAGGTTGGTCAAATTATTATGTTTGATGAAGAAAATTGAACAAACTTAGATGGTATATCGGGTTCGTTTAAGTCAATGAGTAGCAGATTTATTTTGTCATTTTTTTGCAGATTGCCAGAAACAACGTTGACTCTGATATTACTGCTATTGGTTATCATCTCGACTCCGGTCTTGGAGTATTTGATGCATTTGTTGCAAGTTTTTCTATGATTCTTGTCAGCGAGGTTTGTTGATGTGTAATTCAATGATTAGTTATTTATTGCATTCTTATTAATGTCATGGTGACGATTTTGTTTTCCTTCAATAGTTATATATCTAGTGGGAAAATTTAAAATTTATTTTAATTATGTTTGCTAATATTTTTCTAATGAATGTTTTGGTTGGCTGAAAAATATGCTACTAGATTGGAGATGAAACTTTTATAATAGCAGCTCTGATGGCGATGCGACATCCCAAGTCAACTGTTTTGTCTGGTGCTCTTAGTGCCCTGGTTGTTATGACTGTAAGTTGATACTTCTTGTTTGATTAAAGTATGTTCACTGCATTTTGTGACTTTGCTCATTGTTGTTTCTAATAATGCAATGCATTTGTGTGGCATTGTAATGAAATGGTTCCAACAACAATGAAAAGCTCTGGCAAGTGCACTTTCTCCTGTACTTGATGTTATTGAGGTTAAAGTTGTTGTACATGTCAATTAGGTGCTTTCTACGGGACTTGGTAGGATTGTGCCAAATTTGATATCAAGAAAGCATACCAATAGAGCAGCTACAGGTATTTTTTCTTTATTTTTATTTTCTTCCTCACTTGGCCACTCCTTGCCTCTTTTTACCCTGTTACCTCTAGCTCTTTAATTTCACTTTCTCATTTCTTCACCCTTTCTTTGTTGTTCTTGTGCATATCTTTGGCATGCATAATTTTATATTTTGGCTTTGTTAAGTCTTTGACTGGTATCAGTATTTTTACTGTTATCCTTGCTTTTGGGTAAATCTAGTTTTTTTGACACATTGAAAATCAATATAACAATTTTTAGACTTAATTGAAAAGGTTGCCGGATGCCATAGAAGAAACTACAAACTTTGAGGGCATAGACAACTTCAACTAGTCCTGTAAAACAACTAGTTCTTAGTGAATTGCATTTTTGTTTTATTTTTTTCTCATAAGAATGGTTCAGTTTTGTTAACACAGTGAACTCAATCGAGAATGCATTTTGATTATGGATCTGATTTTTAATATATCATGTGTCTTGATATTAGATTTCTCAATCTTTCGTTGCATTTTGAAATTAGAGTATCTCATCCTATTTCATTTCTATCATTTTTTTTTTTTGGGTAAGTAATTTCATTTTTATCTTGTTGGATATTGTAAGTTGTTCGAGCATTAAACAAAGTTAACACAATCCATCTATCCTGTTCCTTTTTTTATGCAGTTCTTTATGCAATTTTCGGGATGCGGTTACTTTACATAGCTTGGAAATCAGATCCAAAATCAAGTCAGAAAAAGGAAATGGAAGAAGTATATTCTCATTTTCTTCTTGCAGAATCTCAAGATTGCCATCTTATATGTTATTTTTGACCATTTCCCTACTGTTTCTGATGTCATAACAAATAAAGATGTTACACAAGTTTCGATTATTAGCTATTTGGTCTTCACCGTTTAGATTTTGTATTATTTTCACATTCATTTCTCGTCTTGTCATTCATCAATGCAGGTGGAGGAGAAACTTGAGGGCGGGCAAGGGAAATCAACCTTCCGCCGTTTCTTCTCAAGATTTTGTACACCAATATTTTTGGAGGTAGGTTCTGGGAATGAACTTTCTGATGCATGAAATTCAACCTTTTCAAATTGTTGATGATAAGTTTTTTTTTTTGGCTTTTACCAGTGAAATGTTTCAAATATACTGCTTGCGGCATTCTTAAATATTTTCACCATTACTCTTCTGTTCATCATCTCAACCAAGCATCTGTTTTGCCACAGTCATTTATTTTGACGTTCTTAGCTGAGTGGGGAGATCGGAGCCAGATAGCAACAATTGCTGTAAGTAAATATTTTATTACCCCAATTCGATGTAGCTCTCTACTCCTGAACTTGACTTAGTATCTGTGTAACTTGCTGGCTGCTATGATGTGGCTGCCATATATAGCTAATAGCCTAAATATAAATCCAAACATATTTCTCGATTCCATTAGACTTTACAGTTTAAGATAGAGCTGCATTACCCCAAAGCAAGACAGGTTTTTTGAATCTCTGCCGAATGCTGGAGTTTATACCATTATCCCATATCATACACACTTCAGTATTTTTTTTACTTCGCTAAGCTATAATGTCTGTTTTTGCAGTTGGCTACACACAAAAATGCCATTGGAGTTGCAGTTGGCGCCACGATTGGACACACAATCTGTACATCATTAGCAGTGGTGGGAGGAAGCATGCTTGCAGCAAAGATCTCGCAGCGCACAGTGGCCACCATTGGAGGCTTGCTCTTCCTGGGCTTTTCCTTGTCTTCATATTTCTATCCTCCCCTAGGAGAGTGACCAAGTCTTGTAGGCTAACCTGATTCTTTAAGATCAACTAAGCTCTTTACTTGAAAATTTGCCCTTTTTTAAAAAAATTTTCTCTTCTATTTTGTAAGCGTAACTAAAATTTCAAAGGTTTTTTTTTTTTTTCATACTAAAAAGTTAAACGCCAAAAGGCACACGAAGACATGGTCCACAGTGCTATGGATGTGTCTCGGGCCTTAGCATCGAAGCGGGGTGACATAGACCATGGCACCGTGGACCATGTCAAATTAGACACAACATGACCCATTGTTGACTCTAGATTTGTTTAAACTTTATTTTGGTTCTTTTTTTTGTTTATAAGACCCAAATATGTTAACGTCAAAATCACTGTTATTTTCAAATTTTGTAATTATTGGAATTCAAAAACACTCTTGTTCTAATTTTATTCAAAATGTTTTAACTTAATTAGATATTAGAAGGAAAATATCATCAACCATGAATATTAATTTATATATTATGGATGATATATTATTATATGGTTAATAATATTTTATTTTTAATTTAAAATTATTATCATTAGTAATTTAATTATTACTGTATATAATATTATTGATCAGTGAGTCTTGATCTTAAGGTTGTTTGTTTGGTAACAAATCTGTTGATAAGTCAAATTCATTTTCTGATGGATTAATTTAATTTAATATAAAAATAAAATTTTAATTATGTTATTGATATCATATTAAAATCATTGGTTTGATCGGTGGGATCGGTTAAAATTTTGTCTGCTCTATTGACTGGGTTTACTTGACTGGGTTTACATCCGATTCAGATTCGGGTAAGAAAACATTGGTGTAGAGGCTACCAATTTGATGAATTTTGGGTTGTGCTATAAAAAAAGGAAAAACCAATGTAAATACTTAGAAGAATAATACTGTCATGAAATTTAATGCTAACTTAATTTGTTAGCCATGAAACCTACCTTCCAAAGACACTAATCTTTTTCTTTTTTGTTTTCTTTCTCATTTTCTCACCATCCAATCGGAAACTTTTTAATTATTAATTTATTATAAACTTAAAAAAAAGGCAACAATATCAACTTTGTAACAGAAACTAACTACCAAATCTCATAAAATGAAACGGGCTTGTCTTGGAGCCACGTATTTTGGCGCCAATGAGTTCCCAAAACATCTCACAAAAAATCTTACACAGCCTCTTAAATTTGCCCTTCATCACATTCAATTTCAGTACCACCACTACACCTCTTTACAATTGGATAATGATCAAACAAATGAGTCTCAGGTCCAGAAGCTTCATGCCCACTTGATCAAAACTGGATCTTTCCAAGCTTTGCAAGTGGGTATTCATCTTTTGGGCCTCTATGTGAAGGTTCAAAATTTAGTGTGTGTGCACAAGGTGTTTGAGGAAATGCCTGACAGAGATGTTCACGCTTGGACTGTTCTTTTATCTGGGTTTTTGCGTGGTGGATGTGGTAATAGGGTCCTGGATTTGTTTAGAGAGATGCAAGCAGATGGTGTTTGCGCGAATAAATTTACGTTATCTTGTGTTTTGAAGTGTTGTTCTAGTTTGTGTGAGGTGAGGCTGGGGAAGGAGGTTCACGGATGGATTTTGAGGAATGAGGTTGATTTGGATATTGTATTGGAGAATTCTGTGCTTGATTTGTATGTGAAATGTCAGGCATTTGAGTATGCAAAAGGATTGTTTGAACGGATGGAAGATAAGGATAGTGTGTCATGGAATATTATGATTGGTGCCTATTTGCATATTGGAGATGTGGAAAGGTCTGTTAATTTGTTTGAAAGGTTGCCTGAAAAAGATGTTGTGAGTTGGAATACAATCATAAATGGTTTAATGAAGAAAGGGTTCGAAAGAACTGCAGTGGAGGTACTGAGTTGGATGATTAATAGTGGACTGTCCTTCAATAAAATGACTTTTTCGATTGCATTGAATTTGGTTTCTGCTTTATGTAATGTGGAACTTGGAAGACAGATTCATGGCCGCGTTCTACGATTGGGTGTTCAAGAGGATGGGTTTATAAGGAATTCACTCATTGATATGTATTGCAAATGCGGGGAGATGGACAAGGCATCTTTTGTTTTTGGAAAAACATACACGGAGTCGGTGAGAATACGAAATTCCATGACTTCTGGCAAGGCAGAAGTAGTTTCATGGAGCTCAATGGTTTCTGGTTATGTGCATAATGGTGATTATGAAAACGCATTCAAATTGTTTACCTCTATGGTTTGTGAACATGTAGAAGTTGACAAATTCACCCTCACAAGTATTGTTTCAGCTTGTGCTAACGCTGGGATTTTGGAGCTTGGTAGACAGATCCATGCCCATAGTATGAAAGCTGGACACAAAATTGATGCTCATTTGAGTTCCTCTTTAATTGACATGTATGCTAAATGTGGAAGCTTGCCTGATGTTCAGATGATTTTCAAGCAAACAGAGAATCTGAATGTTGTGCAATGGACATCGATGATATCTGGCTATGCTTTTCATGGACAAGGGAGGGAAGCTGTTCAGCTTTTTGAAAAAATGATCAAGGAAGGAATAACTCCGAATGAGGTTACTTTTGTCGGGATTTTAACTGCTTGCAGCCATTCTGGGTTGCTTGAAGAAGGCTGCAAATACTTTGAGTTGATGAAAGAAGTTTACGGCATAAAGCCTGGCCTTGAACATTACACTTGCATGGTTGATCTTTATGGACGCGCTGGTCGCCTGATTGAGTCAAAGGAGTTCATTTATAAGAACAATCTCGCCCATCTATCTGCAGTATGGAGGTCATTTCTATCTTCTTGTCGACTACACAAAAACGTTGCGATAGGGAAGTGGGTTTCAGAAAAATTACTTCAACTTGAACCGTATAATCCAAGTCCTTACGTTTTACTATCGAACACTTTTGCCAGTGAACATAGATGGCAAGAGTCAGAAAATTTAAGAAGGCTGATGCAACGGAGAAGAATTACGAAATACCCTGGCCAATCTTGGATCCAGCTAAAAAATCAGGTCCATTCTTTTGTCATGGGAGATAGATCACATCCACAGGACGCTGAGATATATTCATACTTGGAGAAACTTATTGGGAGATTGAAGGAAATTGGGTACTTGAGTGATGTCGAAATGGTAATGCAGGATGTCGAGGAAGAACAACGCGAAATGCTGGTTGGTTTCCACAGCGAAAAACTTGCAGTTGCATATGGCATCATTAGCACAACAGGTGCAACACCAATTCGAGTAATGAAAAACCTGCGAATCTGCGCTGATTGTCATAACTTCATCAAGTACACTTCTCAGCTCTTAGGTAGGGAAATTATTGTTAGAGACATTCATCGGTTTCACCATTTCACGCATGGCCGTTGCTCATGTAGAGATTACTGGTAAGTAAACGAAGTTATCTCGAATGTCTGGATTGACTCAAATAGATTTTCCAGCTTGTTGCAATCCAGCAGAGTGGAAATGGTGATTGCATACTATTCTTTTTACACCTATGGATCAAGTTAAATCCTAGGTACACCACATCAGATTGGAAAATGTTTGAGTTTATATTTTGATATAGAAATTTAAGTTTTCATTTAATTTGTAGTTTAACTTTATGGAAAACTACAATGTTTTTTTGTAAATGAATTGTTGTAAAAGATAGAAATTGAATCATTCAAGGCACTCTCAAATTAGACCTTATTTGATCAAGTACTAAGTATGATTAATAAATTAGTACTTACAGACAGTAAAAACAATTAAAAAATTAGTAATAGTATCTACACCTAGTTTTGAGTATTGAAATGAGTAGTATTTAAATGATGTCTCATCATCATATGATTAGGTGTAATTTTATTCTTAATTCAAAAACATTGAATTATATGATGACATATTATCTGTATACTTGATTGAATAGTCAAAATTGGGTCCCGATACGAATAGTTGTATTAATATGCAATAATTGAAGTGAATAAACTTTAGAGGTATTCATGAATTGTTTTTACTAAATTGTATTTATTTTTATGCATTAATTTTTTTATGTAAATGTCCCCATATACATACATATACATACATACATACATATATATATATATATATATATATATATATATATATATATATATATAACACCTTTGATAGAGGGGTTTTAGTGGTTTCTCTAATTATTTTATTCTATTAAAGGGACGACTTTTTTCTACTTAAAGAGGTTACAATTTCAATTTTTTTAATTAATTTTATTAAAAAAAATTAAATTTTTACTAATTTTTATTAAAGGGTATCAAATTAATCAAATTGCTTTCAAAAAAAAAAATGAAACAAGCCATCCTAATTGTATTTGTTCAATATCTGTAATATGAAATATTTAAATTTTCATCTTTTTTATAGAAAAATCTAAAATTTATATTCTTTTAATAAAAAAAATTAATTTCTTTAATTAAAAAAAAAAAGATAATTGGATACATTCATATGTTATATAAAATTCTATATGCAAACGCTCAAAATCAAACAGGCCCTTAGAAGCCTAAGAGGTGGCCCAATTTCGAAAATTGGGCTTACCAGTAGTCAATGGGCTTAGCCCATTGGCTGTAACATAATTGAAACGTAGAGAAGAAAGTTACATGCCCCATAGTATTCTATGTATGTGTCATCATATCAAATCATTAACATTATCGAGATTTTATTTTGATTATTATCAAGGTTATTAGTATCCTATGATACATAATATTTATTATATAATACGACATAGATTCAGATTTATACAAATTTTTTGAGAAATGATGATGTGTTAGAAGTATATTTGAGAGATTTTAAAACTTTGAGGTTTTTATGATATTTCCTAAGACGATAATGTGCCAATTGAATACTCTATTTTACTATTATTTCAACTTTATCTTTATAAGAAAAAAGAATCGTATGATATTATACACGATTCTACCATAATTATTGTATAAGATAAATGTTACAAAATGATATTATATATTACTAAAGAAAACATAATTACAACTAGGGATGAATTTGATCCAAGTCAAATTTGAATAAGATCTAGTTTGAGATCGATTTGAATTCAAAAGAGTCTGTTCAAAATCAACAAATTGAGTTTAAAAACAATTCAATTTTGAAGTCAATTCGAACTCAACTCGTCTATGAAAATGAACTCAATTCTTAACTTGAACTTGACTCGTTCAATTGATTTTGTAGTCAAATTCAAGTAGATTAATAGCATTATTAATATAAATTTATTCTCAATAACCAAAAAAAAAATCAATTTAATCAAAAGACAGAAAACGATGTATAGACAACAATTTGATTCGCCTAAGCTTGAATAATGTCTAACTTAATATTAGTTCTCGAATTAAAACTTAAACTATTCTTGAAAACAATTTAATTAGATGTGATTCAAACTAACTTGAACTTTGCTTGCTTATGAAAGCCAACTCAATTTTAAACACAAATTCAATTTATACTATTTGAATTTGAACAACTCAGTTTAAATCCAACCCTTTATACAAACGAGAAAGTTTATTAAAATCAATTGACATGAAGCTAATTTGTTACTAATTAAACAAAGTTATCATGAAAGTGGTCAAAGGGAGGCTAGGGCATTTCTTGAAAGAGATAAAATGGTTTTGAGTGGTCAAGTAGTAAGCACACAGGTGTGCAACCAAGCTTGACTCTTCAGTCAATTTTGCCCCAAAAAAAGTGCAATTTGCTAGCCGCCCATAAAGGCAACCTCTTGTTTTTGAATTCATACTA
Source organism: Mangifera indica (assembly GCF_011075055.1). Classification (NCBI taxonomy): domain Eukaryota; kingdom Viridiplantae; phylum Streptophyta; class Magnoliopsida; order Sapindales; family Anacardiaceae; genus Mangifera; species Mangifera indica. Next base: position 3,270,637 of record NC_058138.1, read on the forward strand.
CTTTATTATGAGGTTATTATAAAGTTAAATAAAAAATTATTTTATATGCTTGAACACTAGGATTTGATCTTATTCGAGTTATTTGAGTTTAAATTCAAACTCGAATCAGACAAATTAAGTTCAAACTAAAGATTGAACTAACTTTTTTATAAATACGCTAATTCAAATTGAATTCAAAGTTGAATGTTTTTTTAAACTGAATTAAACCTCAATCTATCAATCTCGAATTGATTATCCATATTTTTATTAACATTTTATGAATGATAAATACCCATATGTCATAACTTTGCAAATTATATAATTAAAAGATAATATAATAATTTGACATTATACGTCGGGGTGAGTATTCGAGCCAAGTCATCTTGACATGAATCTATTGTTTGACTTGAATGTTTGATAATTTGATTCAAGATTAATTTATTTACTTTTCGTGTTAATATCGTTTATCATGTCAACAATACTATTTATTTTGTAAATAAGTTTTCGATGATATTTTACACCAATTTAAACAAGTTCAAGAGGTAGACTAAGGATTTGAGTCAAAATTGAACTTACTTTTAACCCAATTCGATTTGAAACCACCCCCGACCATATGTGACATGAGATAACACACCTAAATAAAATGGGTCTAAAAGAGAGTTTGTGGAGTGCACGCATGGTTAACATGTCATACAAAAGCAATTCTTGCCTTGGTATGAGACATGTGACCAAATCTTATCCCTTATCCAACAATTTTTGCTCTTTCTGGTTGGCGTTTCTTTTGGGCTTTCAACAACTTTTTACTAAAATTATAGATACATATTTTTAATATATAAATAATATATCATCATATAATTAAATACTTAAAAATATATATACATAATATCGCTAATTTTTTATATAGAGATCTTTTATTAATATAATTATGTGTACTTAATTTTAAATATCAAATTAAATATTTAAATAATATATTATTATATAATTAAATAATTTAAAATTAAGTAATATTTTAAATTATTACCTGTTTTGGGTTTAATTAAAGTAATAAAGAGTTTTACAAATTTATTGTGTTTTAGAAAAAAAATCAAATTTAATTAAACTCGATGTCTTGGAGTCTAAGATTTCTGTAAATAAGAAAATTAATTTTAATTTAATGTAGTCAAAGTTTCAGGAATTAGAATTCTCAACCACTCAGCTAAACGATGAGTCTAACAATCTATGATTGTTACACTTAAGGAAATGTGTACTCTTATATTTAATTTTTACTATTTTATATTGAATATACCAAACTAAATTACTTAGTTTCATAACAAAACAGGATAAAATCTGAAAATACTGAAAATCTGATCTATTCTATAGAAAAATCTGAAAGTTTGGTTTATTCAATAAAAAAAATTGAGAGTTCAATCTCTTTAATAGAAAAAACAAAGTTTAATTATTTTAATTAAAAAAATAATATTTTAATATCTCTCCATGTGTTGCTATTCTAACTTTTGAACAGTCTGACTCAATTATTAATTTAATTAATTAAATTATATTCGACTTAAATTATTCTTTTGACTATCTTAAGATTCAATCTGATTTTCAAAACATTAACCATAACCCATGCGTGGGGATGGAGATTAATAATAATTCTTAACATTCGAAAACAGACAAAATACCGACAAAATAATTTTAAAATGGACCTTTAAGCCAAATATGCTCCCATATTGGTCCCATTTGACACCTCCACAGCTCTACTTCGATAATTTATAGCCAATTAGGAAGCTTCTTGTAAGCTCGATAATAAAATATCCCAAGGCAATATTTCGTAAGATGAAAAGAATTCAACTTTGATGTGCTATTCATATAAAAGCAAAAGGTGATTGAAAGAGACAACACACTAGTCAATAAGAAAGAATTCAAAGAACATTCACATTCCCCACTTGGAATTGAGGCCTAGTATTACAAATGTTTTCATACCTCAGCTTTGACAGGATCAAATGACCGGTTCGCGAGTCAATTGGTATGATTGGTCTAATTGATCCAGATGGGTTGGTGAATAGAATTAGACCCATTTCAAAAGTTAATTTGATTTGATTTAAATTTAATTAGATCAAACTTGAATTGAACTCAAATTAAAAGAGTTTGGTCGTTTTTTATATTGAGTCAAACTCTAGATGAAGGAGTTTTGTTAGGTTTGACTCATAAGTCAAATGAATGACTTTATTCAGTTTAAATTTGACTAAATATTTATCAAAATAATATCGTTTTATATATAATTGGATAAAAATAATGTCATATTATTAATATATTGAGAACTCAAACCACAAATTTGAATCTCAAATTTAAACTATAAAGTTAAATCAAGCTTTAAACTTAAGGATCGAACTGAACTTGAGTTACTTTGAACTTTGACTCAACAAACTTCAGTCGAGTCATTTTTCATATTAGCTTAACTCAGGTCACAAGATGTTCAAGCTTGATTTGATTTGTATCCAACTCTATAAGTGAAATCAATATGATGTAATTAAAATTTTTAAAAAGGTTATTGAATATATTTTTTGAATAATATTGAACGATAAATATTTCTAGCATAATAATGTCTATGCCTCCAAACAACTCGGTCTTAGTTTCGAGTGTGTTCACCCTTAAGGCACGATTCACTCAATTAAACCTCAGGTGAATTTGATATAGTGACTAAAACTTGATTTAGCCTTGACAATCAGTCTCTTCATTCTCATAACATAATTCATTCAGTTTAACTATAAATCAATCTAATTAAATAGTTAAAACTCGTTTTTGTTTTGACACATACTAATCGTACCATTAGTTTGATCTGAATTTTAAAACCATGAATATTTTTATTATGACTTTGACTAGTTCAATTATTTCTCCTCCTTTTACACCTTTTGTTTTTTTTTAAAACATTTCTGGTCTAAATACTTCCCCCTTTCATTGTCAAGCCGCCCACTCTTCAAAATACCAACAATTAATTTGTTTGAACTCGTCTTAATTTGTTTGACCAATGATAAATCTTAAACGGCAACGTTTTTGTAATTTTAATAAGCGGACAAATAGTGAGCCTTCGAGTGATAACTTCACAAATACTAAAATCACAAATACCCAAAGCTAAAATGTGATTCCAATGTTAAAAATACGTATGTATACATGAAAATTATGTAAGTTTTTACATATAAAATCCCGTATTTGAGATGAGTCATGCAAAAATACCATTTAATTGTAAAGTTACAATCAAATTGAACTAAATTAAATAATACTTGATTCAAATTTGAATTAATTTAATTGTATTTACGCAAAGTTTTTAAAATTATGAGTTACAAAAAAGTTTTTAAAATTATACAAGCACATTTAAAAAATTATACATTCATAATCGTTATTAAATTAATATTGAAATTTGATTAGAAGTAAAATTAATAAAAATAAAAATAAAAAATATTATCCAGAAAACTTTTATTTTACAAGCTCGTCCCCGGTTCCCATCATGCGGTTACATTTTAGTTTCGGATTCGGACCCACCCAGAATGAGAATCCTAACAGTCTTGTTCGAAACGCCGCCGTTTTGAGCTTTCACTCTCCTTCTCCCTGTGTCTTTCCCTCTCTTTTAAATTCTCCGTTACTTGGCCCAGACTTTGAAACTCTTTTAAGAGAAAATTTTTTAACAAGAACAACGAACGAAACGATGTGTTTGATTGTAGATGGAGAGCACCAGAAAGACGACGTGTTGGTTACGCCGACCAATTTCTCAATGGTTGAGGACGGCATTTACCGATCCGGGTTCCCGGGACCGGACAATTTCGGGTTCTTGAAAACCCTTAATCTTCGATCCATTGTGTGAGTCTTTTCTTCATTTTTGAATTCTCAGTTTTTTTATTTTTTTATTAAATTATATATTAACAATGATGATTAATTCAATTATGGATAATTTGGGTTTTAATTTCGATTAATTATTGATGAAAATTATAAATGTGAGCAGATATTTGTGCCCGGAGCCTTACCCTGAAGAGAATTTGAAGTTTCTTGCAGCTCAGAATATTCAACTTTTTCAGTTTGGAATTGAAGGCAAAGCGGTACCCTTTTTCTATTTTTGTTGTTTTTTATTTTATTTTATTTTATGCCTGAACTACGAAAAATCTGCAATAGATAGCTTCTTGGTAATTGTAACTTGGCGTGTCCAATTGATGCGAAAAAATTTGAGTTAATTGTTTTTGAAGAATTTGGATTTAATTATTTTGGAAAAAAGATAAAATTTGGTTGAAAATCGTACAAAAGGTTGTGGAGGATTTTCTGGTGGATGAATGTGCGGAGAGAACCTTAGTGAGGAAGTCTTGTTTGGTGGGTGTAGAATCGGATTCGAATTGCACTGGCTTGAGCTCAGTTGCCGCTCAAGCTTGGGGAGCTCCACTTTTTCAAGCTGATTCAAACTTGACCGGCCGAAATTCAATGGGATTATTTTGTGGGGGTTTTGATTGGATGGTTCACATGGGGTAATGTTACCATGAATGAGAGAGTAGTCGGGTTGGATGGACAATGTTGAAAACTTGACATTACAATTTTTTTAATTTATTTCATGCTCTTGATAAGTGTAGTTGGAATTTTATTTTTGCTTAGTGTAATTAGTGGTTATATGTTCTAACTTGCAATGTAAAACTTATTGTGGTGCATGTGTAGTAAGTTGGTCACTATTTTTTGTCTTGCTGATATTCAAATATGCATCTGCAGGATCCCCCTGTATCTGTTCCCGGGGATACTATCATGGCTGCTTTGAAAATTTTAATTGGTATTGAATTAAACTAATATGATTTTTTTTAATCTAAGTTTAGACTGTAATATTGTGCCGTCTTCTTGTGCCATTTCTCTTGCAGCTGACTTATGTATATATATATTTGTTGGCTTTTGCAGATGTGAGAAATCATCCAGTTTTGATACATTGCAACCGTGGAAAGGTATTATAGCTAAGGCTCTTCTCTCCTTCTTTTTAGTGTTTTCAATAATCAAAGGGTTTTGCATTTTGGTTTGTGTGAACGACTGATGCATCGTGTGAAATAGTCCATTCTGATTGAAGCATGTTGAGGCACACCTGTTGTCTAAGTTCATGTTTTCATCTGTTTGTTGCTGATTGATATTAATGATCTTTATTATGGATTTAGAAACAAGTTGTTCCTGCATTTTTTATTATTTCTGAATGGGCTCTAAATCATCTACATATTATTTCTGAAATTTCATTCACTATCTCTAGTTGCTGTTAGTTGATGGTTTATTATGCTTTTAATTGTCTAATTTTATTTTGAAAGAACACTTTCTTCGGCATTTATATCATCTTTTCTTTGTGCTGCCTATGGAACTTTACTGAAACATGTAGTTTTGAATCAATAGCCAATGCCCCTTCAAAAATTGTACAAGGAAAGGTGATTAGTTCATTGTTCAGAACTATAAACATTTTTGAAGTTAGGATTATCTGTGTATAAACATTTGAATTTCATCAGAACTATAAACTTTCTCTGTGCTTCATTTGTTTGCACCACAAACTATCTGAATGAATTTCTGGTTCAACCAATAAGCATGTCAATTATTTAACTTCAACATTATATGAAGCAATTCTCATATTCTATTTTCTGCTTTACTCCAGCATCGGACGGGTTGCCTTGTTGGCTGCTTGAGAAAACTGCAAAACTGGGTCTTATCTTCTGTGTTTGAGGAGTACCAGCGTTTTGCTGGAAGGAAATCCAGGATTACAGATCTAGAGTTCATTGAGACATTTGACATCAAGAGCTTGAGGCAGTGCCTTTACAGCGTTATCTATCAGTACCAAGGTTATGGTTCGAAGAAGAGACGGTTACTTTACGGGGAAGAAAGCTTCTCTTACTCGAAACCCCGAGTCACTTCGATATAGGTGGCTTTCAACAACCTTATAGTTTTTGGTTCTTCTACACCCATATTTGTTACATAATCCTTTTGGCCGACAGCATAGTTACCGGCTAGCAGAGTTTTAGGTTGTTTTTATATAGCTTCTGTTCAAAGAATATAAAAAGATTTAAATTCCTCCATTTTTTTTAATTGTTTCATAACTGTCATATATCAGTCTCAAATCTTCTGTGTAGTTTGGTTATAGTAATATATAAATGAGAAAAAGTTCCAAGACTTTCTTTCTCTTTCTATCCATTATTGTAAATTAAATTTGGTACTCGAACCTCATTATTTAATCACTTAATGATATATTTAAATTGATATTTATTAAAAGTCTATATAATTTCATTATTATTCTTATTATTATTACCGATAATTAATTTTTTTTTCCTGTAGTCTTCAAATTATGTCAGGCATTGGAATAGATTTTGAGAATCATTGGAATTGGATCAAGGCGGAAAATATAGAATCAAACAATCTTTAAATAACCGGGCCGAGCCTTATACCGGTCGCTGGTCAAAGGGTTGGTTAAGGTCTTTTTCAGTTTGATCGATTGGATCGCTTGCATCATAATACTATTTAAATATATATTTATTTACATTATATTACAAATGAAACTTGTGGTTTGAGTGAACACAATACATCCAACAAATTCGAGTTCTAGCATTCGCTAAAAAACATGTTGATGTCAACATGACTTTAAATCTTGGTAAAAGTGGTGATTGAATTGTAAATTGACGTAGTTGCTCCTATTAAATTACAATTCAACACAATCTAATGTTAAAATTATTAGATCGTTCACTCAAATTAGATTAGTCATGGGATTTCAATTGAACCAATATTTTGGATTTGAGTTGAGGCCAAATTGATCTTTGTTTAGACTTAACTTAATTTGAATTCACCTTAGATATATAATAGCAAAAGAGAAATTTTTATAAGATTATTGGTAATTTACTTATTATAAGCTCATTGTAGTTTTCATGGATAATAAATCTGTGTACAAACAAATTATTTAAACTAAAGTGACAATTTATAATATAATGATGTAATTGTTTATTTTTTTTCTCGCTTCAAAATCACTCAATCAGATGCTACTATCTTATCTTGTATAAATAAATTTGTTAAATTTGCTTATACATATAGTATTATTCTTTCATGAAACTTTCCAAAGAATGAAACTACGTTTATAAACAAATTATACTAATTTATCTACACAAACTGTCGTGGTAGCATATGTATGGTTGATGTCATTGATATTATATGATATTGTGGGGGATAAGTTAGTGAGGTTCGTTATGTAGTATTGCTCAAATTGATAAGCCTAAACAATTTTCCCCTAAATATATACCCTAATCTAATTAGTAAATATGCATATTAGAGGTATTTTATACCTGTTTACGATATTTTACTATTTTAATAATATTTTCTATCCTCAGAATTTGGATTGAACATATAAAACACATATTTTATATTTTTATAGTATTAAACAATTATATTATATATTTTAGTATTTTTTATTTTTTTATAAAAGATAAAATAACATCGTTTTTATAAAATATAAAATAATGTTGATTTATATAAAATATACGAAATCCAACACAAGTATTCATTTTCTTCCAAAATCCAAAATCCCTAGCAATTTCTTTTTTTTTTTCAAATTTCTATTTTTTATTATTAATTCAACATTTTATCATTCATTTTATTGATTATGGAAAATCACAGTTTACATGAATGATTTAATCAAAGTAAAAAATTTATTACTTTATTAAATTTATATCGAAATAATTTTAAAATGATAAATTTAAGATTAATAATACTTAAATATACTAAACAATCATATATTTTTTTTATTAAAGGTATGAAACTTGTTTTTTTTAATTATTTAAGAGAAAATTCATTAAAATGACTAAACTTTATTATTGAAGAGATTAACTAATTAATTTGACAACTAAAACAAAATAACTTATTATATTTTGTATATCAATGAAATTATATATATTTATTTTTTATATATAATTTTATAGATAGAGATAATATTTTAAACTAAATAATAATATACACCTATATGCGTATATTATAAATTGCCTAAAATAGAGAGAGAGAGAGACAGTCTATCTGTCCATCTATTTTATTTATAAATTAGGGTTTATTCGTAAATAAATATCACATTCTCTCTTCATTCAGCCGATAAACTCCGATCATCATCATGACCGGCAAGGCGAAGCCCAAGAAGCACACGGCGAAGGAGATAGCCATGAAGGTGGATGCGGCCACCACCAACCGCGGCGGGGGCAAGGCGGGTCTGGCTGATAGGACAGCTGTTGAGAAGGGAGGGCACGCCAAGTTCGAATGCCCTCACTGCAAAACGAAGGCGCCTGATATCAAGTCTATGCAGATACATCACGATTCCCGTCACCCGAAGATCCCCTTTGAAGAAGAAAAGCTTGTTAATCTTCACGCCGCCTCGGTGCCGAGTACTTCGAAACCTAAGCCAGGTGTCCGAGGGAGCCTCAAGAAGTGAAAGAGATCACGAATAGGATGTGGATTGCTTAAATTTCGTGTTGTTGGTGGTGGGTTTTTAGCTGTGATGATAATGAATGAGTGTATATTATTTGATGATGAAGAAAAAGATGGTGGTTATGATGATTAGACAACGTTTGATTGTTGTGATAAAAGTGTTAAATTTATGCTTATTGATTATATGTTGGTGGGTTTTAGTTTAGTTTATGGTTTGGGTTTAATAATTTTTTTAACTTCAATAGTTTCTCCTGAGCTGAACTAATTAATTAGTGCCTTCGTGTTAGACAATTAGTTATACAATCAATTAATGAATAGGTTAGCTTTATCGTCCATGGGCTGTGGTGGTGATAAGACTATGTGGGTTATGTTATAAGTGTTAAATACATTGATATGTTCATTGGGATTCAGTTAAGTGATGTTTTATGTGTTTGAATTGTTGGGGTAGTGATATTAATTGTTGTGATGTCTAGATTTTTGATGTTGTGAGTTGTTACACTATCAATGAATGTTAGTGTATTGGTGGTGTGAATTTAATTCATTAAGTCTTGGCTGTGATTGTTGGTTGTGTTAGAAATGTTAAATTGCATGGTTTGATAATTCAAATGTTGGTGGGGTTTTAGCTTTAATGATCATTTGGATGTGTTTTTTTGGGTTGCTAGGATAATGGTCTTTATTGATATGACCCTTAAATTAGTGATCTTATGAACTGTTATGCTATCAATGAATAAATGTGTAACGGTGGTGATGGTGTTACGTTCATGTTGTTATGTGTAATACTATTGTTTGTTGGTTGTGCTTGAAGTGTTAAATGAAAGTTTTTTAATTCATACATTGGTGAGATTTTAATTTAGTGATTGTTTAGATTACCGGTTACCGTGTCCATGGATGAATGTATATTGTTGATGATGGTGGCGGTGGTGGCAGTGACAGTAATATTTTTAACTGGAAGAATCAGTTTATTTGATGCGTTAGAAGTGTTATGAGTTTAAATTATTAACTGTAACATCCTTAGGCAAATTATACATTAGTAAAGTACGAGAGAGATGTTAGGTATGTATGGATATCCCATATCGTTTGGAGATGTTAAGACAAAACTCATTAAATAACATTTTAACCCTTAAACTGTATAGACATGTTTTGAGTTGCGAAGCTTTTAAAACAAAACAATGATAAACTGTGCCTCTAAAGTTGACAATATCTTGACAATGGATTGGGTTATTTGGACTAGGATGTTTATGAGCTGTGCAATGCGGTTTTTATCTTCATTTACATTGTATGATTCTTTCGTTTATTTCTCATAAACTTGGGAAAGGCTAGTTGAAAAAGCACATAGAATGATACTCTTTGTTTACAGTGTATGTTGGTCCTGCATACCTTCGCTGCTGCACACACATGTTCAATTTGCAAATGAACTCGCTTGTCCTCCATGGTTGTGTTTAAGTGTTTAATGCACACATTTTAATTGATGTCATGGGGTTTTTCAGTTCTTATGTTTAGACATGTTTGTACTTGTTGGTATATCAATCTTAATTGCTTTGATGGCTATATTAATGACATTATCAGCTGCTCTGTTTTTTGGTTTTTGTGTTCATGTCATTCATGCAAGGTTTTCTATCCTCTGAGTGTTGTATGATGCTCTCTTTGATACAAATTTGAAAAGGTTAAATGAAAATGTACATTAGGTGATTCTTTGCTGCAAATTTGCTCAGCACATTGCTTCTGGAAACCCTCAGGATCCTTTTGCTACTGAGTTTTCTTTTTCAACATGATTTTCTCTTGTTTTCTGAATTGGCAGTGAGTGCCAATTGTTTTAGGTAGAGTTGGATTTGAGTTAAGTTTGTTTGAACTTAAAATAAACTTAGTTTGAACGAATCTAAACCAAGCTTGGCTTAAGTAAACTGAAGCTTAAACTCAAGTTTTAAGGGGTATTCGATTCGTTAAACTCACAAAGAAAAATTCGATATAAATAAACTAAAATGATGTTATTTTAACTAATATGCATTTAAATGACATTGTTTTAATTATTTTGTTCGACTATATTATTGAGCCAAGCTCAAAGCTTGGCTTGACTTGACTTGAACTTAAGCTTAGCTTTTCACAAGTGAGTTGAACTTAAATAACTTTGAGGGAAGTTTGACAAGCTCAAATTCAAGAAAACAACTCGTAAATTGAGTTGAGTTCAAGTTCAGTTAGGTTCAGTTCGTATCCATCCTAAGTTTTAGGTTAGTGTGGTGAGTGGATGCAGTCAAAGTTGGAAGTTTTGTTTATGGTGATACCTAGTCTTATTAGACCTTTTGAATTACGATTGAGGACTTTTGGAGAGTAATTCGAAGTGGGTGAATGGACTGTTGATTTGGAAACTGAGGAAGCCTTCATCTATTGAGTAAATGGATAGAATACGCAGTAAGCTCTTGTTCAAGTGCTTTAATGTCTTCCCAACGTATATTTTCTATTAGAAAATAGCAATCTCCCATGCCTCTTTATTTCATATAATTTGTGTATAATTTATCTAGATTTGAATGGTGATTCACCTATGACCTGACACAAGTTTTTCGGTTGAATCCTCGTTCAATATGGTATAATGGTTTAAGCCATTTGATTGTCATCCAAAACAATAGTTGTCAATGGGTCTTAACCCAACTGGTTGAACCAACCAGTCTAATCTTAATTTCAAAAGGCCAAACGACTATTTCCCACCCAAGGTATGCTGAAATGTCAAGTTTTCACCCTTTAATTATGGAAACACCAAATATCCACCTATGACCGGTTAAATCTAACAAAACCTTAATGGTGGTAAGGGTAAAATGGTCATTTTTTCTATAATATTAAAAATAAACTAAAATAGAACCTACTTTTGCCCCCTTAAACTTTAAACACTAAAATTTTCCCCCAGCCTAAGTTTTAAAAAATCGCAGTTTCACCTTAGGGTTTCGTTTTGAAATCTCTGACAACATATCCGGCTCCATTGTCGACGACCTCTCCATCCCGAAGCATCCTCTCCTTCTGACGATATCTTTTCTCCCATTTGGAAGTCCGATCGGCGTCGGAGAAGCCATGGAAGACGAAGTTCGTCTTCCCTGTTGTCGTCGTCTTCCCAGAAGAAGACGAGACGACTCGTCGTCGTCTGGGAAGACGAGTCATCTTCATCTGGAAAGACGATTTCTCTTCTTAGATGATGTCTCTCTGCGTCTGATGGGTTGAGGTGGAGTTGAGGAGGGTCGTCGATAGAAGAGAAACCGTCAAGAGGGGAAGACGGTCGGCGATGGCGCCAGAGAAAGTGAAAGGGTTTGGAAATAAACCCTAGGGGGGGAAATGCGATCTTTTCAAATTTAGTTTAGCGAAAAAATGTTAGTTTTAAAACTTTTAGAGGGAAAAATAAGATTAAATTTACCACCGTTAGAGTTTTGTTAGATTTAACTGGCCGTAGGTGGGTATTTGGTGTTTCCATAGTTAAAGAGTGGAAACTTGACAGTTCAGCATACCTTGGGTGGGAAATAGTCGTTTGGCCATTTCAAAATTTGAACTCACCTTATTTGATATGAACTCTAAACTCATATGCGAGCTTGGTCGATTCCAACCTTATTTGAGCTTCAAGTGACTCGGTTTGTGGATGGACTGGCTGGCAAACTCATGCTTGATCCAAAATATTGTGAGCTAGCTCATAATAAACTGTTGGATTGCTCAATGTTTTGGGCCCCATCTTGGGCCAAATCCATCTTCTAAATCACAATTTACTTATTTGTTGATTTTATGTGCTATTTGATTGTCTGATATTTTCATTATTAAAATTTAAAAAAAAAATGTATATATATTATTTATATAATTTAAATACATAAATAATGTGTTATTATATAATTAAATATTATTTTATTTTTAATTTAAACTCATTTAATCATATTATAATATATTATTTATATATTCAAATTATATACCACAAATATATCCATATAATTTTATTATTTAATACTTACATATGCAATAGGATAATTTGATACAAATCATTAAAAAAAAATAAAAAACCCTCAAATTGTGAAATTTTATCGCCAGAGTTCCAGTAAGTTACTGCTTCACCTAAGAGCTTAACTGGCCACTAAATTTGGAGTTAACCAAGCAAAAAAATCATGGTTAAAGTTGGATTTGATTTGAACCGAATCTGAACAAGATCCAGTTTAAATTCCAAAGAATTTAGCCTAAGTTCTACTTGAACCTAAGAGAACTAATTCGAGTTTGATGAGCTAAGATTTTAATTTGGCTTAAAAAATATTTTATTTAAATTCAATTCAAATTGATTCAAACTCGAATGTTTAGATAGATTTGAATTTAGTTTGTTTTTTAAAAACGAGTTTAACCTTTGGCTCGTTTAGTCCAAATTCAAATTCGAGCTTGGGCAACTTGGATTGAACACGACTCTACAACATTGTTTAACCTCTTTTTTACTCATTGTATTTTACTTTGATTAGGTAGTAATTTGTCATCGAAATGAAATGAAAATAGGAACATAGAAACACTTAAATAAATTATTCTTATCACAATCAACTCCAGAATGAATACCAGAAACAAACACTTGATGCCATTAACAAACTACCCCTCATCACATAAAAGCATAAGCTATTTATTAAGCACGACAATACGAGTGAGGGCACAGCATGCTTACTGTGGGGCACGACCTGCGATTTTGGTGAACAGACTCAGACAGACAACTCTGTTTGAGAAATCAAGATGCCATCGGTGTCTGCATAGAGCCATTCCCCATCGCAGATCCTTGTTCCACCGATGGTTATCGGCACATGTTTCTCGCCGATCCCCTTCTTGTTGGCTTTCATCGGATGAGAGGCAAGAGCTCTCACGCCGATATCACAGCCATTGATCTCGTCAACATCTCTGATACAGCCATTCACGACTATTCCTGCCCATCCATTGTTTTGTGCTTGTACAACAGGGTTGCCACCCAGAATAGCACACCGCAGACTCCCACCCCCATCTATGACGAGAACTCTGCCATTGCCTTTCTCCTCAAGAAACTCACGGATCAAAACATTGTCTTCGAAAACCTTGACAGTAACTACCGGTCCGGAGAAGACTTGGCGCCGGCCGTATATCTGAAAAATAGGTTGAATTGCCCGGAGTTCACCACTAACAATTAGCTGTGGGTTTGCATCACAAAATTCAGCAGTTGTAACTAATGCCATTTATCGAAGCACCTTCACGAAAGGAAAAGCATCAAATTTCTATCTAACACCACAAATTTGCAAAGCCAACAAGAATTTTCAATTAAATGACCAAGATAAAAAGTAGGATTTGCAGTCTTCCTGGAAGAAGAAGAACACAACATCACAAAAGACTATGAGTTTGAATTTTAAGGGACATAGCAAATGTCAGCATGACACTAATTACATATAGCCCCAAATGTTTTGCATGACATAATTTCACTAAACAAAATGAAAAACATTGTGAAATTGTAACAAATAAGGTGAATCATGATTATAACTCAGAAGAACATGCAGGGAAAGACGGTAGAAAGGAGTCAGATAAGGACTGTAAATTGAAAAGTTACTGTAGGTTATTAAAGGGAAATTATAAAAAATGCCCAAAATACTCTCCCATTAAGCAAAAATATCAAAAGTCACTATTTTCAAGTAAAAATGTCTAAATTCACTATTTTTAAGCAAAAATGCCTATGACTTTTTCTAAAATACTAAAATTACCCTTCCCCTTATTTATGTAAACCCTCCTCACTCACTAAAAGGGGTTAAATGAAATTTTATTAAAATTAGAGAGATATTTTGATATTAAACATTGTAAGGGCATTTTGATATTTCTTTATTTCATAACTTTTTCTAAAATATCAAAATTATCCTTCCTCTTATCTATATAAACCCTCATAACTCATTTTTATTACACACACTTCTCATATCACTCAAACACTCACTCTCACTCTCATTTTTATTCAAGATCAATTAGTAGGGTTTTGTTCGGAAGAAAGAAGTTCGTATTTTTAAATTCGATTCGAAAAAAACTATTCATCAAAAAAAAGTATTTATACCAATCTTAGTCTAAAAACTTAATTTTATTTATTAAATCTAGTTTATATGTTATAATATAGATGTTAAATGTAATGTTAGACAAATATGAGGGTTAAAATAATTTTAGACAAATATGAGGTTTTTCTGATATTATACAATATATAAAATATTTATATAACATGTTAAGAATAGATAGATATTGCTTTGATATAACACAACATACAAGGGTGTTAAATAAAGGAAGAGATAATTGAAGGGTCAAATGAAATGTTATTAAAATTGGGGGTATTTTGATATTAAACATTGTAAGAGTATTATAAATGAAATCTTAGGTTTTTTCGAATTTCATCGTTCTAGGATATATCGATTCGTATTTTCCAGATTTTTGAAGAATTTTTTGATTGTTGTCATTTTAGGGTATTTCAACTTTTAGAATTCGAATTTCAGTTCCGTTTTTTCGAATTTCACCGTTTTATGATATATCGACTTATATTTTTTAGATTTTCGAAGAATTTTTCGATTGTTGTCATTCTAGGGTATTTCAATTTTTAGATTTCGAATTTCAGTTCTATTTTTTTTAATTTCATCGTTTTATGATATATCGATTCGTGTTTTTCAGATTTATAAAGAAATTTTTTATTGTTGTCGTTCTAGGGTATTTCAACTTTTAGAATTCAAATTTTAGTTTCATTTTTTCGAATTTCACTGTTTTATAATATATCGACTCGTATTTTTTAGATTTTCGAAAAAAAATTTGACTGTTACCATTTTAAGGTATTTCAACTTTTAGAATTTGAATTTCAGTTTCATTTTTTGAAATTTCACCGTTTTAGGATATATCGACTCATATTTTTCAGATTTCTGAAGAATTTTTTAATTGTTATCATTCTAGGGTATTTCAACTTTTAAAATTCGAATTTCAGTTCTGTTTTTTCGAATTTCATCGTTTTAGGATATATTGACTCATATTTTTTAAATTTTTTATGAATTTTTTTATTGTTGTCATTCTAGGGTATTTCAACTTTTACATAGTTATTACAGATTTTTTATTATAAATAAATAATTATTTTCAAAAATTTGTCATTACAGGATTGATAATTAAAATAGATGGTTATGCATCGGTTCGTTATTAGAGAAAATGGATTCAAGGTGGCAACAATACAATTAAATATGTTGGAGGAGTCAAACAATTGATTAAAATCTCCTATGAAACAACATTCGAGGGATTTATTGAGCTTTTGAAGGAGTCTTGCAGTATTGATCAAATAAAAAACTCCCTTCAACTATCAATGAAGTCAAGAAAAATTGAGCTCGACTGTCCCGTACAGATCCAAAATGATGAAGATGTTCAGGTTCTTATTGATATGTCTCAGTACTTACAGGAATGTATTCCTATTTTTGTTACATGTACCCTAATTGAAGGGCAGAAGGAAGAAGATGTAGATGAAGAAGAAAGTAGTGGGGTCAAAAAAGAATACGATTTGAAAAACTTGATTGATTTTAATAATGGTCAATTGTACATTGCAAACTCATAGGCTCATGGAGAAAAAGATAGAGTTCTCGACTGGAGTGACTTTGATGGAAATGATATGTCTGATATTTCTTCGGAAGATATAGAGCCTGAGTATATGATATCAGTTATCGAGGGTATGGATAGTTTGCAGTTTGAAGATCCTATTTCAGGTGGTAGAAATTATTCTGGGCCATTTTTTGACAATGCCCCCACTGATCCATTTAGGTTGTTTTCTGATTTTTTTCACAACCATCAACATCATCAGGTGATTCCAGATCGATCCGAAAGGAGAATGGTATAAAGGTTGGTGATATTTTTCATAATAAAGTTCAATTGAAAGACGCTGTGAAGCAATTCGCCTTACTTAAAAGATTTCAATTCGGTGTAAAAAAGTCTGACAAGAAACGATGGAAAATTAAGTGCAAAGCTGAAAATTGTGAGTGGTATATACATGCAACCAAGTCCACAGTCGATGAAGTGTGGAGGATCAACTTTATGAATCCTACCCACACATATTCAGTTGATCAAATCATGTCACATCACAGACAAATTGGGGCTCTAGCTTTCGATCAATTAATGATATCAAAATTTGTGATGATTGATCGTATTTATCGACCTAAGGAAATAATTGTAGACATCGTCGACCGATATAAAATTAATATTTCATACTCACAGGCTTGACGGACAAGAAACTAGGCTATAAATTCATTGAGGGGCTCACCGGAGGAATCATTTATGCTTTTACCAGATTATTGCTACAATCTACAGCGAACTAATTCGGGCACCGTTACTGCTATTGAAACGGATGATGACCATCGATTTAAAAATTTTTTCATGGCATTAGGATGTTCTGTTTGTGCATTCAGAGAATATCTCCGCCCATTTATTTACATTGACGCTACATTCCTTAAAGGTTGATATATGAGGCATTTATTCATTGTTGTGGCTCTTGATGGTAATAATCAGATATATCTCATTGGTTTCAGTGTCCGTAAAAAAGAAAATCATGACACGTGGTGTTGGTTTCTCCGGAGGATTAAAGAATGTGTCTATGACCTATCTGAGTTGACAATAATCTCAGATCGACATCATGTTATATACTCGACAATGGTTGAAATCTTTCCAGATGTCCACCATAGATGTTGTCATCATCTTCTATGTAACATGCGGGCAAAGTATAAACGAGACTCAAAGGTATAATGTTTAAACAAGTAATTAAAATTGTAACAGTTTATCTTTTTCATACATTTAAATTATAATCAGTTCTCATAATTTTTTCCATCTTATAGTTTACGGGGGTATATTGGAAAACCATAAAATTATACACAAAATCAGAATTTGGGGCAATGATGCAATCTTTTGACTTAATGAACCGTCAAGCTAGAACTTATCTACGTGATGTCAAATTTAAACATTGGAGTAAAGCATACTTTCCGGAACATCGTTACAACATCGTGACCACTAACATTACTGAGTCATTTAATGCCCTTGTCAGAGATACCCATCACAATGCTCCTAGAGCTCATTCGTGGTGCCATGCAACGATGGTTTTATGAGAGAAAAAAACCATGCAAGTAAGTATCAAATCGTTATTAATTAAATAATTTTTCTCGTGTATTTTTTTTCTTTAGTTTTGGATATTACCAAATGTGTTGTTAATATTTTTTCAAATTACAGACGAATGTCCTAACTTTGTCACCCCTTCGGCAGAGGCGAAGATCAACAATCGTCTATCAAAGTCTGCACGTTTGGAGATTCAACCTATTACACAAACTCGGTATCAGGTTGTCAATTTTGGTGGATTCATAGGTATTGTAGACTTCGATGAAATGTCTTACACATGTAGAAAGTTTCAGCTTTCACGTATTTCGTGCAAACATGTCATCGTCGTTGCACGATATATAAAGCTCATAAATGTCAATGTATGGGTTCATCTATTCTTTCGGATTGATATCTACTGTGTAATATATCAGAAACCTATATCAATCCTCTTGAAAATCAATCTGATTGGTTGCACTCACCAGAAGGAATGGTTATTCTGCCCCCTTCTCGATAATCGTCGTCCGGGTCGTCCCTCCAATAGAAATCGACATCCTTCGTAGGGAGAAAATGTAACACCAAGGATTTGTAACCGTTGCCATGAACCAGGACACGTACGAATCCAATGTAAAAGCACAGCACCCGTGCCAACCTCTACCTCACAACGTTCATCTAAAAAAGACAAAGGGACAAGATCTTGACATTCGGTGGAATCAGTTTTGTTAGTTATATGATTCATTATTGTTACACTTCAATTACATGTAACTGATGTATTTTTATTATTGTTTCAAATGTGTAATTGTATTGATATATGATATAATAACTTTAGTACAAATTATTTCTTCATTTTATATTTGTTAGAATAAGTTGTTTGAGTATTTCTTTATTTCATCTAACGTTTGATAGTAAAGAAATACCTTAGAAATTTTTAAAACTACTCGAAAATCTAAAGAACAGATCTAAATTTATAAAACTACACATTCAAATAGCTTATGAACGAGAAAACCAAAAAATCGATCAAAAATTTTGTAATTACATCATAAAACGTGTCTAAAAAAGCATATAATAATTACAAATATTAAATTTGAAAATGTCATATGAAAAAAGTCTAGTCCGATCACAAACAAAGTCAAAATCATAAAAATCGAAAATCTTAAATTTGATAAAATAATAAAACTGCATAATACACATTAAAACAGTCTTATTTTGGCCTCCAAATTCGGTGTAATTAGCAAAGCTGATTGTCGTTATAGAGCTCGAAACAAGCTTCGATTTGATATATTACAGGCCCCGTAACTCCTCCCTGATCAAAAGTTATGGTTATTTAAAGTCTGTCTCATATAAACTCAATAATTTTAAAAAACTCAAGGCCTGCCCACTGTTTAGTGTAAAACTTCACATGGACCCCCGTAGATCTCCCCCTGTTCCTCCTCCCTTTAAAATTTTGAAAACGTTAAATTTCCCCCCAATCCCACGACAAATTTCAAAAACGTCCACAGTGGAATGAAGACTCTCACACAGCTCCCTAATATTTTGAAAACACTAATTAAGCCGCCTAACCCACTGTCAACAATGGGAGAAATCGTCCGACAGTGGGAAACACTGTCGGATTGTCGAACGTTTCGAAAGAGATTTTCGGCCAAAATTCATCGTTTCGGCCTCCAATTTCAGCACAAATCAAATCTACATAGGACATAACACAAAACCCCTCAACAAATTCAATGAAATCAACTAAGAATCAAAACATTTTAAGCGTTGTTCAAAATCGAAATCCTAAAGTTTCAAACCGCAAAATCTTACTCAAATCTCAATAATATGAACAATAACTTGATTTAAACAAGATGACGGAAGATATGCTAACGTCCTGTGCCATTTTTGGCCGTCGAAAACGACGAAAATCGTAAAAAATCAGATCGACAGTAGGACAGGGGAAAATTTCGAATTTTCCCATGTTTATAAACAGTAAACTTACAGTGGGAACAAAGAGAATTTGTTGTGTTTATATATGAGCAATTTCGACATTTTACAAAAACTAGACATTTTTGCTTTAATCTGAATTTTTTGAGCAATTTTTCTTAAACCCTTTTACTTTTGCCTATTTTTTCTAATTTCCCGTTATTAAATCTAGCAAGATACAATTTGAACATGATGATTCATCTACAAGATTTTTAACTGCATTAGGAAGTTTCTAAAAACAAGTCTGACTGAAATTTCAAGAATTTAACTAAAAAACTCCTGCCAAAAATTAATTTGAACAGCAGTAATGAATAATCATGCTCACTACTAGTTTATGTTCAATAATACTACTACTGCCACATTTCCATGATTCCATTTTATGGAAACATTCTGTGACTACTATACTACATGAAACTAATGAAATGTGTACAAAAAATCTAAACAAATATTTCCTTTCTAGTCTTCATACACCATCATCTTCCTACACTGTAGAATAATCCGAAAAATCTTGTCGAACCACTTAAAATAACATTAATAGCAGGCAAGTACCTTTGAATATAACACCAGTAACATTAAACATCAACTTACAAGCTGATGTTCAATAATAATAGTGCCAAATTTGACAGTTCCAATTCATGAACATTCTATTACATGTTTCATACACACAATTAAAGTAACAAATGCACGAAATCTATGAACAAAATAACAGAAATTATAAACATTCTCCTTTTCCATCTAAGCAAAATTTTCAAAAAATTTGTAGTAAAACTTCCAAAAGAGTGTAACAGGAGTGTGATGTAATTATATTAATGAATTCATGAGATCTACAAACAAAATAACATATAAGATGAAAAATTTTCCTGTGCTCTGTTTCAATGTTATAAATATGCAATTTTTGGAACAGTAAAATTATGTGCACTAATAATGAATACAATATATGTATTAATGATAATATATCATATGTAATTGTATGATTTTAAATTAGAATTAAAATAAAATTTAATCACATGATAATACGTCATTATTGGTATACAAATTGGTACTCATTATTAATGCAAATTATCTTGCTCCTTTTGGAAATTTTTCTAGAAGAAGCTCCTGAAAATTTTCCATGGTTAGAAAAATCTTCCAGCAAAAATTCTGGAAGTGTCACACATGACAAGCTTACATTTCAATGTTACAAGTGCGATGTTTCAATAAGTCACTCCATGGAACTGTTCCATCCAAATAACAGCTTCAAAAATTCTCAAAGCTTATTTTACCAAACAAAACTATGTACCCTTACTTTGAGTTTTAATTTAGGTCATAAATGATTAGATGATCTTAAATTAAGATAAATAACACTAAATCACCACATTATCACAAGTAATGCTCATTATAAGTGCACATTAAAGTTTTCTAAATTGCTGTTTGGATTGAAAAATTTGCAAACGCATGTGGTGACAGACTTACATTTCAACCTTACAAGTGTGACGGTTCGGTACAACTTTCTGCAAGAAATTTCAACAAATTTTCCAGGAAAATTATTCTTAATTTATCTACCAAACAGATGCAAATTCAAATCTAAAAAAGCAATAAAAATTTAGATTCATGAGCACGTCAGCAATCAAGATAAGAATACACTTCAACCTTACAAGTGTGACGGTTCCGTACAACTTTCTGCAAGAAATTTCAACAAATTTTCCAGCAACATTATTCTTAATTTATCAACCAAACAGATGCAATTTCAAATCTAAAAAAGCAATAAAAATTTAGATTCATGAGCACGTCAGCAATCAAGATACGAATACATTTCAACCATACAAGTGTGACGGTTCCGTACAACTTTCTCCAAGAAATTTAAAAAAATTTTCCAGGAAAATTATTCTTAATTTATCTACCAAACACATGCAAATTCAAATCCAAAAAAGCAATAAAAATTTAGATTCGTGAGCACGTCAGCAATCAAGATACGAATACACTTCAACCTTACAAGTGTGACAGGTCCGTACAACTTTCTCCAAGAAATTTCAAAAAATTTTCCAGGAAAATTATTCTTAATTTATCTACCAAACAGATGCAATTTCAAATCTTAAAAAGCAATAAAAATTTAGATTCATGAGCACGTCAGCAATCAAGATACGAATACACTTCAACCTTACAAGTGTGAAGGTTCCGTACAACTTTCTCCAAGAAATATCAAAAAATTTTCCAGGAAAATTGTTCTCAATTTATCTACCAAACAGATGCAAATTCAAATCTAAAAAAGCAATAAAAATTTAGATCCATGAGCACGTCAGAAATCAAGATACGAATACATTTCAACCTTACAAGTGTGACGGTTCCGTATAACTTTCTCCAAGAAATTTCAAAAAATTTTCCAGGAAAATTTTTCTTGATTTAGCTACCAAACACATGCAAATTCAAATCTAAAAAGGCAATATAAATTTATATTCATGAGCACGTCAGCAATCAAGATACGAAGAACTAAGAGAGATTCACATCATGATGGAAGGCAAAAATCAATCGGAAATAAGTGAGAGACGACGGAGCTAATCTGACGGTGGTGATTGAATTTACCTTGGATCGAAGAGCGAACAGGAGTAAGTGAATTGAAGATGCTGTGCTGTAAAGTTAGAAGTGGAGAAGAGACTGGATTTATGAAATAGATGGTCTAAGAACGATCGTGCAGAGAGACGAGACGCGAATCTGTCTGAGTTTTGCCGTGAAGCGCGTGGAGATATTTTTGTCTTTATGTCAATAATTAAAGGAAAATTAAATAATTCAATAAATTACAATTTATTTTTTTCAAAACCCCGAATTATAATCAAATAACAATTTTCCCAAATATTTTAGAAATAATATAAATTCTAGTATAGTTGAAAAATTGTTTGTGTAAATAGTAAAATTATATACAGTAATAATGAGTAATAAATAGTGTATTAGTGATGATGTATCATCTATAATAATCAAATTATATATTATATTGTGTTTTAAAAACTTAATTTTATGTATCATATATCAAATATTATATCATATCATACGTATCATATAATATAATTTGTAAAAAATATAATTGGCACATTATTTTAAAAAAATCACGAACATATTTGAAATTTTAAAATCTTTCATATACACCTATATTATATTATCTTTTTTTAAAAAAGTGCATTAATCTGTATTGGTAATATATATCGTACCATGAGATACGTATCATTTTATACAATACATCTATTGTATCGTATTAATTAAAGTAAATTTTATGACACATATCATTTTTATCAGTATCATATTGTATCATAAGATACGTAATGTGTCGTATAATACAAATAACTATGATGTCATCATCTAAACGGATGTTATTGTATCTCAATTTTAAAATTACTTAATGACATAATAACAAGATATTGTTAGTACACAGTTTAATACTTATTGTGAGTATAGATAGTTTCATTACAATGTAAATCATGATTATTAGTATACCAAAATGATATATATCTTAGAATATACTATAAATATATGATACAATAAATATATTGTATGATATAATTTGTATTATATGATTTAATATATTATCGATATAAATTAATTCACATTTTTAGAAAAATGAAAATACGATAGAGGTGTATATGAAAAATTTTAGAATTTTTAAATGGTATTTGTGATTTTTTTATGAGAAGATGACATGATAATTATAATTTTTTATTATTTTAAAAAAATATGTATCATATAATATATATAATGAAAAATATGTATACAAGAAGATGACATTAAATTTCTTTCTCATATTGCAATTTAAAAAAAAAAATCAAATTATATGCAATATAGAAATCTCATTACTATATATATATATATATATATATATATATATATATATTAGTAATAAGAAATGCTATTTAAGATAAATTATTTTTTCAAATCAAACTAATCATACATCATAAATAAAATTTCAAATTTAATGAACAGTCTTATAATTATTATACCGAGTAATTTAATGATTTAACCTTAATACGATACATACGGATCTCAAACTCAATCTTTCTCTCAGGGCGAGTCTCCTTGTCATGTATGAATAGAAGAATACGGCATAGACATTTTTGTGTAAACTCTTTATGAAAAATTTATTGTATATATATTTTATAATAAAATTTTGGAAAAAAATATAAGTAAAAAAATTAAATGTAATATTGTGATGAAATGCCCACGCGCGTTAGTGCAAGGTGAGAAACGTGAAAAAAATGCAATGGGACTAGATGGGGTGCGTGATGCTAATGGTAGCGACGTGGGTGGTGACGTGGTGTCACAAGTGATCCCACTTCACTGAATTAGCAAATATCTTAAATAAATAAAATATAATACCATACGTCAAACAATTTAAAATAATAAATAAAATAGATCAAAAAAGTCAATTACATATACATGCCATCAATAAAATTATTTATATAAAAAATATATAAAATTTTATATACAAATAATAATATATTATTATATAATTAAATATTATTTTATCTTTAATTTTAAATTATTTAATTATATAATAATATATCATTATTTGTATATAAAATTATATACATTATAGTAGTTAAATCGTGTATCAAAACCTTAATTTTACGTATCATATATCGAATATCATATTATACAACTTCTAAGAAATAAAATAATAAAAAATACAATAGACATATCATTATTTAAAAAAATATTACGAACACCTATAAAAATTTAGAATCACATATACAGTCTTATTATATTATTATTTTCTCTAAATATCAATCTATATTAATAATACATATTGTATCATAAGATACGTATCATATTATACAATACATCTATTTTATCATATTAATTATGATACATCTCATAATATAGATCATTTTCTATTTGTATCATATCATATCATATCATAAGATACATACCATGTATAGTAAAAAACTGATAATTATGATACATATATTATTACTCTTATACATATGCCTTTCAAAGTTACCATCCTGCCCTCAACTTCAATTCTTGATTCTTAGATTAAGTTTAAGCTCAAAGATTAAGCTGCTTGCCATAAACAAGATAAGTTCATCAAACTGATTAAACTTTTGAATCTGAGTTGAGTTGAATACAAAGCTAAATTATTTTTTTTAGAGAAATTCATAACTTTTATATATATATATATATATATATATATATATATATATATATATATATATATATATATATATATATATATATATACAATAAAACTATGTATACCTATTTTTGATACATAATTTATGTACACAGATGATGTGTTATTATATGATTGGATATTTCCTTATCATATGATGACACATGTTCTAAAATCATCTAATTATATAATGACATATCATTGTGTACAAAAAATAGGTACACATAGCAATGTTCATATATATATATATATATATATATATATAAATTACCTAATGCAATATTTTAAACTTTTTAGAGATTTGTTGCTCTTATACTCAAACCAACTTATAAAACAAGCTTGAACCCGACTTGTTTGCAACCCTAAGCGCAAACACGAGCTTCAAGCAATCTGTTATTCGGGCTCGACTAGTTTGTTGCCCTAAATTCTGTGCAAATACAAGCATCATGCAGTCTGTTTCCCCAAACACAAAATTTAGGTTCCTCTAGAATGAAGTAACCATGTAAATAGTACTTGAAAAGTTGCATTTAAGAAAGAAGGTAATGGCAATTACTTGAAGCTCTGTAATGACAAAATTTATTGGAATGAAGGTGCTGGTATGCTGAGACCATAGGCATGGGCCCAAGTTCTTAGGTCAACTTGTGGATGGTTTTCATGTCAACCACTTCCTTGAGAGTTCCCTTCTCAAGATGATCCCACCATTTGAACAAGAAATTGTCTACAACAAGTCTGAACCATGGTGAGAGCTTCAAACCTTCTTCTCTGGCATCTGCTTTCCTCAAAAGTTCCTTCAACTGTTCCCGGTTTACATATTTGACATTGGCTACTTCATCAGGATTCGGATTGACTTTAACGTCTCGGACAATGAAGAGCAGGTAATCAACTGAAAAACAAGGAGAGAAATAACAATTAACATGAAGTTCTGAACACATGCTAAATTGCTAAACTAGATCTACATTGCAAGGATATTCTTGAACAATGAATAAAGTTGAATTCTAAAGCAAATGAAAAATGAAGTTGTCAATACGTTCATGCTCGCCCCATTTGCCATCAGAAGGTGCCTTGTAGAGAATCCGACCGAGTGGGGTGAACTGATCAACCGGCACATCTTCAGCAACAATGCCCAGCTCATCCAAAAGCTTTCTTTGTGCAGCGTTTCTCACCCCTAACAAGCAAATGAAAGTAGACAACAAATCCATTGAGACTAAATTGCAGCAACAAATACATATACACAAGTAAAACATGTAAATTTACATACCAAGAGCATCCTCCTCGATGAGCTCAGATTCACGGTATAGAGGATGGCTACAGCAAGTGTTTGTCCACACAAGAGGGAATGTCACTTTCGTTGCAGAACGTTGCTGTCCAAACAACGAGAAAGAATAAGACATATCATCATAACAATCAAAATATTCCCAATAAAGTTTTTGTTCATAC
This sequence comes from Mangifera indica, assembly GCF_011075055.1. NCBI lineage: Eukaryota > Viridiplantae > Streptophyta > Magnoliopsida > Sapindales > Anacardiaceae > Mangifera > Mangifera indica. The sequence goes on from NC_058138.1 coordinate 3,296,645, forward strand.
ATTCTAACTAGCAGAAAGATGTTTCAACAGAACGCTGGCCACATAATACTGGCAGAAACCAGACAGGTTGACGTGAATGATGATAAACCAATTGCTCAAAGTAAATGATTTCATCGAAAAATTAATAGTAAAATTCAAAAAAAAAAAAAAGAAAAGAAAAGAAAAATGTAATCATAAAACAAAATAAATCTCCAAGATTATTAAAAAACGTGTAAATGGGAGATACAGGTGTGGACCAGTTGGCTGGAAGCAGTCAAAAATAGGGGGGATCAGAGCACGATCTTCATATATATCCTAACACCCCACTGAGAATGTGTCAGCTATCCACCCTACGCTAATTATCAATTAAGTATCTCTACATGTGATTCTACATCACCGTAAAAATCTGAAATTTTGCAAATGAACATCTACAAGAACAAAAAATTATCACCCAAATGGTCGTATCGCTCTTTAAAATTTGATACTGTGATGCCTGAGTATTGACACAAATGCTGGAATGATAAATACATACCTGGAGGAGTAACTCATATTTTGAGTTGAATAAAAATACACTGAAAGCTCTATGGAGCAGATTTAAAGACTCAATCTTCTCCATTAAGTGACCTGCAGGTTTTCAACAGCATTAATTTTGTTTAAATGCATCAAAATTTTACATAGAGGAGAATGCAGCATGATAGCCAATGGAGGGAAATTAAGAGGAAAACACTCCCCCGGTTCACATATGGAAAAAGAAGGTGAGATATAAGGTGCCTAAACAAAAGATTTCAAGCCAACGCAGGAGAATCTAGTTCTTCTCTTTTGGTCCACTGCTTAAAAGCCAAGGAAAGTATAAGAGTAGAGAAAGAACGGTAGATTCATAATCATCTTTTCATTCATCTATTAAACAGGCTTCAACAGTTCAGTTATTTTGTGTTCATTGAGAATATGTCAATAAAACTGGAAACATCACAGGATATAAGAAACATATCAGGAACTACAAGTAAAAATAATAACCATTACATGAGATCGATATAAACATTTACTTACAGTTGTATTTGTTCTCATGACCGACAACTCGATCATTCTCATCCACTAAAATACATCTGTCAAATCAAGATCATGAGATGTCAGCACACAAGTAGCACTGATATAGCATGGAGTAACTTGCTGAAAAAACAAAAAAAAAAAAAAAATAGCATGGAGTAAACAGTAGACAACTTAAGTTTCTGCAAAAAGAAAAGGCCAGACAGGTGGCATTCAAATTGGAGTACCTCTGACCCGAAAACGAAAAATCAAATATGCAAATACTACTCAAATTTGCAAAAGCTCTTTCACTGGAACATGATTGCATGATTAAGAACTGATATCTCAACATTACTTAGTTGGGTGATTACTTTAGAATATGCTATTTCTATTGTACTCAGAATGGACATTTCGTTTTATTAGGACATTTTTAACTGCATAGGTGGTCTAAAAAATTCAAACAGATACAACCATTGTAACAGTGAAGCTAGTGCTTGAACCTAAAGCTGTGTGTATGCAAGTTCCTAAAAAATTATCTAACACAAACTGAGTGTAATTCTCGAGAACCAAAATCAACATATTGAGAAGCATCATGAAATTTCAACTATAATTTCAGAAGAAAAAAGGAATGTCACCTAAGAATCAAATTTGAGACATCACTACGTGGAGAAAAAATCCCCAGCAAACATAGATATAGCATAGTCTTAACTATTTTTTTCATATCCATCCACAAAGTTATGCAACATTGAACATAAAATTTGTAAATTTGACAATTTATTTGGTAACAGTGTTGTGTTTATTCAGTAGATCTGATCGTCCAGGTATCATTACTAGGTCGAAGTTTTAACATGGTACCTTTTTACTATATCAAACATTCAGTGTCCTACTTCTAACTTTCAACATTAAACTTATATCGAAAGTTCCAAACTTAAATTGAGAAGTATGTCCACTTGGTCCAGTGACATTACTGTAACAGAATGAAACCAAAAGCCGTAAACTTAAAACTACCTGAAACAAGAAACACATACAAATTCATATATTTATAGATGTATCCACCATAGAAATAAAAAAAAAAATTAAAATTAAAATTTAAGCACTCTTTACTTATTTTTTTTATTTAATTAAAGTTTAAATAATTATTATAGGATTGAAAACAATTAAAGGTGGACTCGATCCAAGTCAAGCTTGAGACCGACTCAAGCTTGGATCAAATCTTGAGCAAGTTCAAACTAATATACAATATCACCAACAGGTTGAGGGGTGAACAGTGTCACTGACAGGGTGAATAATACATCAGATATCAAATAGACTGATATCCTGGAGCTCTAGCTTGAGGTTTGCTCGTTCGAGGGATTCGAACAAGTCAGCTCTGACAGGATCCACCCCTAAAATCAACCATTTCCAACTGTTTTCCAAAAACATTTCAACTAGAAACACACATCTGTATGCTATCTATAGAACAAATCCATAAAATAATACATCAAAAATTGAATTTTTACAGTTTTTGAAAACATATAAAATAAATCATCAATCAAGGAAACGCTTCGTAATATTAGCTAAAAACAAATGAAAATCCCTATAAATAAACTATTTAAAAAAAATAGTTCTGACTTTTTTTTTTGGGTAAGTAAATGAATATATTAACAAAGAAAAACAAGTCCTAAAAACGAGGAGAAAAACAACAACTTAAGCTCATCCTTCACGGGAAAGGATAGCGAAACCACACCTAGACCAACTTCAAGACTTACAAAAAACCAAGCAATCTAAGAGCTTCTCCTCTTGAAGGTCTATCAGAGTTTCTACTTTGATAGAGTTCAAGAAGAGGAGCATCAACAAAATAATATCTAATTTTATAGTAAGAAGAGCAGGCCTGACCAAGATGTTTAAGCTATACAAAAAATTATCAACAAAATGGAACAAAAAATTATCAGAGCTCTGACTGTTTTGTTTAAAGTTAAAAGAAAAAATTAATAAAACTGTAAACTTTAGTGCTTTTTACTGGTTTCAAAAAGTGTTTTCGAAAACATCGAACACACTTTACTCAGAACACAAAAACTAATAAAAGAGTTAACGAAAATAACGAAATACAACAAGTAAAGTATAAAAAATCACATTTTTCACCGCATTCAAACAACTATTCAATTTCAAACGAGATCACCGAAACAAAGATGAAACGAGAAACGGAGAAAAGGGCATACTCGTCTTCAAACATGAGGCGTCTCTGGACGGCGTCCATGCTGGCATCGACGGCGGTGGAGGCGGCGGAGTCGGTCATGGTGCGGCGGACAAAGAGAGTCGGCGATGAACAGAGAGGCTTGGAAATGAAAAAAGCAGATGAAGGGGAAAAATTGGAAGAGTAACAAATACGGGATTTGGAGGAAAAGGAATAAGAAGAAGAGAGGATCGGAAGGGAAGAAGAAAGCTTGATGGCAGTGGGATTAAAGAGGCGAGACATTAGGAGGATTAATGGAAGTTACCGAATCCACATCATTAAAGACAGCAGATTTCCCTTTATTTAATTTCTTTGTATAAATTTAGTAATTTTTTGCTATTTATTTATTTATTTATTTTCTCTTTTTATGGTAATAATTGTTTTAAGTGGGGTCTACTTTGAGATTACTATTTTACCCCCTTGGGGATGGGTAATGTTTTTGTGGTCAAACTCTTCAACATGATCAACCTTTATCCTAGCATGTTTCAATGGCTGTGGATGTTGGGTTGGTTTGGATTCGAAGTTTCACTTATTTAGTATAATTGGTTCAAATTAAATTATTTATTTTGGTATTTATAACATAAAGATGGATTCAAATTGAGTAAAGTGGAGAATCAATAAGAATTAACTCAAGCTTAGTTTATATCTAGAATGGCTAGCTTAAGATTAAGCTCGATTTGCTAGAGTTGGTTGTTCAGTGATATAAGAAAAAAAGAAAAATCAAAAAAGAAAAAAAGTCAGATTTAAAAAGAAGAATCATTTGAGAAAATATGTAGCTATCATATAATATGTTTACAGTATTATATTTATTTTCAATACACTTTAAAATATATGTAATTTTTTATACTATCTGATATTATACTATAAGTATTATGTATCGTAGAATATTAATAACCATAAAATATTATATACTGTAATTATCATACAATTGATCCGCTCTAGTATTATTAATTTTGATTTATATATTTCTTAATAATTAAAATATGATTCAATTTAAATTATTTCGGCTCATATTAATAGTTGGCTCACGCATGAGAAGTTTGAGTTGAAAAATGGCTAATTTCGCTTATTTTTCATTGTCGAATATATATATATATATATATATATATATATATATATATATATATATATATATATATATATATATATAATATTTATATATTTAAAATAAATATACATAATATTACCCATAAAAATAATTCGAGAGGTTTTTGTTTTTATAGCAGTAAGGCTACTTGGAAGTGGATAAAAGTTAATTGTCGAGAGGTAGTAGATAAAATATCATTCTATCAATCATCCAGAGTCTAGTTTTACTCTAAGATACATAAAAAACTTACATGTCTAAAATAAATATTTTTCAATTTAATATATTTTTTACGAGGAGAAAGAAAAGAAAATTTTCTGGCAAGTAAGGGATAAGATAGGGTTGGAGACAATGAAAGATCTCCCATAAAATAATAGAGATATGAATTAGAGTATTCGATCTTGTCCTGTTTTGTTGTCATCTCCTGTAAATAGGGATGATAATAAGGAGAGGTCAGAAGAGGATTTCAATCCTCATTTTGGTATTAATCTCTATTTGTCTCTTTTTTTACTTATCTCCTAAACCTATAAATATTGAATTACCTTTAAAAGTTTTTAATTATTACAAGCATACCCTAACATCTAATATATATTTCATTTTTTTCAGTGGGAACAAAGAGGGAAAGGAAAGAAAAGTTTTCCAGCAAACAGGGTATGAGATAGGGTAAGAGACAAAGAAAGATCTCTTATATAAGGACAGAAATATGGACTAGAGTATTCGACATTGTCCCACCCTGTTTCCATCCTAGTAAAATGTCCTTTATAATTTTTTTTTTTAAATAATAATTTATTCATAATAAATTATAAAATTCAAATATATTATTTAGAAAATATAAAAAAATGTGAAACATGCGATTCAGGATTCCATTTTCGAACATGTGATTCATGGCTCGCAATGCACCAACCACCACGATATGTCAATTAAAAACGCTAATCTTGACTTTTTTGGTTTTTAAGTCAAATATTTATTTATAAGGATTTGTTAAAGTGACAAGGCAAATAATCTCATAGATCTTATTATAGGATCAGGATACAATAATACTATTGATGTGTCATTATATGATGCATCTTTGTATATTATTGTCTACCATGTATTACACCTTGTTATGACCAATTTGTTGCTATAATTTTAAGTAGGAGTAGATTCAAATTGAGTCGAATTTGAATAAAAAGCAACTCAAACTTAATTTGAATCAAGATTGACCAACTCTACTCATTGAAGCTAAGGCTAGACTAGAACCGAGTCCGCTCGAGCTCGGTTCGAACAAATTTGAAACTAGCCAGTCTTATACAAGCTCAAATTTGAGCTCAGTTTGAAACTAGCCAACCTATATAAGCTTGAGCTACTTGCCAAATTTTTCAATTAAAAATTTTGATATACAATGACGTCGTTTTGACGAATATATATATTAAAACGACGTCGTTTTAATAACGAAAAACAAATCGAATCGAATTCAAACTGAGTTCGAGCTTGACTTTCACGAGCTCGACGAACTTAAGCTCAACTATATGTAAACCGAATCGAGCTTGAGCTCGATTTGATTTGAATCTTACCCTAATTGAAGCTAGTGAATAGTTGTGTTCGAGAAAGGTGAACAATAATACTAAAGAATAAGAGAAATCATTAGAGAAGAAAAATAATCATTTACGAGGCAAGCTTTGACGTCAACGTCAATCACAAGTCTAACTTGAACTCAACGAGTTAAAATTGCTTCAACTCAAGTCAAAGCTCATTTTAGCTAATCTCGAGTATTGTTGTAGTATTATGCTAAATTATGATTAGTGAACGTAACAAGGAGTGAGTTAACAGTATATAAGATTAGTATGCTCGTATACTATATATGACTAAAATAAGTACAATTGATAATATATTTGGAGTAATGTTATATACAGTTAAATTTTAAGTATTGATTTTGATATTAATAATGATATAACACTATCTGACATATTATTATTGACACTCAAATTGGTATAGTTTTATTAATATATCATATATTGAGCATATTATATAATTTATACATCAAATCAATCAAATTATATAATATAGAAATTAATTATTCCTAGTTAGACCTAAACGAGTTAGTTTGGTCTTGATATTTAGCTCGGTTCGGCTCAAATTTGAGCTTAGAGGGTCAAATTGTTTTTAAAACAAAACCAAACTCAACCTAAAAGGAGTTCGATTTAGTCTAGCTCACAAGCCAGTGAATGGTACTTGATTTGGTTTAAATTTAGTTTGTGACTCAATTTAAATTATGTCAAGCAATTGTTGAAAAAACATTTTATTTTTTTCATTATTAGGTAAAATAACATCATCTTTTTAATGAATCATGAATTCGAATCACGCTGAGCTATAAATTGGAGTCATGAATTCAATTTACACTTAATTTTGTCTATTATTGGGTAAACTCATATTATTTTATTCATTATTAAATAAAATGATATCGTTTATCAATAAGTCAAAGACTCAAACCTCAAATTTGAGTTATGAATTCAAATCATAAACTCTAACTGAATTATTTTTATTTGAATTAGAAAATATTTGAGCTTAATTTGGGTCGTATCTACCCTTACCTATACATGATCTTTGCAATAAATCAAACAAATAATTAAAAAAACAATTAAGATATTTATATGTTTAAAACATTTTTTTCATTATTTTTTAGTTTTTAGAGGTAGGAAGAATGTAACTTCAACCATGAACAATAATTTTTACTACAAAAACAATTTATTTGAATAATATGATTTTTTTTTTTAATTTTTGGAGGCATTTTTTCTAAATATTTTACTGAATGTTTCTCTTAGAAAATGATTAGAATGTTTTTGTTACTCAAGATCGTTTCTAGAATGATTTTGGTTAAATTTTGAACTTTTGGTATTTATTATGGTCCGCTAAGAAAGTATTGTGTTGATCGAGAATCGATGCTAAATCTAATTTCGTTCATGATTAAAACTCATTTTAATTATTAAATTGAATTGATTTGGATGAATAATATAGCATTACAGTTCAATTAAAGGTGGATTTAAACCGAGTTAGTTTAATTCAAATTGATGTTTAACTTAATTCAAACCAAAATCAAAACGAAATTTTAATTTGACAAGTTAGTTTGAGTTCGATTTAAATTCTCTTTCGATAATACTATTTATCTCATAGATGATATTATTCATCTCATAAACGACATTATTTATCTTGTCGATAGTAATATTCATAAAATTGATGATATTATTTATCTTATTGATGATCTTCCGATAAAATCTAACTTGAATTTGGTTTGAGTTGCTTATAATGGATTTGACTTGAACTCGAAGCAACCCATATTTAGGTTTGAATCGATTTGAATCCAACCCTAACTTCTACCATCAGATTAAACCAATCAAATCATCTTATTGATGCCACATGATTAAAACTTATTTTAAAATTATAATTATATTATACTAATATTATTTATTCGACCAATCAACCTATAAACCGACTCTTTGACCAAGTCAACACTCATTCTAAGTCTAAAAATATGAGTTTAAATAGCTTTGTTAATAGAAAATATACTAAGAAACTCGTACTTCAGTTTAATTTTATTATTGAACAAATAATATTACAAATACATATAAATTCAATATATACTCATATAATCTCTTTCAAACACTCAAACAACCGAATACATTCAATACCTTCATAATGGTAAGTTTGTTTTCAAATAATAAAATTATATATATTTATAATAAATATTAATGTGATAAAATAATTTTAAATTATTAATAAAATAACAGCTATTATGAATATGGATAATACCATTTATTGCCAAATTAATTGAAAGCACCACCTCCAACAGTCAATATTCAGGTGGTTTCTTTCACAGTCTTGTCTACAGCTTCTCAAATCCTCGTACCCTTCCAAAGCTCGAGCCTCCGAGGCCTCGCAGGTGGTCATAAAAAGCATTGAAATAAGTGAAAAACAGAGTAATAATCCATAAGGACTCATTTTGTAAGCCATCTTTATTGGCTTCAATTAGGCCTTTTATGAAATTGTACATTATTTGGTGCAAAGTGAATCAATTTATACACCCATTACAAAGTTGTTTGTTTGTTTTTAATTTGTTAGGCAGGCAAATGTTAGTTTCCTTCAAAAAGAAAAAAAAGCTATTTTTATCATTAAAATGGTTTTACAATGAAAAATTTATGGGAATTTTACCGATTGTAACAATAACAAAACAAAACAATTATATTAGATTTGATGAATAATATTTAAAATTAGAATAATAAAATTATATGTATCTGTTTTAGGTACATAAATATATACATATTTATATGTGTTTTTACATGATTATGTAATTATAAATTAAAAATAAAATAATACTCAATCATGTGATGACACATATAAGTATATACATGTTTATATATCCAAAATGAATATACATAGTATTATTCAAATTAAAATAAGGGTTCATTTGATATAACTGAATCAATATTTTTAGATTCGAACCGAAATTGGTTCGACTAAATTATAATATAATTATCAATATTAATGTTACTTTTTGTTTTTAATCAATCTTTGAATTATAATTCAAATATTGTTTACTAATTAAAAAAGACACACCATATCTCGTATGTATAATGGTATATCATGTATTATAATTTTTTTTTTATGGCCGGGTAATAGAGGGCAAGTAAAGAGTATATTTGGCTAATGTTATAGGGGTAGTTTCCAATTTGTGGGCAATCTACTTGAAAACCAACTATCTACCGAAATGACAACCCGAGTCTCAATTAGTGAATGGATCTCTTGTGCAGAGAACATAATTTGTCGAGTGGTTTTTTTTTTTAAATCATTTGCCCACGATAGAAAACAATAGCTTTTGAATTTATTTGCTCTCTATCGGTATTTCTAATGTAAATTATTAGAGAGTTTTTATTTAAATATGAAGTATGAATGTAAATGGTTGTATTGTAACTGTATTCTCTCTCATTCTTATAATAAATAAGATTATTGAAAGATAAAGGACCATCAAGCAACAATAAGCATGTATAAACATACAAGTTTCATCCTCAGTTGTGGAAGGCTCTTACTATATTCAACAATTTTCTTGTAAACTCTCGTTCTCTATTGAGTCCTTGTCAGGAACTTTTTTTTATAATTTATATTCACATACTTTGTCAAAGTATTCTTCTAAAGCTAGTAATGTTCTAATCAGGACATAGACCCCCGATTAATGGATTGACCACATAGTTAATGATGTCATAATTCTTTATTTGTATTTATCTTATATCACTATAGTGGATTTCATAGATTATTAATGGGTTCTCAACATTGCTATTGCAACTTATTTTGTGCAATACTGATTATATACATAAGCTAGTGGCGAAGAATTCTATCAATAACTAAAATAAGTCGGATTGACAATGTCTTTTTATATTATACAAATCATATCATTTATATTATCCGTATAAAAGGGGTTTACAATAGTGTCATTGGAATTTCGCCAGAAGAATGAAAATTTAGTAAGAAAAAAAATATAACATTTTAAAGTTTAATCATTAGGAAAATTATTAGTTTTCTAAACTAAAGAGGGAAATAAGATAAAATTTTATTATTTTTAATAATTATTAATTAAATAACAATCTTACCTTTAACTGATTATGTTAATTTTAACAGTTTATGAATGAGAGTTTGAGTTTTTAATACTTAGTGAATATCAATTTGAGGATTTAACAAACCTTGAGTGGGAATAAGTCTTTCGGCCATTAATAAAACTTCAAAATTACCATTTAATCAAAAGTTTAAATAATATAATGAATGAAATTTATTGTGAAGTGAAAAATCCCATATTATAATTTATGTAAAAACATTAAAATACATAAATATATTTTTAATTCTTTTATAAAATTATAAAGATATCTCAACTAACATAAAATAAAAATTTATTAAACAATAAAACTATGTGCACAAAATTATATAGAAATAATAACATATTATTATGTGATTAAATATTGTTTTATCTTTTATTTAAAATCGTTTAATTATAATATGATATATCATTGTTTGTATATATAACACTACTTATTTATTAAGTCGTGCGAAAAAAACATGTTGATAAAAGTGATGGGCTAGGCTCAAGGGTGAATTCCAATCGAATGGGACAGAATTAATTTTCCAACTTAGCTTAAATGGTCTTAAAATTAGCTTAGTTTAAGTGAGCTTAAGCTATAGCTCACCCCTTAGATTTTATATTATCAAGCTTCAGTTTGGGGTAAATCAATATTGAAATATTACGGAAAATCAACAAAATAATAATATACAATTATTCTTAAAAAAATTCTCAAAACTAAAATAATATTAATCTTAATACCTTAGATTTAATAAGATATTTTTGCTGGATTTCTTGTTAGAGTTTGACAAAGACAAATAGAATGTTAACTCGGATAAAAAGTTAATTTGTGTGTCAACTGGTTTAATTGATTAATTAGATTATTATGAAATAATTTAAATTTTAAAATAGTTTTTACCATTTGATATTATAATGATAATCAAACAAGTTTAACCTAAAAATTTAATCCCGATACAATATTACTCACCCGAATCAATACGGTTCAATGGTTAAAACTTGACATAGACTAGATTTTACAAAAATTTTCAATCAAAGTGATCAGACCGGCGGTCTGATTCGAGTTATAAAAACAGTAGTCCGATAAGCATCTTACACTAGTAATCACACTTCAGAAACGATGTCGCACACCGAATCTATTTCCTTGCTCCACCAATCATGTAGCACCACGTGTGAGCAATAACGAAAGTATATAGTATCCCGGTCTTTCACGGGGCGCCTCTAGTATTGAAATATTTTATTCACCTCCCTGACTTTAATGTCTTTGTTGAATCTTATTGTTGATCCTTTTTGACTGACCTAATTAATTACCTTAAAAAAATGAAAAAAATAACAATAAACTCATATATTTCAAAATAAAAACAAAAAAAGTACCAAAACCGGATAAATTTAAATAATCCAAATAATTATTCAGTCTTGGTCTGTTATATGGTTTTTGAATTAATAATATATTATAAATTAACAATAAATATAAATACTTATATATTATTATATGATTTTAAATTAAAAAATAAATAATATTTAATTATATAATAATATGTCAATATTTATATTCGAATTTGTATATAATATTAACTTATATATAACTCCAATAATTTTTACAATATGGTTTACAATAATTATGTTATTTAATTTGTCAAAATCAGTGGATAGCTTTTACCTAATGAATTAACAAATAAAATCTAGGGAAACTCCCATATAGACATATGGTTGTCTTCCCTGGTTTTAATTCTCATATCATGGTTTATTTGATGGGATGTTGACTAAAATAATTTTTTTTTTCTTTGTATATACTTCTCTAAAACATAAAATATTTAAAATATTTGTTTTATATTTATCTAATCAAGCATAAACTCACCTATTCAAGACATAAAATTCATTCATCATTTAAATACGATTGAAATATGAGGTGAAATAAGATGAAAATGTGAAAAGAAGGTTTTTAGATTTGAACAGAGATTGTTTCAATTAAATTATAATACAATAATCAATATTAATGTTACTTTTTTTAAAAAAAATCAATCTTTGAATTATAATTCAAATATTGATTACACTATGATTTACTGGTTAAAAAAGGAGACACTGTATCTCGTATGTATAATTGTATACCATGTATTATAGGGTTTTTTTTTTAAATGGTCGGGTAATAAAGGGCAAATAAAGAGTATATGGCTAATGTTACAGGATAGTTTCCAATCTGTGGGGCATCTTCTCGAAAAACAACCGAAATGACAACCCATGTCTCAATTATTGAATGGATCCCTTGTGCGGAGAGCATAACCCATGAAATGACTTTTCTTTTTCATATCATTTGCCCACGGTAGAAAATAATATCTTTAGAATTTACTTGCTCTCTATAATTATCTCTAATGTAAATTATTAGAACGTTTTTATTTGAATACGAAGTATGAATGTCAACGATTGTATTGTAATTGTTTTCTCTCTCATTCTTTTAATAAATAAGATTATTGAGAGGTAAAGGCTCATAGAACAACAATAAGCATGTATAAACATACAAGTTTCATCCTAAGGTGAGGAGGCTCTCACTATATTCAACAATTTTCTTCTGCTTGTCCTCAATTGAGTCATTGTTAGGACTTTTTTTTTATAATTTCTATTCATATACTTTGTCAAAGTATTCTCCTAAAGTTAGTAATGTTCTAATCAGGACATAGACCCCCGATTAATAGATTGATCACATAGTTAATGATGTCATAATTTTTTATATGTATTTATCTTATATCACTATAGTAGATATCATAGTTTATCAACAGAGTCTTAATATTGTTATTATAACTTATTTTGTGCAATACTGATTATATATATAGTCTGGTGGCGAAGAATTCTATCAACAACTAAAATAAGTCAAATTGACAATGTCTTTTTATATTATACAAATCATATCATTTATATTATCTGTACAAAAGGGGCTTATAATAGAGTGTCAAAGGAATTTCGCCAGAGAAATAAAAATTTAGTAGGGAAAAAAAATAACATTTTAAAGTTTAATCATTGAGAAAATTGTTAGTTTTCTAAACTAAGAAGGAAAATGAGATAAAATTTTATTATTTTTAATAAATTATTGGTTAAATGACAGTCTATGAATGAGAGTTTGAGTTTTTGATAAGCCAAAGGACTATTTCCCACCCAAGGTATGTTGTTATCCCAAGTTTTCTCCGTTAACTTTGAAAATCTTATTTACCCACTCATAAATAGTTAAAATTAACGGAATCCTAACCCCTTAAAATTTTATCTCTTTTCACCTCTAACCCCTAAAAACTAACCATTTCCCTTTAGGCCAAGTTTTAAAAAATAGCCATCCTCCCCTAAGGTTTAGTTTTCAATCCCCAGCGTCAAATTCTTCGCCAACGTTGATGATGAAGTTTTCCAAAGACATCACCATGCTTCGATTGACTAGTGTTCTAGAGGAGGGAAGAGAGACCGCTAGAGCATGGTGATACCTTTATAAAGCTTCATCATCGACGATAGCGCTGGATTTAGCATCGGGGATTGAAAACTAAACCCTGGGGGGGGGGGGGGGGGAATGCTATTTTTTAAAACTTGACTTAGGACAAAATGGTTAGTTTTTAGGGGTTGGGGGAAAAAAGATAAAATTTTAATTTATTTTTAATACTATAGATAAAATAACGATTTTGCTCTTTAAACCGTTAATTTTAATAGCCCATGAGTGGATAAATGGAATTTTTAAAGTTAACGGATAGAAACTTAAAATAACAACATACTTTGGGTGGAAAATAGTCCTTTGGCCTTTTTAATACTTAGTAGGTATCAATTTGAGAATTCAGCCGACCTTGAGTGGGAATAAGTCTTTTTGCCGTTAATAAAACTTCAAAATTACCATTTAATAAAAAGTTTAAATAATAAAATGAATGAAATTTATTGTGAAGTGAAAACTCCCATATTATAATTTATGTAAAAACAAAAAAATGCATAAATATATTTTTAATTCTTTTATAAAATTATAAAGACATCTCAGCTAACATAAAATAAAAATTTACTAAATAATAAAATTATATGTACAAATTTATATAAAAATAATAACATAATACTATGTGATTGAGTATTGTTTTATTTCTAATTTAAAACTATCTAATCACAATATGATATGTCATAGTTTGTACACATAATACTACTCATTTACTAAGTCGTGTGAAAAAAACATGTCGGAAAAAGTGATGGGCTAGGCTCAAGGGTGGATTCCAATCAAATGGGTTATAATTAATTTTCCAACTTAGCTTCAACGATCCTGAAATTAGCTTAGTTTAAGCGAGTTCAAGCTAGAGCTTGGCCCTACGATTTTATATTATCAAGCTTAAGTTTGGGGAACATTCAACTCATTAAATTCGTAAACTTAAAAAAACTCGATTCGAATTAACTAAAATAATATTATTTTTATTAATATACATAAAAATTAAGTCGTTTCGGTCAATTTTGATTAACATTGAGTTGAGTTCAACATGAGTTAGGTTAGTATTGTAGCTATACTTGAATTCAACTTAAATTCAATTCCTCTAAAATCAAATTAAACCCGATCCCTGTTGGGCTACACCATTGGCTTCTTCTTTGTTTCTAGTTTGGTTAATTAGCGCATTATGCCAAATTATAGCGTCACATGAAAATGTTGAAATTCGAGCAATACTTTGCCAACATTGAAATATTATGGTAAATCAACAAAATAATAATATACAATTATTCTTAAAAAAATTCTCAAAATTAAAATAACATTAATCTTAATACCTTATATTTAATAAGATTTTTTTGCTAGATTTCATGTTAGAGTTTGATAGAGACAAATCGAATAGTAACTTCGATAAAATGTTGGTTTATGTGTCAATCGCTCTAATTAATTGATTAAACTATTATGAAATAATTTAAATTTTAAAATAGTTTTTACCATTTGATATAATAATAATAATAAAACGAGTTTAACCTAAAAATTGAATCTTGATACAATATCAGTCACCCGAGTCAATACGGTTCAATGGTTTACAAAAATTCTCAATGAAAGTGTTGGACCGGGCGGTCTGATTCGAGTTTTAAAAAAGGTTGTCCGGTTCTCACCATCTGGTCTAAGCATCTTACACTAGTAATCACACTTTAGAAACGACGTCACACACCAATCTAATCCCTTGCTCCGCCAATCATGTACTACCACGTGTGAGAAACAACGAAAGTATATAAAAATGCTAAGTCCATAGAGTATCTCGCTAGTTCCAAGAGGCGCCTCTAGTTTTGAAATAGTTCTATTTACCTCCCTGACTTTAAACTTTCACAAATCTTGCTGTTGGCCGTCTTTGACTGACCTAATTAATTACCTTAAAAAAATGAAAAAAAATAACAATAAACTCATATATTTCAAAATAAAAACATAAAAAAGTACCAAAACCGGATAAATTTAAATAATCCAAATAATTATTTAATCTTGGTCAGTTATATGGTTTTTGAATTAATAATATATTATAAATTAACAATAAATATAAATATAGATATAAATACTTATATATTATTATATAATTTTAAATTAAAAAATAAATAATATTTAATTACATAATAATATGTGAATATTTATATTTGAATTTGTATATAATATTAGTTTATATATAATTCCAATAATTTTTACAATATGGTTTACAATAATTATGTTACTTAATTTGTCAAAATCAGTGGATAGCTTTTACCTGATGAATTAACAAATAAAATCTAAGGAAACTCCCATATGGACATATAGTTGTCTTCACTGGTTTTAATTCTCGTAACATGGTTTATTTGATGGGATGTTGATTAAAATAATTTATTTTTTTCCGTGTATATATTTGTCTCTCTCTCTCTCTCTCTCTATATATATATATATATATAGAGTATAAAATATAAAATATTTAAAATATATTTATACTTTATATTCATTTAGTCAAATATAAATTCACCCACTTATCTAAGCACGACTGAAATACGAGGTAAAATGAGATAAAAATGTGAAAGGAAGGTTGATCGGGTGGTTGGTTGGTCGACTAGCCCATCTATTCGGCCAACCCATTTAATCAACCCAAATCCCATAATCTTCTTTTAAAAGTAAAGTTAACTTAAAAAGTGGTTATATTTGTATAATAAGAAAAAATTTGTTACATATATATAAAAGATAAAAAAAATGGCTATTTTAATCAACATTCCTTGTTTAAGTCATATTTACTCATAAAATTATGTAACATTTTTATTAACTAATAATATAGACAAAACAATTCGGAATTCGCTTGATTATTAGGCAAGAGGTAGACTCAAACCAAGTCAATTTGATTCTAATTAGAGTTTGATTCGATTCAAGTTAAATCTGAGTTAAAGTTTTAGTTTAAGTTCAGTTCGAATTCTCTGATGATAACACCGTGTATCTCATTGATAAAATTGTTTTTCCAATCGATAACATTATTCATCACGCTGACAACTTATCAATAATATCTTTGATCAATTCAAAATTGATTTAAATTGAATATAATAAATTTGAACCAAATTTACACTAACTATGAATCTAGTATAGTATAAAACAATCTAAGGATATATACTAGACATTGTATTTGATATTTCATGAACGGTATAATTAGTAAATTATTGAATTTTATAAAAAGATTAAAACAAACCTCGACATTTTGGAAAATTAAGATTATTAAATTGATTATATATGTCAAAATCGTGTAATTCTTCATGTATTAACAATCGATATAAATATGTATACAATCTCAAATGTATTATTTTATAATTAAATATTATTTTATGTATAATTTAAAATCACTTAATCATATAATGATATATTTACGTTTGTACTTGATATTAGTGCATCAAGTATTATTAATCAAAACTCTGAAAACCTAACTAGAGAGGAGAGACAAAGTGAGTAATAGTTCTTCGGCGATAGTTCATGTACAAATAGTTTGAAACCAATTATTATAATCAAATTAACATATCATCATATGATCCAATGATTTTGAATTAGAGATAAAACATATAATTAGATAACTTAATTATATGATGATACATTAATTATTTGTACTGGTTAATATCCATTGTTTGTAAATGTAGTATTGGTCATAGTTTTGTGAATAAAATTACACGTATAAATATTTCTTATTAATTTATCTATATACAATGATGTGATAACATACGATTGAATAATATGATTGTTTACTTTTTTCACTTTAAAATTATTTAATCACTTATTGTTACATCAGTTTGTATGAATAAATTAGTAAAAAATATTTTTATATATAGTATTACTTAGGGTTAGATTCAAGCTAAGCCTAGCTTGATGTGGCTTGAGTGGAGTTAAGCTCAACTCGACGTTGTAGCAAAACAAAAATGTCTAAGATGACCTCATTTTAATATAAATTAATTAAAACAACGTTATTTTAATTTGTTAGTATCAAAATTTTCTAGGATTATAAGTTTGGTGAGCTGAACATTCTTCAATAGGGATGAATACGAAATAGACTAAACTCGAACATTTTTTGACTCGAGTTTGGTTCGAATTCATTGAGTCAAAATTAAGGGTAGCTCAAAATTATCAATTCAAATTGAATTGAGTCACAAATTTAAACTACCAATTCAAACCATAAATTTGAGGTGATTTAAACCATGAGTTCTAACCGAATCGAGCTATAAATTTGAACTATCAATTTGATCTATAAATTCAAATTAAACTTAAGTTGAACCAAGTTAAACACCTCTTAATTTGAGTTTGACTCAATTTTAAAACGAGCTATATCTTTTCACTTAGATTTGACTTAAATTCGAATCGAACTAAGTCGATTTGATTTAGATCCAACTCTATTAACTATAAGGCTCGAGCTCAAGCTTGAGTTTGTTTAAATTAAGCTTGTTCGAACTTAAATTAGCACGGTTCGAATCTAACTCTAATATTCCCTAGGTTTTTTTATTGTAAAGGGACCTCACTGAAGGCATAAAAAATTCAGGGATTATTTTATAGCGGCAGAAATCGAATCAAGCATAAACCCTAAACACTTTAAGAATCGGCCTCCTTCTTCGCGTTTCAAAGCCGCAAGATAAACCTCTCTAGCTGGCTTTAAATCTTCTCCGACAAAACGCGCCTTTTTTGCACCGCAATGCTCTTAGTTCTTCACTTTTGAATCGTCACAGGTTCTTCATTAATTCATATTATTAATTAATTAATAATAATAATTATTTTTTCCCTAAGTTCGTGATGCCTCTCTTTCGTTTGTATGTTTATGTATTTTGATGTACTAGTGATTAAATTGAATTGAATTTCTGCATCAGAAATTTACTTCAGCTAGATGTGTTTTTTGTTGGATAATTGGGATTGGAATTTAGATAAAATTCTTTGCTTTTGGTACAAAGGGTTTAATAAGTAGTTTTGAATAGGATTCTAAGATGAATTTTTTTCTATTTTTAGAAAAAATATTAATGGCTGATTGACTTTGAAAATGGGTTTTGAAGTAACAAGCTTTTATGATTGTAAGTTAGTTTTGAAAGTTCTGTTTCATTCATGAAGGGAAGAGCTCTTTTTGTTGAATGTAATGCTTGTGGGTTAGGAAAATGATACAAACCTGGAGAACCATGCCCCTAAGACTAGTTATTGAGATTGAAGAGCTTAATGCTATATAAAACCCACACCAAAAACTCATACTTGCTGATATGAGATCCAAGTACTATAATATGCATTTGTGTTCATAACAGAAAATGATTTGGTTGAAGTTGAAATGTTTTTAGAATCAGTTTTAGTCCTTCCGGATACGATTATAAGATGATATTTTTTGTTCTTTTTAATGGTTGTTTAACTTTTGAAAACGGGTTATGAATTTAACTATTCAGTTAGATTGTATCTTTGTTCTTTGAAAATTATTTTTAAATAATTTAGAATGTGGAAAGCTTGCTTTGTGGAATGGTGTGAATCTAATAAATGGGGAGTAGGAAAATGCTTTGATTGAAATGTTTTCGGAAACAATTCTCAGTAACGACTGTGAGTAAAGTGCTTTTTTTTTGCTTTTAATGGTTGTTTAACTTTGTAAGTTTTTGAATTAACTGAGTTTTTTAAGATTGTATATTATTTTTTGAGATTATATTGAAATCATGAAGGGAAATGCTTGTATTGTATAATTTGTGAATAAAATAATTTTTTTGTTTTTGGTTAGCAGAATGATTTGGTTGAAATGTTTCCTGAAAAGACTATTCAGTTAAGATTTTTGAGATGAAGTGTTTTGTTT
This sequence comes from Mangifera indica, assembly GCF_011075055.1. Classification (NCBI taxonomy): domain Eukaryota; kingdom Viridiplantae; phylum Streptophyta; class Magnoliopsida; order Sapindales; family Anacardiaceae; genus Mangifera; species Mangifera indica. The sequence continues at coordinate 3,315,787 of NC_058138.1, forward strand.
TAATGGTTGTTTAACTTCTCAAATGAGTTTTGAACTAACCAACCGTTTTGTATTGTATCTTGGATTTTGAAAATTATTTTGAAATTGTGAATTAAGGGAGCTTGTTTTCATATTGTGTCTTGTTTTTTGAAAATTTTAAATCATGAAGCAGCCTTGTTTTGAAACATGTTGTGAATCAAAGGAATTATTGGGTCTATTTCATTGCTTATATATTATTCTATTAAGTAGGATTAGTGTTTTTCCTTTAAATGATTATTAGTTTTGGAAATAGGTCTCAAAGTAACCAAGCTTTTCAGGTTGTATTTTAGTTTTTGGAAATTATTTATAAATATACAGTAAATTAACTGCTTGTTTTGTAGAATGTTGCAAATCAAATGAATTATGGGTTTTATTTTCTTGGTAGGTAGATGCCATTATTAACTTAGCATATGGGTAATTGTTGGATCATGTGGTTTACTTAAGATGTTGATGTTCATATGTGTTTTGAATACAGTTATTCTCTGCTTCACGATATGGCAATGGACGGTGGGAAAAGCTTTGCGAGGAGAGACCGTTTATTGGAGATTGAGGCGAAAGCTAGGACTTGGTGGGAGGAAAGTGATGTTTTTAAAGCTGAAGCTGGTGGAAAGCCTCCTGAGCAAGGTGAAAAGTTCTTTGGAAACTTTCCATTTCCTTACATGAATGGGTATTTGCATCTAGGACATGCGTTCTCGCTTTCCAAGCTTGAATTTGCAGCAGCTTATCACAGATTGAGAGGGGCCAATGTTCTCTTGCCATTTGGTTTCCACTGCACTGGTATGCCCATTAAGGCATCAGCTGATAAACTTGCACGGGAAATTAAGATGTTTGGTGAACCACCAGTATTTAATAAAGAAGAGGAGGAGGAAGAAGAGCAGCCAGCCCCTGGGGATACCAGTGGTGCACCGCCAGTTAAGTTTAAGGGCAAGAAATCTAAGGCTGCAGCAAAATCTGGTGGACAGGTGTTCCAGTGGGAGATTATGCGCAGTTTTGGGCTTTCCGACAGTGAGATATCAGAATTTCAGAATCCAGAAAAATGGCTCAAGTTTTTTCCTCCCTTGGCCAAGGAAGACTTGAGAGCTTTTGGCTTGGGCTGTGACTGGAGGCGCTCATTTGTCACTACAGAGATAAACCCATTTTTTGATTCCTTTGTAAAGTGGCAGATGAGGAAATTAAAAGCCATGGGTAAGATTATCAAAGATGTGAGATACACAATATACTCTCCTTTGGATGACCAGCCATGTGCCGATCATGATAGGGCAACTGGTGAAGGAGTTCAGCCTCAGGATTATACTCTTATCAAGATGGAGGTCCTGCCACCTTTCTCTTCTAAATTAAAACCTCTAGCAGATAAAAATAGAAAAGTGTTTCTGGTTGCTGGCACACTGAGACCAGAAACCATGTATGGGCAAACAAATGCATGGGTTTTGCCAGATGGGAAGTATGGGGCATACGAAATCAACGATACTGACGTGTTTATTCTCACAGAGAGAGCAGCCCTTAACCTTGCCTATCAGAATTTCTCTAAAATCCCTAAGAAGACTAGTTGCTTGTTGGAGTTGACTGGTTCTGATTTGATTGGTCTTCCTTTAAAATCACCTCTTTCATTTAATAATGTCATATATGCACTTCCCATGTTGACCATTCTAACAGATAAGGGTACAGGGATTGTGACCAGTGTTCCTAGTGATGCCCCTGATGATTATATGGCATTGCATGATTTGAAAGCAAAACCGGCTCTCAGGGCAAAGTTTGGTGTGAAGGATGAGTGGGTTTTACCCTATGAAATTGTACCTATAATCAACATTCCTGAATTTGGAGATAAGTCTGCTGAAAAAGTTTGCTTAGATCTGAAAATTAAAAGCCAGAATGAGAAAGATAAGCTTGCAGAAGCTAAGAGGTTGACATACTTGAGAGGATTCACAGAGGGCACGATGCTTGTAGGAGAATATGCTGGGAGGAAGGTCCAGGAAGCTAAACCATTGCTTAGGAGTATGCTTATAGAAACAGGGCAGGCAATTATGTACAGTGAGCCTGAAAAGCGGGTCATGTCAAGGTCAGGCGATGAATGTGTTGTGGCTCTAACAGACCAATGGTACATCACATATGGGGAAGAAGAATGGAAGAAATTGGCTGAGGAGTGCCTATCCAACATGAATCTCTTTTCTGATGAGACACGACATGGCTTTGAGCACACTTTAAGTTGGCTAAATCAATGGGCTTGCTCGCGATCTTTTGGCCTTGGAACCCGCATCCCTTGGGACCCCCAGTTCCTTGTTGAGTCATTATCTGATTCTACCATTTACATGGCTTATTACACAGTAGCTCACCTGTTGCATGAAGGGGACATATATGGAAAAACTACTGGTCCAATAGAACCTGAACAAATGACTGACGAAGTCTGGGAATTTATCTTCTGTGGTGGTCCCTATCCCAAATCGTCTGATATCCCATCATCTCTACTTTACAAGATGAAGCAGGAGTTTGAATACTGGTACCCATTTGATCTTCGAGTTTCTGGCAAGGATCTCATCCAAAATCATTTGACATTCTGCATTTACAACCATACTGCCATTATGTCCAAGCAGCACTGGCCCCGTGGATTTAGGTGTAACGGGCATATAATGCTCAATGCTGAGAAGATGTCTAAGTCCACTGGTAATTTTAGGACATTGAAACAGGCCATTGAGGAATTCTCGGCAGATGCAACACGATTTTCTCTGGCAGATGCTGGGGATGGTGTTGATGATGCAAATTTTGTTTTTGACACTGCAAACACTGGAATTCTACGTTTGACTAAGGAGATCTCATGGATGGAAGAGGTTTTGGCTGCGGAATCGTCTTTAAGAACAGGACCACCATCAACTTATGCTGATAGGGTGTTTGAGAATGAGATAAATATTGCTGTCAAAATGACAGAACAGAGTTATGCGAACTACATGTTTCGGGAAGCTCTTAAAACTGGTTTTTATGATCTTCAAGCTGCAAGGGATGAATACAGGTTCTCTTGTGGTACTGGTGGTATGAACTGTGATTTGGTGTGGCGATTTATGGATGTGCAGACTCGGCTTATCACTCCAATCTGCCCACACTATGCAGAGTATGTTTGGAGGGAGCTCTTGAAGAAGGATGGGTTCATAGTGAAAGCAGGATGGCCTGCAGCTGGTACTCCCGATCTGACTCTCAAGAGTGCCAATAAGTATTTGCAAGACTCAATTGTTTTGATGAGGAAGCTGCTTCAAAAGCAAATTCTGGGTTCGAAGAAAGCCAACAAGAAGGGGGCTCCAGTTGCAACCCTAACTGAGGACAAGTTAAAAGGCTTGGTATATGTGAATGAACAATTTGATGGATGGAAAGCAGAGTGCCTGAATATACTTAAAAGCAAATTTGACAGCAAGACTAGAACCTTTGCACCAGACGGTGAGATAATGGAGGCCTTGCAGAAGAGCTCGGTTGGACAGGCAACAAACTTTAAACAGACCCAAAAGCTTTGTATGCCTTTCTTGAGATTTAAGAAGGATGAGGCTATCACAATTGGTCCTCATACTTTGGATTTGAAGCTTCCATTTGGAGAGATTGATGTCCTTCAGGAGAATTTGGAGTTGATTAAGAGGCAGCTCGGTCTTGAAGAGGTGGAAATATTATCTGCAACCAACCCTGATGCTCTTGCCAAAGCTGGTTCACTCGCCTCACTTCTGAGCCAGAATCCTCCTTCCCCGGAAATCCAACTGCAATTTTCTTGTCCAGGTAAGGTGAAATAAACTTCTTGTTACCTGTTTTTTGAGGGCATATGTTGGTTGGTCACCGAGGTGTCTTCTTTTTCTTTTTCTATACGTCTTGCGGCATGGAATATGGCATCTTTATATTGTAAAATGTATTAAGATGATTCCATCTCTATTTTTGTGGCATTTTCTAAGGGTGAGCAGATCGGGATATCTTGTTGAAATAAATGAATCGGAACTGACCGGTTTCACAAAAATAAGAACTGGAACCTATCTGGGATAGTCTAGTTCTGGGTAGGTACCAGAACTGGAAGTCAGGTACCGGACGGTTTGGTTTCTGCTGGGTATTTTGGTCACCCCAACTGCAATCTTTTCCAGTGTTGATAGTGCCTTTATATTCATGTAAAAGTTTGACAACATATCTCCTGTTGTGTGGAGTATATTTGATTTTGTGAAAACAAATTTGCCAGACTATTTACCTCTCAAAATTTTTGATGTGTTGAATCCTGTACTTTTGTTTCGATCCATTAATCTTTACATGCAATAATTTGAGAACTGTTTTTGAGTTCATTGCCTTTCTTGGCGATTGAATTTCGGTTATACACTTCTCACACATTATTTTCCCGTTAAAGTATCACTTTGAGCTAAGTATTGCTATGCTTTCCCCTTTTTCCTTTACTTGAACAGGTAGTCGAAGTGCTTTGCTTCTAAGAAGATCAATTTGCCTGATCAGAGAGCTGCCGATTTTACCGTACTTATTACTTTCAGACAACCTCACAGTGATCACAGAACAGAATTTGTGTTTTCGATATTACCGGAAAACAAATTTTAATGAAAGATATTGTCTTTGTCATTTGTTGGTTAGAACTTGTTTTTTTTTGGGATATATAGTGTAATGTCTATGTTTTGTTGTGGATATCATGAAGCTTCATAATAAATTATTTTTCAGGTCATTTCATGAATAAATCTCATATTGTTCGTCGAATTTAGGGTTGAGTTGGATATGGGTAAGCCTGAACAACGACCCGGCTTAAGATCTATATGAATATAAAAAAGTAATTTGAGATTGATGAGTAGAGATTTAAATTCGGTTTGAAAACAATTTTACTTTTGATTCAATTTAAGAAGGCTTGAACTTTGAATGATTAGATTGGTTTAAATTCAGCTTGTATAATTTGAACTTGAATTTGAGTTTAAGTAGTTTGGATCGCCGGTTGAAATTATCTCTAATTAATTATGGGGTTTTATCTTAGGTTAAAGTTTTAGGTTGAATTCAGTTCCGAGTTTGGCGTTTTTGAGAATTATTTGAGAGAGTGTCAACTTGTGTTCATTCGAATATGATATTTAGGCCATAACTAAATTGAGTTTGTTTGAATATTAGGGTATAAATGAATTTACACCCTCCTATTTATTTTTGTAAATGATTTAAGGGTAAATTTGAATCGAATTGGTTTAGTTTTAAAGATCAGTTTGATTAAATTTGAAATCATTTAAGTTAATTTGGGGTTGAGTTTGAGTTGAGAGAATTGGCTCGATTATGAATTTGAATTAAACTTGAGTTAGAGAGACTTGGTTTTGCTTGTGAGTTAAGTAGTGATTTGATTTTATTTGAACTTGACTTAAACAATGTTGGTTTGCCATTCTGTTTATTAGGTAAAACAATATTGTTTTATCAATAACTCATAAACTCAAACCACAAATTCGTACTATAAACTTTAACCGAGTTTTGAACTTTGATTTAGAGATTAAACTGAATTTAAGCTATTCTTAATTTTGATTCGATGAACTCAAATTGAATTCAAACCAAAGAGTGTGTAGACTTAACTCAATTCGTATCCACACTTATAAATTTCAATAATGAAAATACAAGACTACAATAAAAATTTGTTGATAGTGAAAATTTCATCGACAAGAAGTATGCATCGCCTCTTTTGTCTCTGTATAATAATGTATTTATAAGAAAGAGGAAAAAATAATCCATAAATACATAATTAAACACTTTTATATCTAATGCATTGAATCTAAACATCTAAACAAATCTGTTAATCACATTATCTTATCGAAACAAGAGATAATTGAAATATACCACAATGATAGTAGATAAGGATGAAATGTGATCGAAGATTGAAGTAACATGTTGTGGAGGTATCGAAACAACTGAACTTATCAAAATTCACTTTTCCTGCTACTTCTGAATGAAAGAACTTCTACTTACATTAAAAATGATCTACTTTTAAATAACATGTTTAATCATTATATTTTGCTTGCATAACTATTTGCTTCTTTGATTAAAAAAAAAAACTCTTTGTAAGTTTGGTAGCAATAAAACTTTATGTACTCACTTTGAATACAAAAATAGGTATATATTTGATATATATCATCATCTAATTGAGTAATTTTGAATTAAAAATAAAATAATATCTAATTATATAATTATTTACGTAAATATATATCTATTTACATAGTTAAAATGAGCGTAGGATCACTTGGTAAATGCACCGCTTCCAAATATGATTAAGTTTTTAAAGGGCTATATCACTATATCTCACCCAAGGTTTAATGATATAATTTTTCACTTTTTAAGTTTCAAAAAGTTAAAATTTGACCAGTTACCTACCCCAATAATAAATTATATTTTTTTTCTTAGAAATGGTTGTTTTACCTTATTTAGTAAAATTACAAAATTGTCACATAATATTTAAAATTAATATCAAATTATCAATATACTCTTATCAATTTAAAATTTTACACTTAAATATTTAAAAATATCAAATTTTTATCCATTTAAAAATATTTTGTTTTGTTAAGTTCTTTGGTATGAATATTATTTTTGAACCCTTGATGAACATATAAAAATTTTAAAAATTAAAAAAAAATTATTTTCCGAGCATAAACAAAAGAAACAAGGAAACCAATCGCAATATTTCATATTTTCAAACTTGTGGTGTGGGAATGAAAACTAATTTACAAAACACGAAGGACTTAATTAAAATTAACAAAATTAAAATCTCAGAACTTTAATTATTATTATTGTATAATAATATCATTGTCCCGAAACGCATCAGAATACCAACACTCTCTCCCATTTTTCTCCTTTTCTTCTTCTCTTTTCACCTGTCAATTTGCAGAGCGAGTATCTCTCTCCCCTCTCTTGATCCTTCCTCGTCTTGGTTTATGAGGTAACCCATCTCCCCTTTCGTATTCCCTTCCTGGGTTTTTCTTTTTCTGCGAAACGGTGCCGTTTTCATCAGATATTTTTCAAATCATAAGTGATCGATCCTTTGGGTCTTTCTTTGGACTACCCAGTTTTATTTTTGAAGGAATTTTTACCTTTTTAAATTTGTTTTGGGGTTATGTTGCAGGTTTTGATTTTTTCATACATAAGTTATTGGTAGTTTGAAATCTTAGTTGTAGATCTGTGAGTTCATTGCTTGAAAAGATCGACTTTTGGTGCTGATTTTAATCATTTTGGCTTTTTAATCAAAGTTTTTATTGTATGGATAATTGATTTGGGGTGTTAGTATAGTTTGATGTTCTTTGGGTCGTGTAAGTTTAGATTTTTTTTTTGTAATAATTCAATATGATGTAATTTGATCTGATTGTGTCATATAATTCTGTATTATTTGTTGATTTATATTAATTGGGTTAATTTTGTTTTGGATTATTCGCTAATTAAAATTTTCATCTGGATACTTTTCAGCTCGAAGGAGAAACCCACTCTTGGGTAAGTTTTGTTATTTTTTCATTTATCTGTCATTTCAAATGGGTTCTTTATATTTGTTGAGTATTTTATCGATATTAGGTGGAAATTTATGAAAAATCTAGTTATCGATTGGGTGGTACTGTGAGTTTTTAGCACATTTGTCCCAAATTTTTTGTTATAGTTTTCATTTTTGTATAGTGGAACGCGGATTAAGACCCGCAAACGGAACATTGCAGCTCCTCTGGACCCTGCAGCATTTTCAGATGCAGTGGTCCAGATATATCTGGATAGTGCTGGTGGTGATCTGGTAAAGTTTACAGATGAATTTACTTTCTTCTATAACATTATTTTTGTGCTGTGGAGTATGGATGTGGTGCTTATTGATTGTTTTGTATGTGCAGGACCTTGTTGCCAAGAGCCTTGAATTGTCTGACCTTAACTTCTCACGATACGGTGACACCTTTTTTGAGGCAAGTTCCTTGATGTTCATAGAATTATCAAATGTTTGTTTTTCTTTCAGTTAGAAAGCAAAGGTTATTGTTACTTGGTAGTTTTAACAGGGATTGAAAAGGGTGGAGACTTTGACGCTGTTAGACTAGAATCTTGAAAACTTGTTTTCCTCTGTGCAAAGTTGATAGTTCATGAGTCTTGCTTTTTGGTAGTGGTTGATTTATATAAGACACAGAATTAAGTTTCTGTTGTTTCTATGTTCAGTTAGTGCCAGTCTTGTTATAGCTCAGGAAACCCATTAACTAGGTCTCCTCTGAGAAACAATTTGCAAGTATGGTGTTTCAGAATCAGATGTTATACTAAAGCTCGAAGATATTTACACCATTTTCCTGTTTGTACAGGTGGTTACTCGTCCTTGTGAAGGGACCTTAATTTGATGATATATTTTCTGGCTTCGTCTGTGTTCTATAATTGAATTTCAGTGTTCTTGGCTGGATAGATCACATATAATTACTTTTTTTTTCACTGGTCTGCTTTAACAGAGCATTTATTCATTTAAGATCTAATTGAATCACTTGCATATTCTAACTTTGTTTGACAAGCTATTTTGCTATATAAATGCAGGTTGTTTTCACAGGAGGCCGTACACAACCTGGAACAACAAAACCTGATGAGGGTGAGCGCCACCCCTACTCTATAATAGACTGTGAGCCTAAACGTGAAGCCATTTTACCATCTGTAATCTACATACAAAAGATCCTGCGGCGAAGGCCTTTTCTCATAAAGAATCTTGAAAATGTTACGAGAAGATTCCTGCAGTCCTTGGAGCTTTTCGAGGAAAATGAAAGGAAGAAGCTGGCTATTTTCACAGCACTTGCATTCTCTCAGAAGCTCTCAGGGCTTCCTCCAGAGACTGTTTTCCAGCCACTCCTTAAGGATAATCTTGTTGGAAAAGGGCTAGTTCTTACATTCGTAACAGACTTCTTTAAGGAGTATCTGGTTGATAATAGCCTTGATGATTTAATTGCAATTCTGAAACGTGGTAAGATGGAGGACAGTCTTCTGGAATTCTTCCCATCTGGGAAGCGGTCTCCTGAAGGTTTCTCTGAGCATTTCACGTGAGTTTTCTAATTTTAGTTTGTTGCTGGTTATCTTGTGATATATCCTTTACCTTTCTTGATTGCACATCTACAAGTTTTAGAGCAGTTTAGCTCAATTCTGTTGAATCTAGGTGGCATGAATTGAAACATGCATGAAATGTTAGATTTCCAAAACAATGTCATTTTTTATTATGTATATAAAAATGATTTTGATTTCCTAATTTTGAAGCCTTTTGAGGAAAGAGTTTTTACAAATCTATTAAATTTGTTATTATTGTTCCTTTTATGTGGTCAGGAACTTGGGGCACTGAATTGCTCTCAAATGTTTTATTTATTATAGAGAAAACACAGGTCTATTAAATTTGTTGTGATGGTTCCTTTTCTGTTACTGAAAATGACCTGGGTGTCCTTTTTCAGAACAATACAAGCAAAATATAGAAAATAGGAGGTTTTGCATGATATCTATTTCTCTCTTTATAAAATTAGTGTTGCAACTGCTTGAGCTTGTCAAAACATGCAACACATAGTTGAGGTTTTGCAGTTTATTTAATGATTATTATGCCCTAAACTTAACAATGTAAAGTTTTACAGCATGAGAAATTGTAATATTCTACTTTTGAGAATTTCTGTCATTAATAGATTTTCAAGTGAAGCGAAGCATTTGTTATCCCAGCGGACATTTGGTATTTCTTTGACAATAGTTTCAAACTTATTTATGGCTAATTATTGCCTTTTTTCCAGCAAGGAAGGACTGACATCCTTGGTTGAGTACAATGAGAAGAAGATATTTGAAGTGAAACTGAAGGAAATGAAATCTGCGTTAACAACCCAAATAGCAGAGGAGACTGAAATATCTGAAGTTATTGAAACTGTGAAGCAACGCATCAAAGATGCTAAATTACCTGACATTGAGGTTGTGCGCATACTGTGGGATGTCTTGATGGACGCAGTTCAATGGTCTGGGAAGAACCAGCAGCAGAATGCTAATTCAGCTCTGCGCCAGGTGGGCTTTATATCTATACAATTTAATTGTTTAAGTGGCTTGATTACTTTCTTTTCAGGCTGGATATTTTTCCTTCCCAAGCATATTTTTTTTCAGTATGCGGTCAGGTACATGCATTAACGGTGTTTTAGATTTTTATCATCTTGTTATGTTTATGTAAACATCCCATACAAATTATTGTTTGGAAGTAGCAGCGGTTTTTGGGTGACTTTGATATAACTATGAATAAATAGTTGGCCATCTCATTTAAAAACAATTTTGTCTATTGATAACACCATTTAATTTAATGGCTCAGGTGAAAACATGGGCAGAACTGTTAAAAGCCTTCTGCACCAACAGAAAACTTGAGCTAGAACTCATGTACAAAGTTCAGATGCAATGCTATGAGGATGCTAAGTTGATGAAGCTCTTCCTGGAGATCATTAGGTCTCTCTATGATCAGGAAGTGCTTGCCGAAAACACGATTCTTCACTGGTTCCGCAAAGGGACAAACCCCAAGGGCAGGTATGCAACTCTATTTCTTGGTCTGCTGTCATGACATTAAAATTTCTCTTTATTGTGGAGGTAATCTCTTTGGTTTATGAATTATCCAAGTCTTCTGTATGTTCTTCTAAAAACTCTACTTTTATCCTGAATTTATATGAAAATCCCTCTACTAGAAGCGTTTTTACATTGAAACAACAAAAAACCAAAATAATAAAGATACCTGTGTAACACAAGAAAATGACCAGTGGCTTGACAAGAGCTTTACTTTATTAGTTCTATTCTTATGCTATTTGACTATACTATTTTCTTGCCTATATTATTTTCTTCTTCAATTTGGTGATGCTTCTTCATGGAACGTTGCAACTTAAAAGGACAATCTGTTTTGTAAAATCTTGTTGCAGGCAAACCTTTGTTAAGGCTCTGGAGCCATTTGTGAAGTGGCTGGAGGAAGCAGAAGAAGAGGAGTGAAGTTTGTGAGCTGATGATGATAACAACAATGATGATGACAATGACAACACTCAAATCAAATCCTTGTTCTTCTGTTTTCTATCATAATTATTAGTATGCAAAAGGCTATATGACAATGTCAACTGTCATTTAAAAAAAAAAAAAAAAAACTCTTCCAGTTCCTTTGACATTTGCTGTGTGGTGCCTGTTAAAAACCCCATATGATCAAACCATTCTAGATCATTTTACTACAACTGCTACTTACAATAATCAATGTCCCTTTGTACTTCCCTTTATATTCCTTCTCTCTCTTTTTGTGATTGTGCTTGATAGGATTAATTTTTTTTAATTATTTTTTATGTTCATTCATATAGATAAGTCAATTCTAAGATAGGATTATGTTTCCCAGAACTTTGGCGTCACTGTGAAATTAGCCAATTCAATTCAGGGTTTGGTGTATTACGAGGCATGGGCCGTGAGCTTGACCTTTACTTTTTTTTCTTTTCTCTTTATGCTGACTTCTGCCGATTTAGCCATATTTATACGAACCCCAACACAGGGAGGGAGGGAGGGAGGGAAAACACATGATGGTTTTGAGGCGTTTTTCCCAACATCTATCCTCTCATGGTTTAATATAGATGTCTTCATTGAGAATCTTTGAAACCTATTTCAAAAACAGTCAAAATCTACGTTTTTCCAAAAAAGCTTAGTTATGGCAATTTTTGTAGGTTATATGGTATACAACCCTTAGTGAGGGAAAAGACCAGGTGTGAGGGAGAATACTCGACGGTTTTGGGGCAATTTTTATGAGTAATGGAACACAAACCAGGTATAAGGGGGAATGCTTAATGGTTTTGGGGTGTTTTCGGCATCATCTACCCTTTCACAAGTTGAGGTAGATGAGTTTATTAGGAGCCTCTTAAACTTGTGCCCAATTTTGAATGACTTGACTTGTGAAAAGAGTATGGAAAAGGGAAATCTTTTCAAAGTAAGTCAGGTTTGAGACAACTCAGGCAAATATGAAGTTAAATTATTTTCAAACTAAATTTGAATCTTAATATGTTGATTGTGAATTAGGTCTTGTTTGGGTTTGATCCAAATCAAATTTAACCCTACTCATGTACTCAATTTAAAATAAATGAATTTCAGTTATATCATATAAGAACTTATATAAAGTATTAGTGTATTACTTACAAAAAGAATACTTATAAATATTTTTTTTTTAAGCAAACCTTGACGGTACGAGGGAAATTTATTAATTGAAAGAAAAAATGACACCTATAGAGGGGGACGTAATGAGCCTTACCTCTTCAATAAGACTAAATACAATACCAATAAAAAAAAAAATTATGCATGAATTACACATAATACATATAAAAAAATATATATTGTACACACCATTGATGTTGGTAATTAATGTATATACAATATCATATAATTTAAAAGACGTATCGACATCCTATGAGTAGAATTCTTCTCCTTCTTCATCTTCCTCTCCTCCTCCTCCTTCTTCTTCCTCTTCTTCTTCTTTTTCTTCTTCTTCTTCTTCTTCTTCTTCTTCATCATCATCTGAATAGATTTAACAGAGTCGAATTATCAATAAACAAGTAAAAGATAAATATATAACAATGATATATATGAATAATTGCCAATTGTGTGATTAAAGAATATGATGATAAACATTATTCATACCACTTTCACGACTTGGCATAGCTTCTCTTGCAGTCCCATTTCCTACAAAAGCAATAAGCTTATTATAATAACGAAATACTTCATGTACAAACACATGTGTGTATGTGCTGTGATTGATTTTTAATTAGAGATCAATAAATGATCATATGATTCAATCATATGTACATCTGTTCAATCAACTTTAATCTTAAATTTAAACTTATTTTAAAAATTTTAATTTACATAAAAATTACATAACATTTATGGAATTATTTTTGTCTCAATATAATGAGATTTATTATTTATAATAATAATTTTATTAAGAAAATAAAACAAAACCAATTGATAGCATTAAGAGATTTAAAAACTGAAAAAAAAAAAAAAAACTTAAATTGTGTGTAACTAAGAATTTAATTATAATTATAAATTAATAATTTTCTTGGGGTTTTCACCTGGGCTGAAGCCAGGGGAGCCACCCCCTGCCACCAACACCCCTGTTTCTTTATAAATGTTGAATAAATGGGAATGAACAATTAATGTAACAAGAAAAAAGTAATGCAAATCAAAATGTACAAATAATGTGAATTGAAAATAATTAATCAAATGGCATATTTTAATGTTAAATTGAAAATAATGTGAAAGTTGAAAAAATTAATTAGCTGTAGCTCTTTGAGTACATACCTGTGTAGTACCTTCAAGACACACTTTTTTAACCTTGGGTATCACTAGCTTTCCAGAACAGAAGGTCTTCATGTTTCCACATCGAGAGATATTTAAGAATTTCAATTTTGGGAATTCAATAGTATATGACCCAGAGCTAAAACAAGTGAGTTTGTTTAGATCACTGAGTTCCAAGTCTTCCAAACTAGGAAATGTAATGCTCTCTAATGACGTTTCTTTTTCTCCTTTCTCATTTGTGATTATTTCTCGTATTCCATGGCAATACATTACTTTAAGTTCTCTAAGCTCCACCAAGAGTTTGGCAATTGAGGGTGTGAAGAGGATTTCTAAATTATAACAAAAACTTACTTCTAAAGAAGTCAGGTTTCCCAAACATAGGGAGGTTATAGTGTGATCTAACTCTACATCCTCTGCTTCTTTCTTCTCAAAGATCTCCTTTAAATTATAGCAATCTCTTATTCTTACTTCTTCCAAACAAATAAGGCTTTGGAGTATAGTTGCTGAAAATAGTTTTATTAACTTAGAGCATGCCTCCAAATATACTCTCTTCAAGTTATGGAGGCTTATGGATTGATGGTCACCCTTCCATATATGTGACATCTCTTTCAAATATACCAAATCCAAATACTCTAACGACGAGAGTAACTTGGTCTCTCCCTTTTCAATCTTAATTTTTTCACAATCAAATATATACACCAATGATCTACACTGTTCTACTCTAAGAGTTTGAAGATTTCGAAACCTTTGTAACAAATGACTTGGTGCAATATTTAACAAGCGCTCACACCCTTTCACTTCTAAAGCTTTTAGTTTACAAAAAGACTTAGCAGAAGGCTTTCCATTACATAGTGCAATAAGGTAGTAATTCTCAATGAGATGCAATTCCTCTAAATTGTGGAAAGTGGAGTTTCGTGTCAATTCCCTTGCATTGAAGAGATAGCTTATCTCATCACATCTTTTGAAATTGAGATACTTCAATTCATTTAACCCTTCTTCAGTTAGGTCTTGACTGATACTCTCTAAATCAACAATATATTTTAAAGTTAGTCTCTCAATTCTTTTGACCAAATCTCTAAACTTGTCATATATCATTGCAATGTTAGTCAATGAGATCTCCATATTGCTTGATGAGTACAACTCTTCGCTCAAATATTTTTCAAAAGAAGATTTATACTGGGTAAATGGATTAACATCTTTTATTAAGATAAAGTTGGTTAGTTTTTGGGACGACAAGAAATTTGGTGGTAAATCAAGGTTATTTGGAACAAAAATATGTAAGCTAGTCAATTGGGACAAGGCTGCTAACTCATCAAGATCGACATTACTACCACTTTCAGATTTTGCTACCATGACAAGATTGCCATTACTACCACTTTTGGATTTTGTTAATTCAACATGATTGACATTACTATCACTTTTAGATTCTACTAACTCAACAAGATTGACATTACCACTTTTAGATTATGCTAACTCAACAAGATTGATGTTACTACCACTTTTAGATTTGGCTAACTCCACAAGATCGATATTACTACCACTTTTAGATTCTGCTAACTCAACAAGATTGACATTACTACCACCTTTAGATTCTGCTAACTCAATAAGATCGACATTACGACCACTTCTAGATTCTGCTAACACAACAAGATTGACATTACTATCACTTTTAGATTCTGCTAACTCTACAAGATTGGCATCACTACCACTTTTAGATTGCCAATTAACAAAATGATTAATGTACAACTCCTCTAACTTTTGAAGAGAGGATATAACACGATGAGGTATGAGTTTTAAATTCATATTATTCAAATCTAACAACTTGAGATTAGTTAATTGATTAAAGGATAAAGGGATCTCCTCAACAAATTTAGAATTAGAAAGGGAAAGAATCTCAAGATTACTTAGCCTTCCAATTACAGATAGATCAACCAACTTGGAAGTACTAACATCTAATGTTCTAAGATTTGAGAGAGATGAAAGTGAATAAGGTAATGGCTCGAGGTATGTTCGTCCCAAGTTTAAAACTTTGAGATTTGCCATTTTCTCAAAGAGTCTACTAGGGACAACAAAACTTTTATTTTTCTGTAGCAATAAAGCCTCCAATTTTGGGTATTCCAACCCATAAGGTAGCTCTCTAACATAATTTGACATCAATGAGATACATGTGAAATCTTTAAATGTATCTCTATGTCCCAATGCAGCATTTACCATGAATTTATGGTTGTATATAGGAGCTCTAGCTATTGCAAAACCACAAATAACATCATGCATTTTTACATACTTTTTACCTTCTTTAATCAAGAGAAAAGAAGAGGTTAAGGTACTTACAATAGCATGAACCTTGTTTCTAACATCCTCAATTGCCTCATTAGTATCTCCAAACCACTTCAAGCCTGTCCAATATCTGACCAAATCTTCAATAGGAATTTTGTAGTCCTTTGGAAATAAGCTACAAAACAAAAAAAGTAATTTTGTCTCATTCTCTAGGTAATTAAAGCTTAGTTCCAAAGATGAAAAAAACATTTCTCTCCATTTCTGGGATGCTCGAAGAGGTAGACATTTTAAGTTGTCGTGCTACATTGCTCCACACATGCTTGTCTTGACCTTTTAAAGCTATTGCTATTGTCACAATTGCAAGTGGCAATCCCCCAAATTGAGTAGTTACCTCTCTTGCAATTGGGTTAATATCAAAATTTTTAACAATTGAGCCCGCATTCTTGCTAAAAAGTTCCCAAGATTCTCGTTTAGATAAAGTTTCAACCGTATATATCTTTTGGCATTCCATTCCATTACATACATCTCTGCGTCGAGAAGTGATTAAAATTTTACAACCTCTGTGGTCATTCCCAAAAGGAATACCGATCTTATCCAATTTAATTATTTCCCAAACATCGTCTAATATTATGAGAATTTGCTTCTCTTTCTTGATTCTCTCCCATAATGAACTTGCTCTTGCCAATTCAGAATGAGTAGGAAGAGATGTAAAGCCTAATATGTCAGCAATTTCGCCTTGAATCTTCATAATACTGGGGGTTTGAGAGACAATTGCCCTCACTGCAACATCATATAGCTTGGCTTCTATAACATATTGGCTGATTTCTTCAACTAGTGTGGTTTTACCGATGCCCGCCATCCCACATATTCCAATTTTGTTGACATTGTTAGCATTTATTAAAGCCTTCAGAACTTCTTTCTTAATTGAATTTCTAGATTTGAATGGGCCAGAATTAAATACCTCAGATGAAGATATAATTCTAGATGGAGGAGCAGGACAAGACACACTCTTAAAGTTTCCCCGTTCTTGAAGTTGATCAGAAATTGCTTGAGTATGCTTTTTTGCCTCCTGACTAAATCGAGAACGTTGGCTGAGATTAATGCACCACCCTTTGAGGCACCTCTTGTTGGCCTTGTTTTCACGTTCCAAAAACTCTTCAGCTTTTGCAGAAACATCATCAACTTCAGCTAACCAGTCTCGAACAATAGTGAAGATGATTTCTCCATTTCTTTCAGCAGACTCGATTTTCTTTTGCACCATGTCTCTGCTATCCCTCAGCTTCTCAACTTGCTTTTTCAATTTTTGAATGTTGTCATTGTAGTGAAACAAGTAACTGAGTTGATCGCTGGCAGCTGCAAACACCCAGTTAGCTATCTCCCTGCCAATAGCATTGACAATTTCCATGGCTTTGTTGTTTTTTTTTGGGAAATTTTAAAAACAAGGCAAAATTAAAGGGGTCTAAGCGAAATTACCCAAAAAATTCAGGTTTAAGCAAAAATGCCCAGGTTTTGTGAAATGACGAAACTGCCCCCATATATAAACACAGCAAATTTTCACTGTACAATTCAAAGAAAATTCGAATTTTTTCCACATCCCACGGCAATCCCACGGCGAACGTCATTTCCGCCGATTTTCTTGCTTTCCGGCAACCGAAAATGGAAAATAATGTTATCACATCTCCCGTAATCTTGTTTGGATCAAGTTATTGCTCATATTATTGAGATTTGATTGAAATTTTTCGGTTTGAAATTTTAGGGTTTACGGTTTGAACAATGCTTAAATTGTTTTGATTCTTGGTTGTTTTTGTTGAATTAATTGAGGGGTTTTGTGTTATACAACGTGTAGATTCGATTTATGTGAAAATCGGAGGCTGAAACGACCAAATTTGGCCGAAAATGACTACCGAAGAGATCGGCAGTCCGACGTGGGAATAGTGTTTCCCACGTCAAAATCATGCATCCCACGTTCAGCCAAATTTATGGGGGTAAATTAGCTTTTTAAAACTAGTGGGGAGTCGTGGGAGACACATTAGCCCACGTGGGGTTTTTTTGAAATTGTGTCACGTCAACGTGAGTTTGGCGAAATTACGAAAATGGCCCTATACATAAATACAGCCAAATTTCTTATTTCCCACGTTAATATTTGCAAATTTACTGTGCATTTCTTTCAAATTTCAAAACTTTTCCCGTCACCACGTTCATCCCACGGCCGACCAGATTTCCGTCGATTTTCGTGATTCCGGCATTGCAAATGGCAAAGAAGGTTAGTATCTCCCTAATTTTGTTTGGATCAATTATTTTCATATTATTTGATATTTGATTGAGATTTTTGTTTGAAATTTTTATAATTTTAGGGTTCTTAAATGAACAATCTAAATTGTTTTTTTTAATTAATTTGTTGTATAAATTATACAACGTATACAACGAATTATTGTGAAAATCGGAGGCTGAAACGACCAAAAATTTGGCCAAAAATGACTGCCGAAGAGATCGGCAGTCCGAGTGGAAACAGTTTTCCCACGTCAAAATCATGCATCCCACGTGCAGCCAAATTCTGTTTTTATTTTTAAAGTAGCTTTAAATAAATATTTAAAATATTGAAAAGCCTATGAAATTCTTAGAACACAGTGGACCAGTTTAGAATGAGTTTAAAATATTTTTAAAAATTATACTTTTTTATCTATTTTAATTGATTATAATTTTCGAATTTTATATCCGTTTTTTCTTTAATTATTTTTCAAATTTAAGAATAAATTAATTCCAATCCTTTAATTTCCATTTCACCGTTTTCGAGATATGGACTCGTATTTTTCTGAAGGATTTTTTTTCGATTGTTCCCATTCTAGGGTATTTCAATTTTAGAATTCGAATTTCAATTCCTTTTTCGGATTTATTCATCGTTTTACGAGATATGGACTCGTATTTTTCAGATTTCCGAAGGATTTTTCGATTGTTCCCATTCTAGGGTATTTCAACTTTTAGAATTCGAATTTCAATTCAATTTTTTCGAATTTCACCGTTTTACGAGATATAGACTCGTATTTTTCAGATTTTCGAAGGATTTTTCGATTGTTCCCATTCTAGGGTATTTCAACTTTTAGAATTCGAATTTCAATTCCGTTTTCTCGAATTTCATCGTTTTACGAGATATGGACTCTTATTTTTCAGATTTTCGAAGGATTTTTCAATTGTTGCCATTCTAGGGTATTTCAATTTTTAGAATTCGAATTTGAATTTCAATTCTGTTTTTTTGAATTTCACCGTTTTACGAGATATGGACTCGTATTTTTCAGATTTCTGAAGGATTTTTTGATTGTTCCCATTCTAGGGTATTTCAACTTTTAGAATTCGAATTTCAATTCCGTTTTTTCGGATTTTATCGTTTTACGAGATATAGACTCTTATTTTTCAAATTTCTGAAGGATTTTTCGATTGTTCCCATTCTAGGGTATTTTAACTTTTAGAATTCGAATTTCAATTCCATTTTTTCAAATTTTATCGTTTTACGAGATATGGACTCTTATTTTTCAGATTTCCGAAGGATTTTTCAATTGTTGCCATTCTAGGGTATTTCAACTTTTAGAATTCGAATTTCAATTCTGTTTTTTCGAATTTTACCGTTTTACGAGATATGGACTCGTATTTTTCAGATTTCTGAAGGATTTTTTGATTGTTCCCATTCTAGGGTATTTCAACTTTTAGAATTCGAATTTCAATTTCGTTTTTTCGGATTTCATCGTTTTACGAGATATGGACTCTTATTTTTCAAATTTTCGAAGGATTTTTCGATTGTTGCCATTCTAGGGTATTTCAATTTTTAGAATTTGAATTTCAATTCTGTTTTTTCGAATTTCACCGTTTTACGAGATATGGACTCGTATTTTTCAGATTTAAGAAGGATTTTTCGATTGTTCCCATTCTAGGGTTTTTCAACTTTTAGAATTCAAATTTTAATTCCGTTATCAGGCAGTTAAATCTTGTTTTTTAAGTTTTGTCATTTCCTTTTTTATTATTTGGTATTTTTCATCTTTTTATGTTTTTTCCACGTATACATTTGTTTACATATTTGTTTTTACTCATGTCTAACGAATTTTTTACATTGTCTCAGGATATTTCCCCGAGAGTCGTCTACCTCTATGCGTCGACGATTAGTGACGCAGTTGTATTTTCACTGTATCGAGTAGCTCACGGATTTATATTTATCGTTATTCCTATGTTTAGATGTATATATTCATTATGTGTATATGTGTATGATATACTTTATTTGTGGTTATATATGGATGTGTATTGTATTTGATTTCATTTTTTAAATAATCTTGTAATGAAAAAACAATAAAAACGTATGATTACTCAAACATTTACACACTTGAAACAATTAGAGAAAATAACGTAATACTGAAATAACTCATACGAAACACTAAATTTATTACATCAAATGACAATACAATTACACGTTTGAAACAATAATAAAAATACATCGGTTACATAAAACTGAAGTACAACAATGAAGAATCATATAACAAACAAAATTGAGTATAAGCATGTCAAGATCTCGTTCCTTTGCCTTTTGTATGTGAACGCTGGGGGGCGGAGCTCGGGACCGGTGCTGGGGATTTACATTGGGTTCGTGTATGCCCCGGTTCATGATAACGACTGCAAATCCTCGATGTAACAATTTCTCCTTGCGATGGACGTCGATTTCTATTAGATGAACGACCTGGACAACGACTATTGAGGACGGGGGGCAATATAACTCTGTCTTCCAGTGAGTGTAACCAATCACATTGATTTCCAAGAGGATTGATCGGTTTCTGATATATTACATGGTAAATATCGGTGCGAAAGAATGGATGAACCCATGCGTGCACATTCGTCAGTCTCATATGTCGTGCAACGGCAATGACATGCTTGCACAGAATACGTGAAAGTTGAAACTTTCTACACGTGCAAGACATGTCACCAAGGTCCACAATACCCATGAATCCACCAAATCCAACAACCTGATACCGAGTAGGTGTAATCGGTCGAACATCCAGACTCGCAGACTTTGAAAGACGATTACTGATCTTATCTTCCGCCCAAGGGGTGAGGAAGTTATGACATTCACCTGTAATTCAGAAAAAATATTAAGAACACATTTGGTAATATGATTAACAAAGTGGAAAAAAGTATATGAGATAACTTTTAATTAATATCGATTTGATACTTACTTGCATGGGTTCTCCTCTCGTAAAACCATCGTTGCATTGTACCACGAATAAACTCCAAGAGCATGGTTATAGGTAGGCCCCGTGCATGTCTGACAAGGGCATTAAATGACTCAGCAATATTTGTGGTCATAATGTTGTATCAATGTCCTGGAAAATACGCTCTACTCCAACGGTGAAAGCCGACATCCAGTAGATAAGCTCCAGCTTGGGGGTTCATTGAGTCAATGGATTGCATCATCGAACCAAATTCAGACTCTGTGTATGATTTAGCGGCTTTCTAATATGCACCCGCAACTTGTAAGAGGGAAAAAAATTAAAACTTATTGTAAGCAAAATGTTTGAAAATGATAAACTGTTATAAATTTAATTACTTGTTTACAATATACCTTTGAGTCCCGTTTATACTTTGCCCGCATGTTACACAGAAGGTGATGACAACAACATCCATGGTGGACATCTGGAAAGACTTCAGCCATTGCCGAGTAGATAGCATAATGTCGATCGGAGATTATTGCAAGCTCAGAGAGGTCAGGGATGCATTCTTTAATTCTCATAAGAAACCAACACCACATGTCGTGATCTTCTTTTTTGCCGACACCGAAACCAATAGGGTATATTTGATTATTACCATCAAGAGCCACCACAATAAATAAATGCTCCAGATATCGACCTTTAAGGAAAGCAGTGTCAATGCAAATAACGGGGCGAAGATATTGACTAAACGCACGAACGGAACATCCTAACGCCATGAAAAAATTTGTAAATCGATGCTCATCATCTGTTTCAATAGCAGTAACGGTGCCCGGATTAGTACGTTGTAAATTGTAACAATAATCTGGTAATAGCATAAAAGATTCCTCCGGTGAACCCCTCAATGAATTGATAGCCCAATTTCTTGCCCGCCAAGCCTGTGAGTAGGAAATATCAATTTTATATCGATCGGCGATGTCTACAATTATTTCTTTAGGCCGATAAATTCGATCAATCATCACAAACTTTGATCTCATTAATTGACCTAAAGCTCGGGCGCCAGCTTGTCTGTGATGTGGCAAGATTTGATCAACTAAACATGTGTGGGTAGGATTCATAGAGTTGATACCCCACACATCACCAACAGTGGACTTGGTTGCATGTATATACCACTTACAATTTTCGACCGTGCACTTAATTTCCCACCGTTTCTTGTTAGACTTTTTGACATCAAATTGAAATCCTTTCAGTAAGGCGAATTGCTTCACAGCGTCTTTCAATTGGACTTTATTATGAAAAATATCCCCTATCTTGACACCATGCTCCTCTCGGATCGATCTGGAACTACCTGATGATGCTGATGGCTGTGGAGGAAAATCAGGAAGCCACCTAAATGGATCAGTGGGGACATTGTCAAAAAATGGCCCAGAATAATTTCCACCACCTGAAATAGGATCTTCAAGCTGTAAACTATCCATACCCTCGGTAACTGATGCCATATACTCAGGCTCTACATCTTCTGAAGGAATGTCGGGCATATCATTTCCATCAAAGTCACCCCAATAGGGAACTATATCTTTTTCTCCATGAGCCCATGAGTTTGCAATATACAACGGGTCATTACTGAAATCAATTAACTTTTCCAAATCATATTCTTTTTTGACCCAACTACTTTCGTTTTCATCTTCATCTTCATCTTCATCTTCATCTTCATCCTCCTGCTCTTCAATTGGGGTACATGTAACAAATACAGGAATACATTCCTGAAAGTACTGGGAACTATCAAGAAGACCCTGGACATCTTCGTCATTTTGGATCTGGATGGGGCCGTCGAGCTCAATTTTTCTTGGCTTCATTGATACTTGAATGTAGTTTTTCATTGGATCAATACTGCAAGACTCCGTCAAAAGCTCAATAAATCCCTCGAATGTTGTTCCATAAGGGATTTTAATCAATTGTTTGGCTCCTCCAACATATTTCATTGTGTTGTTGCGACCTTGAATCCATTCTCCCTGATAACGAACTGATGCATAACTATCCATTTTAATTATGAATCCTGCAATGACCAGTTTTTGAAGATAATTATTCATTTATAATAAAAAAATCAATAATAACTATGAAAAACAGTCGTACAATTATTAATAATTAAGAAAAACTCCTAATATTTTTCTAATAATTTATTTATCCCCTATAATTATTTGACAATTTATATAACAATTTATATAACACTTTCGTATGTTATTTTACCCCTCAAAATGCATCTATATGTTTGTAACGTTCCATTTAAAACGTTTTTATAATATCTATATTTTGAAATAGATATTCAAATTCTATACTTTGAAATGCTTTAAAATGTCAATAATAAAAAATTTCTTCAGAAATCTGGAAAATACTAGTGGATATATCTTAAAACGATAAAATTCAAAAAAACAGAACTGAAATTCAAATTCTAAAAGTTGAAATACCCTAGAATGGTAATAATCGAACAATTCTTCGAAAATCTGAAAAATACAAGTTGATATATCATAAAACGGTGAAATTCAAAAAAACATAATTGAAATTTGAATTCTAAAAGTTGAAATACCCTAGAATAACATCAATCGAAAAATTCTTCAGAAATCTTAAAAATACGAATCGATATATCCTAAAGGGATGAAATTCGAAAAAACGGAACTGAAATTCAGAATCTAAAAGTTGAAATACCCTAGTATGACAACAATCGAAAAATTCTGTAAAAATCTGGAAAATATGAATTGATATATCCTAAAGGAGTGAAACTCGAAAAAACCTATAATTTCAATTATAATGCGCCTACCATGTTTAATATGAAAATGTGCCCTAATTTTAATAACATTTCATTTGACATTTTAGAAAAAGTAATTAAATAAATAAATAAATAAATATCAAAATGCCTTTATAATGTAAAATATCTAAAAACACCCCATATTTATCCTAAATTACATTTAACCCCCTATACTTGTGAAGCATTACATTTAACCCCCATATTATGGCATAAAAACTAAACTTAACAAATGAAATTAAGTTTTAGACTAAGATTGACATAAATACCTTTTTTTGATGAATAGTATTTTTTCGAGTCGAACACAGAAAGACGAACTTCTTCCGTTCGAACGAATCCCTACTAATTGATGTTGAATAAAAATGAAAGTGAGAGTGAGTGTTTGAGTGATATGAGAAGTGTGTGTAAATAAAAGGAGTGAGGAGGGTTTATATAGATAAGAGGAAGGGTAATTTTGACATTTTAGAAAAAGTAATTAAATAAATAAATAAATAAATATCAAAATGCCTTTATAATGTAAAATATCTAAAAACCCCCCATATTTATCCTAAATTACTTTAACCCCCTATACTTGTGAAGCATTGCATTTAACCTCCATATTATGACATAAAAACTAAACTTAACGAATGAAATTAAGTTTTAGACTAAGATAGACATAAATACCTTTTTTTGATGAATAGTGTTTTTTCGAGTCGAACATAGAAATACGAACTTCTTCCGTCCGAACGAATCCCTACTAATTGATGTTGAAAAAAAATGAAAGTGAGAGTGAGTGTTTGAGTGATATGAGAAGTGTGTGTAAATAAAATGAGTGAGGAGAGTTTATATAGATGAGGGGAAGGGTAATTTTGACATTTTAGAAAAAGTTTGAAATAAATAAATAAATATGAAAATGCCTTTACAATGTAAAATATCCAAAAACCCCTCATATTTATCTAAAATTATTTTAACCCCCATAATGAGTGAGGGGAGTTATATAAATGAAGGGAAATGTAATTTTGACATTTTAGAAAAAGTTTGAAATAAATAAATAAATATCAAAATGCCTTTATAATGTAAAATATCCAAAAACCCTCATATTTATCTAAAATTACATTAAAACCCCATAGTAAGTGGGAGAGTTATATAAATATGAGGGGAAGGGTAGTTTTGGTATTAAAAAAAGTCATAGGCATTTTTTTTTTGAAACAGTGATTTTGGGCATTTTGGCTTGAAAATAGTGATTTTGGGTATTTTTGCTTAATGGGAGGGCATTTTGGCCATTTTTTAAAATTTCCCTTTTTTTGTTGGGGTATAAGGACAGAGTTGTGTTTGAAATGATAAGAACACAAAAATAAAGAACTAAAAAAGAAGGATATATAAAGCAAAGAGAAGTGATGTTGAATATAATAACAGCGATTCTATCCTTTGCCTTTGATCTCAAGGCTGCCTGGTTCCATCTTTAAATCAATGCAAAAATATATTATATATAAAAAAATTATGCAGAAATATTCTTTTCTTCAGGAAGAGGAAATCAAAATCTATACTGAAAATGAAGAATGCATCAGAGAAAACAAAGTTACATAAAAATTGACCTACAATGTTTGAAGCTTATTTGATGAATGCTGTTAATGTCTGGATCTTCATGCATAGAAAATCAATATGTACTCTGTTTTCACCCATCCATATGGATATAAGTACGGCTATATATATATATGTATGCATGTATGTATGTATGTATATGTTTGAAATCTTCTTTATTTTTTGGTAAGCTATTGTATGGGCACTAACAATTGATATATACACGCATATAAATGTTAATATTTCATTATATGAGTAGACATTGCTCTATTTTTATTTCAAAATACTCTACAAAATTAATAATTATTTGTTATGAAACGAAAAAAAAAAGAAGAAAAAATAAAAAGAAGGAATATCTAAATGAAGTAGGAAAAGAAAAATGTTTAGAATATATAAAACAAATTAATGAAGAGATGTATGTGATTTATCTTTAAATAATGATAATTCTATTCTTTGCCTTTGCCCTCAAAATTATTTGATTACAAGATCAATATTTTCTTTTCCTTGAAAAAAAGCACAAACACAAGAAATATGAAAAAGTAAAGAACCCATGATACAAGAAAGAGATTAAAATGAATGACATGATAAAGCAAGGTATATAATTAAGAAATGATTCCGTTCTCTGTAACCTCTTATAATGAATACATACATGAAAATTCCAATGGATTGATGCAATATCCATTCCACTTTGCTTTTGGGCTATGTCAATGGTGGTTTTGTGTAGGGGTGTTACAATTGCATTCCTATAATTATAGTTGTTGAGTGAATACAAACTTTATTTCTCTTGAAATGTAAGCTTAGAAAAATGTGTCAGACAGAGCTCCTAACAAACAAGTGTCAGATTCCGTTTAAACACATACAATATCTAAAAGGTCCAATTTATTGGAATATGGAGACTGCTGCAGTAAGTTTAAGACATGGATTCAATCCTTTGCCTTTGATCTCAAGGCTGCTTGATTCCATAGACTGCTTGCCTTTGTTCTCAAGGAAAGACAAAAGTATACACTTTCAGTTTAAACCAATAGATATATAATAATATTTTATGTACTAACAATGATACAAACACAGTTACAACGTAAATGTGTTGTGTTATATTGAACGATTTTCAATTAAAAATAAAATATCGCTTAATTATATAATGACACATCAATATTTATATTTGTGTTTGTACTCATTGTTAATGCATATAATTGTACTACTCTAACAAAAGTTGGACTAATTAATTTTAAAATAAGTCAAACTTTAATCATAACAAATGAATATAAGTATAGTAATATATATATATATATATTTATATATGTTCGAAATCTTATTTATGTTAAATTACTTTTGTGTACTAACAATAAGTATATATACAAATACAAGTGTTAATATATTATTATGTAATTAGATATTACTTTATTTTTAATTCAAAATCATTCACTTTTGTTCGTATAATTAAAAATTATTTGGTATGAAATGAAAAAATCGGGAAAAATAAATAATAGAGGGAATATATGAATGAAATAAGAGAAAAGAAAAGTTTAGAATATATAAAGCAAATTAAAGAAGAAAGGTATGTACTTTATCTTTAAATAATGATGATTATATCCTTTGCTTTTACTCTCCAAATTGCTTGGTTACAAGATCAATCTTTTCTTTTTTAAAAAAAAAAGCACAAACACAAGAAAGATAAAAGCAAAGAATGCATGATAAAATAGTTTAAAATGAATGACATGATAAAGCAAAGTATATAATTAAGAAACGATTCCATTCTCAATCTATGTTCTCAAGTATGAGTCATAACCTTTTCTAATTAATATTATACATCAAAATTCCAATAGATTGATGTAACATTTGGTCCACTTTGCTTTTGGGTTTTGCATAAGATTATTATAATTGTATTTTACTAATTATAGATTTTGAGTGAATACAAACTTTAATTCTTTTGGACAAAATTTCACACAATTGTTTGACAAAACTCCTAATAAATAAGTGTCAAAATCCATTTAATCACATATAAAAGCTATAAGATCCAATTTATTAGAATATGGAGATGCTCTAGTAAGTTTAAGGCATGAATTCAAAATCAAAAAGAAAAAATTAATGATTAATACTCCCTAAATTAGCAATATTTACTATATCACTATATGCATAACTCCAAATGCATGGTACCACATTCAAGATTGAGTAATATTCCAAGATTTGTAGGACATTGAAGTAAATCAAGCAATGTCTTGATGCATCATTTCCTCTAAGAAAAAACTAGAGACAACTGAATTTTTTTTTTCCTATAGAAATAAAGCTAACAATTTTGGGTATATTAACCCATTAGATGGCCCCCTAATATAATTTTCCATCAATGAGATACATATAAAATCTTCAAATATATCTCTATGTGGCCACTCTTTTGATTGATTCCAACATTTACCATGAATTTATGATCGTATCTAGGAGGAACAGTTATTGAAAAATCATGAATAACATAATGCATTTTAACAAACTCATAACCTTTGTCAATCAAGAGAAACAAGAGGTTATGGTATTTATAATAGCATAAACTTTATTTTTGACATTTTTTATTGCCTTGTGCGTATTTATAAACCACCTCAAACCTATCAACTATATAAGTGAATCTTTAACAGGAATATTGTTATTCTCTGGAAATAAGATACAAAATTAAATAAAATGATTGTCTCCATATTTTCTAGATAACTAAAACTTATATTTTATTAGGATCTCAAATGTAAAGTATGAGACTTGAATCCTACATTAAAAAGTATGAACATCTAATATAGGGCTTATATGATTTTAAGCTCTTGAATTTTAACAATTATCTTTTGAAATATAATTCTTTTGGGGTTTATATCATTTGGTATTGGAGCCATTAGTGCATCTTTTAGTAGTAATTATGCAATGCAATTAGTGACATTAGTATTACAATGTTCTCTTGGAGCAAATAGGGAGCTAATCCACGACCTTTTTGCATGAAGTGCTAGAGGTGCAAAGCATGATCGTTTGTTAGGATCTCAATTCAAGGTGTGGAACTTGGACCACACACATAAAAGTATGGCTTTTGGTGTGCGGTTTATATGACTTTAAACTCTCGAATTTTGACAACTAGCTTTTGACAAGTGGTTTCCCCAAGGTTTATAAAAATTTTAGAGATGAACAATCATTTCTCTCCATTCCTAGGATGCTTGTAGGGTAGACATTTTAAGGTGTCACATTGTGTGTCTCCACACATGCTTGTTCTTACCTTTCAAAACTCTTGCTATTGTCACAATTGTAAGTGACAATCCCCACATTCAATAACCACCTTTCTTCCAATTGAGTTAATATCAAAATTTGCAACAATCTAGTGTGCAATCTTTCTAAAGAGTTCCCAAGATTTTGTTTAGATAAAGTTTCATATCTTTTGGCACTCCATTTTATTACATACATGTTTTCTTGAAACCATATAGACATTTATATTGTTTCAGTTTCAAGTTTTCAATAAACTTGGCCATTGATATCACATATATTAATTCAAAGCGATCACATTGAAAGTTGAAACCATGTAAAGATATTGTTTCAATTTCAAGTTTTCATACACTTGGCCAGAGACCCTTGTAAATGTGTTCGATGTTCATGGATCTAGACAAACTTAGATCACTATATTATGACATCTCATAAGAATGTAAATTATTTATTAGAATTCAATTGAAGGGTAACACTAAGAAAATTTTTCATAATAGTATTATGATTGCTACATTCAATGGTGGATCCAAAATTTTTATCGAGCGAGGGCCTCCATGGCTTTGTTAATATTTGTTGTGAAAACTTAAAAAAACCACCAAACTTTGAGCAAAGAAAATAATATAAAAGAATGTTATATAACTCAAATCTAATTATTAAAATCAAAAGTCAATCATCTATATTAAAGATTTGCATATCTCATTGCATATTGATTAGAAAATTAAGTTAGAAAGGTATAACTAAAAATTTGAATATCTGAACATCAATCATTTAAACATGAAAATAAATTTAGATGATATGTCTAAATCGATCTTTAAAACATTAAGAAATTCAAATTAATCATCATCCATAAAATGTTGTTGACTCTTTTTTTAAGTAAAAATATCAGTAGCGTATTAATGTTACAATTAACTCTTAACTAATTTCTAAGGACTTTTGAAAATTGATCAAACTTTTCAAGTTTAATAGTAGCTTCCTAAACTTTGGGGATAAGAAAATCCAAATTGTATCCTTATTTTGAAGACAAATTTGCTTATTTTCATCAATCTACATTAAAATTTTTTGATTAAATTGGAATTGCCTAACAAATTAGGCTTCATTTGCACCTTATAAGATTGACTTCTTTCAATCACATTCTAAGAAACCTAAGGCAATCAAACTTTTCCTTTCTGTAACTAGAGTCTATTTTGTAACATGTTAAAAGACTATAATAAACATAAAACCTTTTATAATTAATAACAAATTATATGTAAATTTTTGTTATGTTTAAGTAAATACATATTTCTCATTTGCAAGTTATACGAATGGTTGATATACAACTTAAAAACATTCAATGGAAGAATTTTATAAATGAATGTTAACACAAACTAACCAACAACCATACTCAACTATCTTTCAAATTAAAGCAAAATATTATAGTTTAGCCCATAAAATATCATACATATAAAAATAATAGATATACCAAAAATGACAATCAAATATTGTAGTATCAAACAATGATGAACTATAACCTTTCTAACATTTTGCACATATCAATTATTAGAAAATAAATACAAAATCCACGTATTATTCATCTCTGAAAATATAAAATAATCCATTAACTTATTGAACAAATAAACAAAATACAAAACAATAAAATGTTAAAACTTGTAACAATAACTAATTTATCAATATAAATTAGTAGACTTAAGATTGAAATCCCAGGAGATAATTAAAGCAATATTAGATTAAAAATCTTACAAATGTGAACTTGCATACTTTAACTTAGGACTAAATGGTTGAATTAAAGAGTAAAAAATAAAAGATCAAAAAAAGAAAAACCTTTACTTGTGGACTGCATTGGTTGGGCTGGCCATAATTATTTGGGGGAGAAATGGGCTGTCATATTTTCAAATTGAATTGAGTTGCAATGAAATGGAAAGTGACCTGGGAAGCCTTTTTATATTTTAAATCAAGGGTGGGCTTATTCATTTGTTATTGAAATATGTTCTAATTTGAGGATGAGTCTGCGTTTACCCTCACATAAGTCTAAGTCCTATTATTTGCAGTATGAAATGATAAAAGCAAGTAAGTAACTTGAGTGGAGGTATTGATAGAGTAAAGAAATGAGGTGTTTTCAAGAGAAGTGATAATTGATGGAGAAATAGAGTATGTTGAAGAGGTTTTGAGTGTTGCTGATGTATCAACCATTGAAGAAGGATCAAATACTCTTTTGAGTGGTGGATTGTGATACCGTGAAGAATTTGTGAATTGAATGAATATTATTAATAAAATATTTTACAATATATAATATTACAATGTAGTTTGAAGTAGAGTCATAATCCTATTAAATGGGAAAAAAATACAACAAATTATATCAAATCAAAATTAGAATCGTATTGAATCATAATCAGATCGATCAAAATCAGAATTAAATTGAATCAAAGAGAGTTGATTACTACTACTGAAGACATCTTCTACTACATATGCTAATCCAATGCATTTAAAATAGTAGTCGGCACCCCCTTCTATCATTTCCTCAATTACCTTTAATGAAATCACGATTTGGCATCTCCGAAATAGAGGTCCATATTTGCTTCATTTATCGGAATACACCCAACTCCAACTTTAATTGATTTCATTCTCTATTTTTAGCCTTGACTCAAAGTAATCTTTACTAAAAATTGGCTTTAAGGCTTACGTGTCGGTCTACACAAACTATATCTCACTTTGCAATGGTGAGGCTCTTATAACAGTTCTTTGACAATAGTGATGGTTATAAAGATATAGGGATAGGGATGCGTAAAGACAATGGTTCTTGAAAGAACTTAAATGTAGTAGGGCAAAATAAACTTCTTATCCTTTCTTTAACCATGGATGAGAAATAGACAAATTGATTTTTCAAACCTAAAGAGTAAGAAACCATTGTTTTATCAAAGTTAAGATGAAAAATAGTTGTTAAGCCTTTACAATACATTGAATAAAGAAAAGTAATTTTTGGTTGAATAAATAATTAAAATACATATAAATACACAAATATTGGTGTCTTTAAAAGTTAGGCGGCTATTATCAAGAAACTAGATTCTCTATGGATTTTTAACTTTATTTATAAATAATCCACATGGCTACACCAAATCTGAGAAGCAACTTGAAGCGGCACTTTATCGCCATTTTTATTTAATCTGTCAGATACACGTAACCATATTTAGATTCTTTTTTCACTTCCTATATATACTTTAATTTAGCAAAAGGACGATAAAAAGATTATTTAAAAAAAAAAAAAAAGAAGTGTGTACAAATAGCTATACAAAAGTATTAAATAAAAAAAGAAGTGTGTACAAATAGAAATGATAAAATCTACTTGATGTTAACTCCAGTATTAAACTACTCGCATGATATATTATTTGCAATATGAAATGATAAATTTACTCCTCCATTCGATCAGCCTGCAACAGTTCCTCTTTTAGTTTATGTTAAGTTATTTGCTTTATTTTATATTAG
The DNA here is from genome assembly GCF_011075055.1 of Mangifera indica. NCBI lineage: Eukaryota > Viridiplantae > Streptophyta > Magnoliopsida > Sapindales > Anacardiaceae > Mangifera > Mangifera indica. The sequence goes on from NC_058138.1 coordinate 3,347,578, forward strand.
TTTTGCTTGTCGAGAAATTATGTTTCATGTTTGGTGGTAAGAACTGAACATGTGTGTCTTATTGTAAGTTTTTTTTTTTTTTTTTAAATTTTGTTGAATGTTGTTACTAGATTTGCATAATAAGAACTGCACTTTGATGCAATTTTAATGCATAATAATTTGATCTAAAATTTCGAACTTCATTAGACAAGTACATTATGAGCAAAATGGCTCTGATGGGATGGTCCAAGCAATCAAACACTAATTGACTGTAGAAGTGAGCTTCCTCATACCTTCCTTTTGACCAGATAATATTCTAAATGACTCAATTCCACTTTATTCTCAGATTCCGATTAATGGCTGATTTTAATGGTGTAATTCATATCTTAATTGACAGTGACAAGCCAACCATATAGTACTATGGTCTTTACATATTCTGAAACTTTTTACATGTAAATGAGAGTACCTCAAATGTTATTACTCTCAATTTCTCCTTAATAAAACTTTAAATGAGTAATTATGATAGTGTTAACAAAATTTAAATATCTATTTATCTATTAAATTTTATTGTTACTGTTAAAAATAAAATTATTATTTAATAAAATATTAAAAAACAAAAAATTTATTACATTTCTCCTCTTAAGTTTACAAAACTAATAAATTTTTTCACCCAAAATTTGAAAAATAAATATTTCCTTCCTAAGGTTTTTCCAGTGATGATGACGTTCTCTCTTTCGCTTGATTCTCTCTCCATCCTATTCCATTCCCTGCGAACAAAGGCTTCCCTCTCTATCTTGACGAAGATAGATCATTGTCTTTGTCTAAAGATAAAGACACGTTTTTGTTAGTTAGGGATGGTCGAGAATGAAACGGGATGAAGAGAGAAGTTGGAAAGGAAAGATAACACCGTCGTTGCTGTCTTTGGTTGTCCACAATGGCGCTGGAAAAACTTTAGAGGAAAATGTTTATTTTTCAAATTTTGGGTAAAAAGAATTTATTATATTTTTAAACCTAAGAGGAGAAATATGATAAATTTTTATTTTTTTACAGTAACAACAAAATTTAACAATGAATATGTATTTACATTTTTATAAGTTAGCTAATATAAGTTTGAGTTTACACTAAACTTTGAGTGGAAATAAGTCTTTTGGCCTTTTACATTTACAAAATTTTCCTTGTTAGGACTACAAAAGGGGATTGATTGATCCATGTAAATGGTATTTGATTTGTTCTTCTTGTTGATACAGTTTCTAAATTTTATCTAGACCTTCTTTTTAAAAATTTTAATAATCCATCAATTTTACTATTTATTTTCATACTTGAGCAATTTTAAGTCTTGATGGGGCTCATTTTCTCTGCAGAATGTGTTCAAAGAACTTAATTAAGTGTTCATATTAGTGACAGGTATTTTAATGGGTCTGTAAATATTAAAAAGAAAAAAAAAATGAAAAGAAAAGTCCAGTTGATGGAGGAAAAGGAATCTTGCCCAGCGACAACACTATCATACCACCTCAGTGGACGAGAAAAAGAATGCATTCAACCAAACCTCCATGTATATATGCATTATGAACTTTTTTCCCCTTTAAGCCTCCATGTATATATGTGACTAGTTCACAGCTTGATAGAAGGCTAAGACCAAGGTGAGAGAAAAAGAGTTTGATCATCCATCCATCAGCCATTGGAAGACCTCCTCACTGTGATAAAGTTGGCATCAAGAAAGGTCCACGGACTCCTGAAGAAGACATCATCCTTGGTTGCGTCTTCATTGAGATTAAGATTTTCCCATTAACCATACATACATACATACATACATACATACATACATACATACATATATATATATATATATATATATATATATATATATATATATATATATTATATATATATATATATATATATATATATCATGTTAGGTTGTACAAAATTTTATAGGGTTATCGTTATTATGAATAAATTGATTTTATACTTCATTTTAATTGGAGATGTATATCTCATCACAAATTAATCTTTTATCCTTCATTTTAATTTTTTTTCCGCCCAGTAGCTTTTAATATTTAAAATATCTAGTGTTTCTCAACTTTTCAATTATTTGTTTATTAATTAATAAATCAATAATACTATTATTTCCAAAACTTAAATAATCGCTACAGTATTGATATAAAGAAGTTACAATCAAGCAAACAGTGAGAAATGGACAAGAAAACTTCTCAAATTACTTACTGTATACATTTTTTACTCTCACATTCTTATCAAAAAAATATTATATGTATGTCGAATGTAACGTTATTGTCTAGACATCTCATCATCTATATCAATCCAAATTTGTTTAATCCCTCATTAAAGTCACCAAAATAGAGCCCAACTATTTTGGAATAACATGAGGCAAAAGGACTTATTCCCACCTAAAGTGTGATGTTATCTTAAGTTCTTATCTTTTAACTTTGAAAATCTTGTTTACCTACTAATAGGAGGTTCAAATCAATTGAATCTATTAGTTATATCATTTTTTCCTCTTAAACTTTAAAAACTAATAATTTCTCTCAATCCAAATTTTCAAAAATAGCATCTTTCCCCTAGGGTTTTCGATTTTTTAAATTCAATTTTTCCGGCGATGAAGAGACTTCTCCGACGATCTCCAGACAACATCTCTTCCTTTTCGACAAGTCCTCCATCTGACTGAAGTGGCTTGAAAATCATAGCGCCTGCAGCGTTGCTTAAACTCCTTCAGCTTATCAATACCTGCTCTTACCATCATACCTTTGGATCCACTAGAGAAAGAGAACTCTTTCTCTTTCTCACAAGCCTTCTCTTTCACTCTCTTTCTCTCTCTCTTTTAAGAAAAAGACAAAGGCGGTGTAAGGTTGAGCTAACCAATACCCTAATGTCATTGTGCGATGTCCTAAATTCCCATGAATATACTAAACTAAATTTAGTACGCATACATGTTTGTCTGAGATTGCTTGCCTGTCCCTACTTTTTGTGTAAAAACTTCTCATTATCCTTAATATCAAATTTTCCACAGGATAGAAAGCTTCTATCAATAGAAAACTTCTATTATGATGTGACACTACATGATTACTTATTTGCAAGTTTATTCATCGAATTAAAAATACTATTGTTTGTCTAAATGAGATTGCATCCAATTATTTGCAGATAGCATCTGCTCATACATTTGTTGCAGCATGCGCGTCTGCAGGTACCACCCTACTTGTATTTTGTGTTTCTATTGTTTACTCTAATAAACTGTAAAATGGCTTCTCTAGATAGACATTATGACATACTGAATTCAGAAGGATTTTATCAAATACTAATGAGCTTAAGGACTTGTGACATTTTACAAAAATATTTGATTGTTTGATGGGATTCTTTTCATGATTATTAATTTGGTAGGATTAACATTATGGTTGATTCGATCTATTTTTGTTTGATAATTAGTTTGCGAGGAAAAATATATGTTTGAACATGTTTATACATATATATTTGTTATGCATATTTTAATCTTATCCTTTCCCTTTACAATTTGTAGGTACTTGAAGTAGAACACGAGTATAAAATATATAGATTTTTATATTACTTATAATAACTTTTTAGTTTTGATTAGAGGAAGAGATTATCATAATAGGAAATTTATAGTTTTTATTTTTATTTTTTATAATTATGTATCATATGAAGACATTAAGATAACTTATTTTTATTAAGATAACTGTAATGAGAACATAATCAATGTCAATGAACTTATTTTGAAAATCAAAATTTTATTATCAATATTGTTATAACGATAAAAATATTCATTATTGATATTATATTTAGTAATGGATAAATATTATTATAACGACGAAAATATTCACTGTTAATATTATATTTAGTGACTGATAAATACTACCATGATGACGAGAATATTTATTATTAATATTATATTTAGTGACCAATAAATATTGTTATAACGATAGAGATATTCATCGTTGATATTATATATAGTGATGGATAAATATTGTTATAATGACAAGAATATTTATCGTTAAAAATATTATTTTTAACGATGAGATTTACATCTCTTATTATTTATATTAACGATAAAACATTCTTTTCTATCGTTAATATTTTTAGTAGTGGATGTTATAATGACGGATGATGATAAAATTTTTTTTATTGTTAAAACTTTTTAACGATGAAAAATAAATTTTTAATAACTAATTTTCTTCTTGTTATATCCCAATTTTTTATGGTGTTGCTTCGTTCATTTGATTGATTATTTTTTGTTTAGTTTCTCAATTTGCTATAAACCAACTGAGTTTGAATAATTCAGTTTCCTTTTTGCTTTCAATATTAACGAACTCGCTCTCAGCTCTCCATGACCTTCTCTCCATCGGTAAAATCAGTTATAGATGAGCAAGAGCTCCAACAAGTGAGTCGTGCTTGCTCTTCTAATCTCCTCACGGAGCATTTCAGTAACCCTTTTTCATGTTATTTCAAAAGAGTAAGGCTCCATTTTGGTGAATTTATTGAGGGATTAAACAGATTTGGATTGATATAGATAATGGGACCATATTTGTGTGTTACACAAATAAGATCTAGACAATAATGTTACATTCGATATACATATAATTTTATTTCGACAAGAATGTGAGAGTAAAAAATGTATACAGTAAGTAATAGGAGAAGTTTTCTTGCCCATTTCTTACTGCTTGCTTGATCATAACTTCTTTATATCAATAACATAGCGATTATTTAAGATTTTAAAATAATAGTATTATTGACTTATTAATTGATAAACAAATAATTGAAAAGTTGAGAAAAGCTACTGGGGAGAAAAAAAAATTAAAATGAAGTATAAAAGATTAATTTGTGATGAGATATACATCTCCATTTAAAATGAAGTATAAAAGATTCGTTGAGATGGTTAGTTTACAGGTGTCAAAATATTTGATCAATCCCTTCACGCGACAGCATCATTTTGTCTATCTTGTGGAAAATAACTTTTTGATCAAGCCCTCCAAAATAATTTATTCTTTGTTTTGTTATATTATGGTGATGTAGATGTTACTTTGAAACATTTGGTGATGTTAATGTGCGATACGGCAATGGTTAGATTCTCAATGGCTCATCGACGTCATCAACTAGTCGCTTTCAATGTGAAAAAATTGCAAACCCTAAGTTCTTTTCCACCACAAATATCTCACTACTGTAGTGAATGAACAAAAAACTTTTTTTTTTCTCTTTTTTAATATAAACCCTCTTCCCTCTACTCTCCATAATTTCCCAATCTCTCTCTACATTTTCTTCAATCTCTCAATCTCTATCTCAATCTCAAACCAAACCTTCAAGGGTGTAATCTATTTATTACACATTAGCGCTTTTTTGTCTTTCGCTACAACAATGTTGAGTTCAAAAATGTTTGAAATTTTCTTGCTCAGTATTGTCTTTGCTGCTTCTCTTGCTGCCGCCCAGGTGTGCGTCGGATTTCCCTGCATTGGCACTCCACCACCTCCCTCTCCTGGTGCCGTCGAATGCCTCCCTGGAGTGGGAGGGGTTTGTGTTGTTATTTCATCTCCACCACCTTCAAAAGGCTTTTGGAAGCAACACCGAGACTCAGTCGGTGGTGTTTTCACATCGGTGACTGTCTTTATAATAGTCTGGACATGTAGAAGAGTGATAAAAAAACATATTATAAAATTTTGTAGTTGGCTCTCGGAGGCCATGAATGACGATTTGGTTGCCGGAGACGTAGAAGGAGACTTGGAGACACCAGAGATTAGGGATACGGATACGAATACTGATACTGCACATGAAGAGCCCAATCCAGCACAAGTTATTCTTCCACTGCCGATTGAACCGAGAGCACCGCCGCGAGCACCGCTTTGCAATTGTGGTAGCGAAAATAATTTCTACATCTACTATAATTGTCAGTTCCGTGGCGGTGGCGGAAGTAGTTATCATCATGTTGGTGGTGACCGATGTAAGAGTTTATTGATAGCTTCCTTCGTTCATTTGATTGACTGTTTTTTGTTTAGTTTCTCAATTTTCTGTAAACCAAACTGAGTTTGAATGACTCAATTTCCTTTTGCTTTCACCATTAACGAAATCGCTAATCTCTGGACCTTTCTTGATGCCAACTTTATCACAGCAAGGAGGTCTTCCCATGGCTGATGGACGGACGGACGGATGGATGGATGATATATATATATGTATATATCCAACTTTGTCACAGCAAGGAGGTCTTCCCATGGCTAATGGATGGATGATATATATATATATGTATATATCCAACTTTGTCACAGCAAGGAGGTCTTCCCATGGATGATGGATGGATGATATATATGTGTGTGTGTGTGTGTGTATAGATATATATTCAACTTTATCACGGCAAGGAGGTCTTCCCATGGCTGAAGGATGGATGGTATGTATATCCAACTTTGTCACAGCAAGGAGGTCTTCCCATGGCTGATGGATGGATGGATGATATATATATATGTATATATCCAACTTTGTCACAGCAAGGAGGTCTTCCCATGGATGATGGATGGATGATATATATATATATGTATATATCCAACTTTGTCACAGCAAGGAGGTCTTCCCATGGCTAATGGATGGATGATATATATATATATATATATATATATATATATATATATATATATATATATATATATATATATATATATGTATATAATATATCCAACTTTGTCACAGCAAGGAGGTCTTCCCATGGATGATGGATGGATGATATCTATGTGTGTGTGTGTGTGTGTGTGTGTGTGTGTATAGATATATATCCAACTTTATCACGGCAAGGAGGTCTTCCCATGGCTGAAGGATGGATGGTATGTATATCCAACTTTGTAACAGCAAGGAGGTCCTCCCATGGCTGGTGGATGGCTGGATGATATATATATAGTGGGCGTCCAAGGGAAAATGAGGGAAAATATGCGTGTGTGAGCTTTTAAGATTCGGTGGGGTTCATTTTGTTAACGGGGGAAAACTTGAAAAAATAGCATACTTGGGTGGGAAATAGTCCTTTGGCCTTCATTTTAATTTTTTTTTTTCCGCCCAGTAGCTTTTAATAGTGTAAGATTAATTCTATCTTACACTATATATTTTATAGCTTTTAATATGAAAAATATATAGTGTAAGATAGAATTAATCTTACACTATTAAAAGCTACTGGGCGGAAAAAAAAAAATTAAACTGAAGGCCAAAGGACTATTTCCCACCCAAGGTATGCTATTTTTTCAAGTTTTCTCCCGTTAACTTTGAAAATCCTATTGACCCACCCGTGGCCGGTTAAAATTAACGGTTTTAAAGGTAAAATCATTATTTTATTTGTATTATTAAAAATAAACTTAAATTTGATTTTATTTTCCTCTCTAAACCCTAAAAACTAACAATTTCTCCCAACCCAAGTTTTAAAAAACAACATTTTCACCCCTAGGGTTTTCAATTTTTTGGAGTTAGTTTTCCGGCGCCGTTTTTTCCTCTTCGGCGACCTCCAGGCAACACTTCTTCCTCCTCGACGCGGCCTCCTTTTGGCCATTGTCCTGGGCATAGTCTCGACGAAGCATGGTCATCTTCGTTGACGACTATGCCCAGGACTACCGCCGGAAGGAGGCCACGCTAGAGAGGAAGAAGCGTCGCTTGGAGGTCGCTAGAGAGGAAGAAATGGAGCTGAAAAACTAACTTCGAAAATTTGAAAACCCTAAGGGGAAAAATGTTGTTTTTTAAAACTTGGGTTGGGAGAAATTTGTTAGTTTTTAAAATTTTAGGGGGAAAAATGAGATAAATTTTTCAGAGGTTAGGATTCTGTTAATTTTAATAGCCTATGGATGGGTAAATGAGATTTTTAAAGTTAATGAGGGGAAACTTGAGAAAACCGCATACTTTGGGTGGGAAATAGTCCTTTGGCCTAAAATGAAGTATAAAAGTAAATTTGTGATAAGGTATGATGAAGGTTAGCATGAAGTGATCGAACACCGGGTGGATGAGTTTGAGCAGGAACCAAGGAAATTTTTAAGTGGCTATCATGTGATCAACCGGCGGGCCCACACTTCATCCAAAAACAAAATGAACCCCACCGAATCTTAAAAGTTCACACACGCATACTTTCCCTCATTTTCCAAAAACAGTGAACCCCACCGAATCCAAAAACAATAATAATACACAGATGTGATGATATGTGACATCTCATAAGTGAAGCAATGTGGTAGAGCTTCTATTTAAAACCTACAAATAGGGTTGGATTTATAACAAGTTTTTTCAGATTTGATATGAGTTTTATTTGAATGAATCTAAGTCCAAAATTGACATATACAAACTTGAGCTAAAATATATTTGAAAACTGATCACAAACCTGAATTCGAGCTTAAAAATTGTTTGAAAACCAATTACAAGCTCAAACCAAAACCAAAATATATTAAAAAAATTTTTAATAATGTTGCTCAAGCTACAAGAAAACCAAATTCAAACGAACAAGTTCAGTTTTTCTACACGAACACGAGTCTCATACAAGCTAAACACGAATAAGTTATTCTCCAAGCTTGAAGTACCAGAGCTAAGCCCCCTAAAAATGAGTTGAAAATGAGTTGCCCTGTTCTAGTCTTCTGTCTTTGTGGTCCAGCCGTACTTTTTGCATGAACGACCCTCATCTTGTCTTCTGCTTGTGCCTTTGGTTTCTTTTTCCTTTTTTCAAACGGGTATATGCATAGGTCCTAACAAACAGTCACCAATCATCATAGAAACATTACTGGACTATGACCACTGAAGTAGCTAAAAAAAAACCAAAAATTTTTTGGTGCAACTCATCAAGTGACACAGTCTTCAAAGTACTTCTCGATGTTTCAAACTTGTTTCCAGCTAGAGCTTTAGTTAAAATATCAACTTTTCAGAATTTTGCTGGCACATACTGAATTACCAATTTTTTTGCTAATACCTGACTCTTACATAATGAGCATCAATCTCAATTTGTTTGGTTTTTGCATGCAAGGCCGGATTAGCTGCTAAAGCACTAGTATTTTGATTGTCACACCACATAATAAGAGTTGTAAACTGTAATCCCAGTTCAGAGAAAAGACTCTTCAAACAAGCAATCTCAGTAGTTGTATTGGTTTGGACCCTATATTCTATCTCAGTCGATGATAATGCTATTACTTTCTGCTTTCTAGAACATATGAACAAGATTAAGACCTATGTATAGACAATACCGTGTGGTGGATCTTTTATCTGAAATATTGCTAGCCCGGTCAACATCTGAACAGCATTCCAACTGTAATAGAGAGCTTCGTTCAAACACAAGACCATGAGACAGGGTTCCCTTAACATATCTCAATATCCTTTTGCAGGCTTGCCACAACAAGGAGGAGGGTCTTTTTAAGAGACTGGCATAATCTATCAATTGAAAAAGCTAGATCGGGCTTGGTTAAGGTTAGGTGTTGTAATCCATGTTGTAATCTACCAATTATGCTTCTATAAAATGTCGGTTGGTCAAAGTCTTCACTATCACCAGGATTAGCGATTTCGTTAATAGTGAAAGCAAAAGGAGATTGAGTCATTCAAACTCAGTTTGGTTTACAGAAAATTGAGAAACTAAACAAAAAACAGTCAATCAAATGAACGAAGCAAGCCGTCAATAATAAACTCCTACAACAGTGCACCACCAACATTTGGATGTAAAGGAATTCAGTTGATGTTGATGTTGGCCCATTTGACTTTGGGTTGGGATTGTTGATATATGGGCTAGTTAGATTTGGAGTGTGTAAATAGTGGTTGGGTTGGGTCAAAATGTAAGTGGGGTGGGCTTAGATAATTGAGTCTGAGGATAAGGTTGCGTAGTTGATTAAATGAGTTAGTGTGCAAAAAGTAGGGTATGCATATTTTGATTTAAATTGTAAAATTAAATTGAATAATTTAAAAATTATAATTTAATTTAAGGTGATATGTAAAAGCTTTTTAAAAAAAAAATAATTAACATATAATTATTTTAAAAAATATTATAAATATCTTTAATATTTAAAATTTATATATATTTATTTATTAAATTATTATTTTATTTAAAAATATATTAATTTATATTAATAATATATATTATATTATAAGATACATATTATATGATTCGATATATTTATTATATTAATAAAATATATTATATTATAAAATATATATTGTATGAGGATATTGGTTGAAGAATATGGTTAGACAAATTGTGAAAGGGAAGAGAGACAGAAGGAAGCTTGAAATTAGATGAAGTATCACCGGTTTGATTCAATGCAGGGGCTTGAATATTCTGATCTGTTGTGTACAGGAGATAATGATGCAGTAGAAGATACTCAAGGAATGGAAATAATAACAGACTTCAGATTCAATAGTATGAGATTTTAGATACTTAAAAACGGATGCAGTTAGTAAAGGAGATTCAGATTCATCAAATTTGACACTTTGAGCTATGTAAATCCTACCTTTAGGAGCCAAGCATTTCTACCCTTAATGAAACAAACCATACCGCATGAAGACACACTTAATGGCGTGAAACTAAAATTTCTGCCTATAATAAGGCCTAAGAAATGGATAAGTTGCACAGCCAAATATTCTTAGTGCTGAATAATTTGGAATCTTTTTGAACAGTACTTCAAAAGGGGAAGTAAACTCTAGGATTGAAGAAGTAAATCCTTTAATCAAATATACTATTGATCCAAAAGAAGACCGCTGATATTTCAATGGAAAATCAACCCCTTTTTGGGAAATAAGGGAATGGAAAAAAAAAAACAGTACAAAAATTATACATGTATGATGCAATGAATGGTAAAAGGTATGTTTGTTAAAATATGTTCATAAAATTCGGATACAAAAAAAATATAGATCATATATATACGAGCTTAATATAACAAATTATTAATAATATATTTTCAAAAATATGTCAATATCAGGATTAATTTAACACTTTTCATTGAGCATTTGATTAAACTCAATATAATATTTCAAATCAAATTATTTAATTGTCATTAGTCCTAACATAACACAAAATATAATTGATTGTCAAATAGAATACACAACCAAGATTCAATTATAATCTCACAAACACAACAAAACTAATTAAATATCACAATAGGTGATTTTCTACTTTTCGTGAAGAGATTTTACAAAAATAGATAATTTATATCACAAACTGAAGTCCCATAAATATTATCTTGAAGAATTAAAAAACAATTTATAAGAAAATATTAATAAAAAAAACTCTACACCCTATATTAAAAAAATTTAGAGAAATTATAGGATATCTCTAAAATTTCTATCTTGTTTTACATTATTTGACCTAATTGAAAAAAAATTTCAAGTCATAGTGATTGTCTTGTAAATTAGGATTAATTAGGCATGTGAATTTTTTCATTTATAGATAATATTGAGCTATAAAGCCAAATGATAGATAAAAAGATTCATCAAATCATTATTAATCAAGTTCAAGTTTTCTTTACAACAAAAATAATGAAAGGCGAAATCTATCATTGCAAGAGTATTCTAATATAAATTTGATAAAGTAATAAGTTCCTCACTTTAGTAGGATCACCGGTGTTAATTGTTGTTAAAGGATAAAATGATGAGTTGATAGTGAAAAATAGAAATAAAAAAGAAAATATATGGGATTGTAAGTGATTTTTTATTTTGAAATAAAAGGAATGCAACTTGTCACTATTTGGGTTAGGCTTGATAAATTTTATGTAAAACGATATTTATTATGTCTTGTAAAACGACACCATTTTATCCTTTGCCAAAGAAAAAAATTAAAAAAATACAACATATCATACGAACATTTAATATGGAAAATATATAAAATATGTGTTTTATACGTTTTAGGTTCAAAGATACGACTAAACTGTTTAAAATGGTAAAATAAGGCAAATGCGTATAATATGCAAATTTGCTAACTAGAAACCCACATTTACAAGCAAAGTTAGGCTAGACTTTACAATATGTCTATATTTTCTTTCAGCTTTGCCATTTTCGAGGGTAAGTGTGTGGACAATGGTGTCTATAAAAGATGCCTAATTTGTTTAGGAAATGTACAAAGCTCTATTGATTTTTTTAGAAATAAAATTCTCTGTCTTGTTGTATTTAGTGTCAAGAATATAAAAAACATATATAAGTTGATAGTTGAACCAATTCTGCCACAAAATCTAGTTTCTACCTATTCATTTGAATATTTAGCCTAAAATAAAAAATATTCTAAACTAGAAAAATACCTAAAATAAAGGAATTCTAGTCAACAACTAAGTTTCCTAAATAATATATAGGTAGAAAAAAAATCTTCGAAAATCATGAGATTCAACACTCCCTTTCAAGCTAAGGTGATATATGTCAATCATCCCAAGCTTGTTTTTTAGATTTTCAAAGTTAATTCGTGGTAAAGTCTTCGTGAGGATGTCTGTAGTTTGTAGACATGTAGATCAACTTGAATATCTTCTCTTCTATCTTCTCCTTGATAAAGTGGCGGTTAATCTCTATATGTTTCATTCTGTTATGATGCATTGGATTTTTAGCAATGCTTATGGCAGCTTTGTATATCCTCTAAACTAGAAAAACACCTAAAATACAGAGATTCTAGTCAACAACTAAGTTTCCTAAATAATATATATGTATGTATGTATGTAAGTATAAAATCTTCGAAAATCATGAGATTCGACAATCCCCCTGAAGCTAAGGTGATATATGTCAATCATCCCAAGCTTGTTTTTTAGATTTTCGAAGTTAATCTATGATAAAGTCTTCGTGAGAATGTCTGCAGTTTGTAGACATGTAGATCTACCTAAATAGCTTCTCTTTTATTTTCTCCTTAATGAAGTGGTGGTTAATCTCTATATGTTTCGTTTTGTTATGATGCATTGGATTTTTAGCCATGCTTATGGCAACTTTGTATATCTTCATTGTATAACTTCACAGGATCTCTTCTTTCCACCCTTAATTCTTCAAGTAACCTTTGTATCCAAATTCCTTCACAGATACCAAGAGCCATTGCTTTGTATTCAGCCTTTATGTTGCTCCTTGCAACTACAAATGGTTTCTTATTATGCCATGTCACCATGTTTCTCCAACCATAGATATAGTAGCCAATAGTTGATCAACAGTCTGTTATTGAACCTGCCCAGTTTACATATGTGAATACCTCAACTTCTCTGCGTTGACACCTTTTGAAGTATAATCATTTACTTAGGTTGCTCTTTACATACTGTAATATTTTGTAGGTAGCATTTAAATGCTTTTGATTAAAGTTATTCATAAATCTACTCACCATACTCATTGCAAAACCAATATTAGGCCAGGTAAGAGAAAAATAGATTAGTTTTCCAACTAATCAATGATACCTGACTTTGTCTACTAGAGTGTCTCCTTCTTCAACCCCTAGTTTATTTAGAGGATCTATAGGGGTTGCAACTGGTTTGCACCCAAGCATACTAGTCTCCTTAGTGGATTAAGAACACACTTTCGTTATGAAATAGAAAAAGTAGCTTTTGACTTGACAACCTCCATTCCCAAATAATACCTAAATTTTCCCAAGTCCTTAATCTCAAATTCTTTGGCAAGAAGTTTCTTGAGATCCGCCATTCCTTGTGATCATCTCCGATGATGATGATGTCTTCATAAACTATAAGAATATTCATTTCCTTTTAGACATTGTCTAACAAATAGTGTAGATCAATCTGGCATTGTTAAAAAATATGCTTTTAACTACTTGCGTCAATCTATTGAACCAAGCCTGTGGAGATTTTTTTAGCCTATACGACGACTTGGAAAGTTTTCACACTTTCCCAAGAGTGGATGTTGATTCTAATCCTAGAGGAAATCCATGTAGACTTCTTCCTCCAGTTCACCATTCAGGAAGGCATTTTTTATGCCAAGTTGATGAAAAGGTCAATCCATATTAGCTGCTAAAGATAGAAATACACAGATGTCTCCCCACAATCCACTCCATATGATTGAGTAAACCTCTTAGCAATGAGGCAAGCCTTGGATCTGTTTATGCTTCTATCAGTGTTGTATTTGATGGTAATCCACTTACACTAGACTGAATGTTTCCCATTTGGAAGCTCTTGTATTTCCCATGTGCCATTCTTTTTTAAGGCCTGAACTTCTTTAAGGACAACAACTTTTCACTTGAGATGGGTTATAGCCTTTTGTATATTGTTGGAAATTTTAATGTCTATCAAGGTAGAGGTAAAGACTTGAAAACCTTAAGATAATCCTTTGCAAGAGACAAAGGTATAGAAGGGGTGTTGGGTACATGATCTCATCCCTTTTTTCAAAGCAATAAGTTGATCTAACTCATTAGAAGAATTATGTTAAGTGAGAGTGTTACCTGTGTGAGGATCCAAAGTATTTAGACTTGATTTGAACTTTTGGTTCTGCTCCAAATGTGTTTGATTCTCTACTTCCCTTTGAATTGCCTTTCTCCTTGAATAAACAATCAAGTCTCTTGTAGGATTGTCTTGTACAACTTTCAAAAAACAGAGGACAAGTTCGGTTTGGGACAAATTTTCCTCAACAGGCTTGATAGGTTTGTCAGGTTTAGTTTGGACAAGTTTAAAATTTTTCTAGGCAGTCTGGAAAGCATGAGGTGCAAAGCATGGTCGTTTATTAGGATCTCAATTCAAAGTATGGAACTTGGACCACACACATAAAAAAGTATGGCTTTTGGTGTGCAGTTTATATGACTTTAAACTCTCGAATCTTAACTACTAGCTTTTGACAAGTGGTTCCCCCAAGGTTCATAAAAATTCCAGAGATGAACAATCATTTCTCTCCATTCCTATGATGCTTGTAGGTAGACATTTTAAGTTGTCACATTGTGTGGCTCCACACATGCTTGTTCTTACCTTTCAAAACTCTTGTTATTGTCACAATTGTAGGTGACAATCCCCACATTTAATAACCACCTTTCTTCCAATTGAGTTAATATCAAAATTTGCAACAATCTAGCGCACAATCTTTCTAAAGAGTTCCCAAGATTTTGTTTAGATAAAGTTTCACATCTTTTGGCACTCCATTTTATTACATACATGTTTGCTTGAAACCATATAGACATTTATATTGTTTTAGTTTCAAGTTTTCAATAAACTTGGCCATTGATATCACATATATTAATTAAAAGCAATCACATTGAAAGTTGAAACCATGTAAAGATATTGTTTCAATTTCAAGTTTTCATACACTTGGCCAGAGACCCTTGTAAATGTGTTCGATGTTCATGGATCTGGACAAACTTAGATCACTATATTTTGACATCTCATAAGAATGTAAATTATTTATTAGAATTCAATTGAAGGGTAACACTAAGAAAATTTTTCATAATAGTATTATGATTGCTACATTCAATGGTGGATCTAGAATTTTTACCAAGGGAGGGCCTCCGCGGCTTAGTTAATATTTGTTGTGAAAACATAAAAAAACCACCAAACTTTGAGCAAAGAAAATAATATAAAAGAATGTTATATAACTCAAATCTAATTATTAAAATCAAAAGTCAATCATCTATATTAAAGATTTGCATATCTCATTGCATATTGATTAGAAAATTAAGTTAGAAAGGTATAACTAAAAATTTGAATATCTGAACATCAATCATTTAAACATGAAAATAAATTTAAATGATATGTCTGAATCGATCTTTAAAACATTAAAAAATTCAAATTAATCATCATCCATAAAATGTTGTTAACTCTTTTTTTGAGTAGAAATATTAGTAGCGTATTAACTTTAAAATGAACTCTTAATTAATTTCTAAGGACTTTTGAAAATTGGTCAAACTTTTCGAGTTTAATAGTAGCTTCCTAAACTTTGGGGATAAGAAAATCCAAATTGTATCCTTATTTTGAAGACAATTTTGCTTATTTTCATCAATCTACATTAAAATTTTTTGATTATATTGGAATTGCCTAACAAATTAGGCTTCATTTGCACCTTATAAGATTCACTTCTTTCGATCACATTCTAAGAAACCTAAGGCAACGAAACTTGTTATTGCATCTATATGTTACTTCTCCTTTATGTAACTGGAGTCTATTTCGTAATATGTTTTTAAATTCTCAAACATCTATGCTAAAAGACAATAATAAACGTAAAACCGTTTATAATTAATAACAGATTATATGTAAATTTTTGTTATGTTTAATTAAATACAAATTTCTCATTTGCAAATTATGATAATGTTTGATATACAGCTTAAAAACATTCAATGGAAGAATTTTATAAATAAATGTTAACACGAACTAACCAACAACCATACTCAAATATCTTTCAAATTAAAGCAAAATATTATAATTTAGCCCATAAAATATCAGACATGTAAAAACAATCGAAATACCAAAAATGACAATCAAATATTGTGGTATCAAACAATGATGAACTGTAACCTTTCTAACATTTTGCACATATCATTTATAAGGAAATAAATACAAAAATCCACGTATTATTCATCTCTGAAAATATAAAATAATCCATTAACTTATTGAACGAATAAACAAAATACAAAACAATAAAATGTTAAAACATGTAACAATAACTAATCTATCAATAGAAATTATTAGACTTAAGATCGAAATCCCAGAAGATAATTAAAGCAATATTAGATTAAAAATCTTACAAATGTGAACTTGCATACTTTAACTAAGGACTAAGGGATTGAATTGAAGAGTAAAAAATAAAAGATCAAAAAAAGAAAAACCTTTACTTGTGGACTGCATTGATTGGGCTGGCCATTATTATTTGGGGGAGAAATGGGCCTGTCATATGTTCAAATTGAATTGAGTTGTAATGAAATGGACAGTGACCTGGGAAGCCCTTTTATATTTTAAATCAAGGGTGGGCTTATTCATTTATTATTGAAATATTTTCTAATTTAAGGATGAGTCTGCGCTTGCCCTCATACATGTCCAAGTCCTATTATTTGCAATATGAAATGACAAAAGCAGATAAAGTATCGCAGGATATAATTTAAGATCTACTTGATGTTAACTCCAGTCTTATTAAACTACTTGCATGATGTATTATTTGCAATATGGAACGATAAATTTACTCCTCCATTCGTTCAGCCTGCAACGGTTCCTCTTTTAGTTTATGTTAAGTTATTTGCTTTATTTTATATTAGTTTTGCTTGTCAAGTGCAAATTAGTTTTGTACGGTGGTCAAACCTTATACCTACATAAAATCTTGTATGTTCTAGAAATTCAACAAAGATATGCTTAGGTTATCGAATCTTGGTTTTTTTTTTATATTAATATATTATATATAATTCTTACGCACCCTTTACACACTTTACGCACCTTTTATGCACCCGCTACTCACCTTTTACATAGTTTACGCACCCTATGCACCACCTATTTGTTGGTCTGTTAATTCTGATTGCAGACAAGTTTTTTTTTCTTTTCTTCGTTGAATAAGTCTGCTGGTTGTTATAATTTCCTGGAGCTGATTGCTATTCTTTGGGCATGATAAAACTAGTTGCTAGTTTTCAAGCACATTAAAGATATAGCCTAATTTCAGGATTTAGTTGCTTTTTTTTGGCTGTATTCATTGGTAATTATGCTTATAAAAAGGCAACGTTCAAAAACTAAAACTGTCAGTTCTTGTATTGCTGTGAGTAATAAAATATTCTTCTTGCTCCGTTCTTCTTCTCCTGCATCATTCTTGTTGCCAGATTTTTTTTTAACATCAGTGGTATCAGAGCAGGTTCAATGAATAACTCAGCTCCAATTTCAGTTCTTGTCTTGGATGGGAAAAATTATAACCGGTGGAACGTTCAACTGAGGGTGCTGTTTGATTACCATGAATTGCTAGATGTCGTGGAAAATGGGGTATCTACTCTAGCAGAAAATGAAACTGATGCACAAAAAAATGTCCACCATAAGATCAAGAAGAAGGACAAAAAGGCATTATATTTCATCCATCAAGGGGTGAATGATGAAGTTTTTGAGAAGATTGCAAGAGTAACCATAACAAAGCAAGCCTGGGATATCTTGATGACATCATACAAAGGTGCTGAGAGAGTTAAAAAGGTAAGACTTCAAACTCTAAGACGTCAATATGAGCTTTTGCAAATGGAGTCTTCTGAAACTATTGCTAATTACATTGGTCGAGTTCTTGCTTTGACAAACCAAATGAACATATATGGAGAAGAGTGCATAGAGCAAACAAAAGTGGAGAAAATCTTGAGGTCATTGAACTCCAGCTTTGAACATGTTGTGGTGACAATTGAAAAATCTCATGATTTGTCCTTAATGACCGTCAATGAGGTATCCGACACCCTACAAGCTCATGAACAACGGATGAATGAGAAAAAAATTGAGAGATCGATTGAGCAAGCCTTTCACAGCCAAGTCTCTATCAAAGGTTATCAAAGTGGTGAAACAAGCCAGAATAATAGTAGTTCTCACGGTAGAGGACGGGGACGTGGTGGTTATCATTTCAACAAAGGTCATGGTGGTCATAACAACAATCATGGAGTAACTGGAGGTAATGACCAGGAAAAATCAAACAGTAGCCATCAACAAAATTCAAGAAGTCGTGGTCGTGGATGAGGTAGAGGAAGGTATGGCAAATCCAATATCGTATATTATTCTTATCATAGACGTGACCCTTATTCAAGTGAATGCAAATATAAGGAGACTACTTAGAAGGCTCACTATACATGAGAAGATGATAATGTCGATGGCTGTACTCTATTGATAGTTACTGCAGCTAGTGAAGCACCAAATTACCACACATGGTTCCTTGACACTGGGTGTACCAATCATATGTGTGGCAAAAAGGAGTTATTTGCTCATCTTGATGAGTCATTTCGTACTACAGTCAAATTTGTCGATGACAGCATTATACTAGTGACAGGAAAAGGGCAAATTCTTATCAACTTAAAGAATGAAGATCTTAAGTATATTTCTTATGTTTTTTATGTGCCAGGTATGAAAAGTAATTTGCTTAACGTGGGTCAACTGGCAGAAAAAGGCTATGTTATGAACCTCTATGACAATCAACTCTTTATTTTTGATAAAAAAGGTACACCTATTTTTAGGGCCCTATTGGCAAAGAATCATATGTTTTAAGTTGACATTTCTAACGACATTTATAATTGTCTTAATGCTATTGTGAATGATGAATCTTGGTTGTGACATCTTCGCTTTGGACATTTGAACTTTTGGAGTTTAAAAATGCTTTCAAAGAAAAATAAGGTGAAAGGCTTACCTAACATACATCATCCAGAACAACTGTAAGAAGCTTGTACTCTTGGAAATAATCACAAATTGCCATTTAAAGCAGAATCACAACGTGCAACCCAACCACTAGAGCTCATTCATTCCGATGTATGTGGCCCAATGAATATTTTGTCAAATGGTGGTAATACATATTTTTTGACTTTTATTAATGATTTTACTAGGAAAATTTAGGTGTATTTTTTACAAAGGAAATCTGATGTTTTTGATTGCTTTAAGAAGTTTAAATTGCAAGTTGAAAAGCAAAGTGGCTATCTTGTTAAAAGTCTACGAACTGATAATGGAGGTGAATATACTTCCAATGAATTTAATAAATATTGTGAAGAATAGGGAATAAAGCATGAAGTCACATTTCCTTATACCCTGCAACACAACAAAGTTGCTGAAAGGAAAAACAGAACCATAATGGACGTGGCAAGAAACATGCTAAAGGCCAAAGGTATGCCCAATTCCTTCTGGGGTAAAACTGTTTCATGCTCTATTTACTTGTTGAATAGGTCTCCAATAAGAAGTGTTCAAAATATCACTTTTACTGAAGCATGAAGTGGTTTCAAGCCAAGTGTGAAACATCTAAAGGTATTTGGTTCTGTTGTGTATGTCCACATTCCAAGAGAGACAAGAACAAAACTAGATGATCGAGTAGAAAAGACAATTTTTGTTGGTTACAAGCGTGGGGGGTACAAATTGTTCAACCCTGAGACAAAGAAAGTGATTGTCAGTCGAGATATAATCTTTGCTAAAGATGAAGCTTGGAAATGAGATGTGGATTCATATAATGATTCAAACAAATGTCTTATCTCTATTCTTGAAGAAGATGTAGAAGCTTCCATCACAAATGAAGCAATCTCATCAAGCTCAACTTAAGAAACTTTGCCACAGACCCAAACAGAATCTGGAATACCAAGGCGACAACGCCAAAAATCAGTACGGTTGCAAGATTATGAGGTAACTTTTGATGATAAAGTTGATGATGATGGAGAAATAACACACTTTGTTTTTTTTTTTTTTGCAAATATTGAACCTGTTACATTCGAGGAGGCAATCCAAAATCCTAAATGGGTGAATGCCATGAATGAAGAGATTCAAGCAATTGAAAGAAATAATACGTGGGAATTAACTGATATCCCGTAAGGTTACAAAGCTATTGATGTGAAGTGGGTTTTTAAAACAATGATGAAGTCAAATGGTGAGGTGGAGAGACACAAAGCAAGATTGGTGGCGAAAGGATTTGAGCAAAGGCCTGACTATGATTACCAAGAAGTTTTCTCTCCTGTTGCTAGAATTGAAACAATTAGACTTTTAATTGCTTTAACTGCCCATAAGCAATGGAAAATTCATCAAATGGATGTGAAGTCAGCAATTTTAAATGGTCCACTCGAAGAGGAGGTTTTTGTCAAGCAACCACCTAGATTCATGAAGCAAGGAAGTGAAGATAAGGTGTACAAATTAAAGAAAGCATTGTACGACCTCAAACAAGCACCACGAGCATGGAATAGGCGTATTGACTCCTTCTTCCATACAATCGGTTTCCAAAAATGCCCATCTGAATATGCTTTATATGTGAAAGTTAACAATTCTGGTGATGTATTGATATTATGTCTTTACGTTGATGATTTAATATTCAGGGGCAATAATTCCAAAATGATTGAAGACTTCAAAAGGTTTATGATGCAAGAGTTTGAAATAACAGATCTTGGGCTTATTTCATACTTCCTTGGTATTGAAGTAGTGCAAAAGGAAGATGAAATTTTTATTTGTCAGAAAAGGTATGCAACTGAAATTTTAAAAAGGTTTCATATGTATGATTGTAACCCTGTGAGAACCTTTGTAGAAGCTGGTACCAAACTGTCCAAGGAAGGTGATGGTAAACATGTTAATTCCACTTATTTCAAGCAAATTATTAGAAGTCTAAGATATCTCACATGCATGAGACCAGGCATATGTTATGGTGTTGGTTTAATTAGTAGATTTATGGAAACTCCTGGTCAATCTCATATGCAGGTGGCTAAAAGAATCATGCGGTACCTAAAGAGCACATATGATCATGGTTTATTCTATTCGTCATCTATTAATTGTGCTCTTATAGGTTTTTCTGACAGTGATTGGGATGGAGAATTAGATGACAGGAAAAACACTTCTGGATATTGTTTTAATTTTGATGCTACAACTTGTTCATGGTCTTCAAAGAAGCAATCCATTGTTACACTTTCAACTTGTGAAGCAGAATATATAGCTATAACTTCAAGCACATGTCGAGCAATATGATTGTGCAATGTAATGAGCCAAATTCACTTCCCGATTGAAAAACCGATGAAAATATATGTTGACAATGTTTCTGTAATCAACTTGGCAAAAAATCCTATCACACATGGAAGAAACAAACACATTGACATACGCTATCATTTCTTGAGAGATCAAGTTGAGAAGAAAGCAATTGAATTGGTGTATTGCAAGTCCAAAGACCAAGTGGCAGATATTTTCACCAAACCTTTGAAGTACAAGACATTTGCCAAGTTGAAGCATATGCTCGGAATGATGACTCTTCCAAATCAGAATTAAAGGGGGATATTGGTCTGTTAATTCTGATTGCAGACCAGTTTTTTTTTCTTTTCTTCGTTGAATAAGTCTACTGGTTGTTATAATTTCTAGGAGTTGATTGCTATTCTTTGGGCATGATAAAACTAGTTGCTAGTTTTCAGGTTTGTTAAAGATATAGCCTAATTTTAGGATTTAGTTGCTTCTTTTTTGCTATATTCATTGGTAATTATGCCTATAAAAAGGCAACATTCAGAAACTAAAAATGTCAGTTCTTGTATTGTTGTGACTAATAAAATATTCTTCCTGCTCTGTTCTTCTTCTTCTGTATCATTCTTGTTGCCAATTTTTTTTTTGTTATTGCCAGATTTTTTTTTAACATTACTATTCGTACTTACCGTTTTCCTTGCTTATGTTAATCTTTTCATTCCTATCTGTATTTCAACAAAAATTTATCAATTTTCAAATATGTTTTGAATCCTTAAAACATGATTCACTGAATTTTCGAATTAGAACTTATCAAATCTTTGAAAAAATTGTCAAATTCAACATAATTAGCCAAAAGTGATGTAATTAGCCGAAAGGGTATTATTGAAATTAAAATTAAATTTGCTTATAAAAGTAAAACCACTGTATGTTTGCCTAAAAAAGTTTAGGCTGAAAAATTATTGCCGATTTTAATTAATATCCCCCAAAAGTACTTGCTACATTCATTATGTAAGGAGTTTTGCTCTTGTATTATTTTGATTCCGCATTTACTTGACAAATTATTAAATAAATACAAATCCAAGTATTTCTTACTAAATATTCATATTAATTGAGGTCACTTAGTAATTCTGAATTAAGACAAAAAATACTACATTAATTAATATGAATAATTTTGGAATAATACTATATATATAATTTATTTATACAAACTAATGTGGTAAAACCTAAGTAGATGATTTTGAAATATGGGAAAAAAAAAATCACATCACCTAATCATAAGCTGTCATCTCAATCAGTTTGTATAATTTTTTTGTATGTATAATTTTACTCATAAGTTTGTAAGAAGTATTTGTAAATGTAATTTTGTTCTTATTCAATTTCTTGACTTATTCTTAGAAATAATGGTATATTTAGGCAAGACTGGGTATATTTAGATATCATCCATTCTTGTAATCCAATTTAGCCCAAAAAAAGAAAAATAATAAAATGTATCTACTAAATACACCACCACCACCCTCTAGCTCAAACCTAAACAATTGTGCATTTGATTCCTAGTTCTCTTTTATCAATCTATTTGTTCAAATCGAGACCAAACAAGGGTTAGCTCAAGTTAGAGGTGAATTCAAGCTGAACCTAAACTAGAGCTTAGGCCAACTTGATTTCGACTAAAGAGCCAAGTCGAGCTTAGGCTCAAACTTGATGAGCTACTTTTCAACCAGTTCAAGCTTAGTCTAGCTTGAGAGAAGTCAAACTCGAGTTAAGCTACAATACCAAGTTTTGCTCGATTTAATACTATAGCCAAACCAAAATTGACCAAAATGAGGATGTATTAGTAAAAAAGACATCGTTTTTGTCAATACAAGATGAACTTTTTTGAGGTTTACGAGCTTGGCAAGCTAAACAACCTCAAACTAGAGTTCAACAATATAAAACCTTTAGGCTTGAGTAATATGAGTTGAGCTCATTCAAACCGACCTAGCAATTAAGCTTGAGTCAGCTTGACTCGAATTCACCCCTAGTTTAAGCTTAATTTGAAACTAGAACAGTCAGATCAAGCTCAAACTCAGCTTACTTGAGCTAGTCATTCAGTGAAATTGAAGAAGATGAGTTGTCAAATAAGAAGAAGAATCATTGCAGGTGAGGTAAGATATATCTGATATAGTGACATCGACAAAACATCGATCTAAAGGCGAGTTCAATGAGCTATAACTACCACTTGAGTTTAGCTTTTTTTAGCCAAACAATGATCTAAGTATAAGTTGGTTCAATCCCATCCACCTTAGAGAGAAACACTACCAAAATTTTTTATCTATGTAAATTTAGATTGAATGAAAAAGATTTTTATAATTTGAAAAAAGGCTAATACTTAGACAGAGGATGTAACAAGCCATACCCTTGACAAAAAAATCTAAATGCATGATAGAAAATACAAATGCATAAAATGCTTTATGACAAAAAATAAAAAAGTACAAGAGAATTGTTAAGTCACTTTCTTATGACACTAAAATTCTTGTCTTCATGGCAACAAGGTGATACCAAATTTTCTATTATTCCCTGTCCCCAATTCAATGAAAGTTGTCCTTATTCCTGTTATCGTCTCCACACCTACCCTATCCTCATTATAAATATGACGGGGAAATCCCTATGTCCGCTACACGGGAATATATTGATCCTCTTGCTCATCCTATAATCAACAAGCAACCATTTTTTAACTCACCAAACTAAAGCAACCAACTAAATATTAATGATTTCTCTAGCTTAAAATATCTTTTAACAATCGCCCATAGAATCCACTCAACTGCAAAAGTCACAACCAAGTCCTTTTGCATGCTCTCCGACAACCTCTTTGCCTAACACGTCTAGTCCTACAAGCATCTATAAATGGAGACTTAGAACATCTAGCTCTACCAGCATCCTAGGAATTGAGAGAAATGTTTGTTCATCTTTAGAATTGATATGAACCTTAGGAGAACCATATCTCAAAACTTAACTATTAGGATTAGAGAGCTTAAAATTAAATAGAACTTGCACCAAAAGCCATACATTCTAATGTGAGATCTAAGTTTCATACCTTATACTTGAGATCCTAACAAAACACTATGCTTCACAACCTCGATGCCCACATGGAAAGGTTGTGTGTTAGCTTCTTACTAGCCTCGAGCAAACATTGCATTTCCAATGTCACCACTTACGTGGCACAATTGGTACAAAGAGATGTGTTGGTGGCTCTAATATCAAGTGATATGAACCTTGGAAAAACCACACCTCAAAAATTCCTTGTTGAGATTGTATAATCTAAAGTCATATAAACCTACACTAGAAATCCATAATTTTCAATGTGAGATCTAAGTTTCATATCTCACACTTGGGATCCTAATAGGAACTAAGCTTCAATTATCTAGAAAGCATAGAGACAAAATCAATTCTTTTGTTTTGTAGCTTATTTTCAGAGGATTACAGTATTCCTGTTAAAGATTTTCTTTGATATTAGATAGGTTTGAGGTGGTTTAAAGATGCTCATGATGCAATTGAAGATGTCAAAAACAAAGTTTGAAGGTTATAAGTATGTTAAAATGCATGATGTTATCTATGATTTTGAAATAGCTATTGCTTCTAGATACAAAATGTTGGAATTGGTCTAAAAGAGTGGTCGCATAAGGATACGTTTGAAGACTTTATATGTATCTCCATGATGGAAAATTATATTGGGGAGCTTCCTAATGGATTAGAGTACCTAAATTTGTAGGCTTTATTGCTACAGGAAAATAAAATTTTGGTTGTCCTTAGTTTTTTCTTAGAGGAAGTGACTAATCGCAAAGTTTTAGACTTGAGACAAAGTTTTGACTTGCTTGACCTATTAGTAATTGGAAAACTAAGTATACTTGAGATTCTTTACATGTTTTATTCTAAACTTGTTAGGGAGATCAATTCATCATTTAGTCAATTAACTAATATCATGTTGTGAGATTTGAATTATACGAATTTAAAACTAATATGCCGTGATGTTGTATCCTCTCTTCAAAAATTAGAGAAGTTATGTGTTGATTGTTTTGTTAAATGGGAATCTAAAAGTGACAATAATGCTAATATTATCCAAGTTTAGCATAGCAATAGTTTATAGTCAATTTACCTAAAGATCTCTTTTTCATAAAATATTCAAGTAGGGTTGTACTCATGAAATATGGACATAAAATGGACTAACATTTCAATGATATATGATAGGTTTTAAAGGTTTGCTCAAAAGAATTGAGAGTTTAATAAACATTACCAATTTAGAGAGTATTAGACATTATATGATTAAATTATTTTGAATAAGAAATAAAGTAAACAATTACACCATCCCATCACATGATAATATGTCAGAATGTTTGTATCTGTTAATACATATAATATTACTCAAACTTGAATGTGATATCAAGTATTTGGAGTTATGCTTTCGGAGATATAGTATCGCTAATTTAGAAAGTATTAGTCATTATTATTTTTTTTTTTGGGTTTTGAATTCATGTCTTAAACTTATTGCGGCAGTCTCCATTTTATAATAAATTGGACCTTATAGATTTTGTATGTGTTTAAATGGACTTTGACACTTATTTATTGGGAGCTTTGTCAAACACCATTTTTCTAAGCCTAACAATGTCAAATATTGTGTTTTACATTAAATTTCAAGAGAACTATAGTTTGCATTCACTCAAAATCTATAATTAGTAAAATGCAATTATAACACCTCTATGCAAACCCACATCAATATATATAGCCCAAAAGCAAAGTGGATGAGGTGTTACAACACTCCATTAGAATTTCGATATATAATATTAATTGTAAGGGGTTGAGCCTCATACTTGAGATCATAGGCAGACAATAGAATCATTTCTTAATTATATACCATGCTTTATCATATCATTCATTTTACACCTTTTATCATGCATTCTTTGCTTTTCATATTTCTTGTGTTTGTGCTTTTTTTTTTTTTTTATAAAGAAAAGCTTGACTTTGTAACCAAGCAATTTTGAGAGCATAGGCAAAGGATGGAATCATCATTATTTAAAGATAAATTACATACCTTCCTTCCTTCATTTGCTTTATATATTTTGAACTTTTCTTTTTTCTTATTTCATTTATATATTCCTTCTTCTTTTGATTTTTCCCTTTTATCATTTTGTAACAAATAATTATTATATGAATAAAATTGGTACTTTTAAATTAAAGATAGAGTAATACCTAGTCACATGATGATACATATCTATGTCTAAAGGTATGTTTAGAGTGATTTCAAAATGTCAATTTGCTTTGGAGATATGGAATACTTTAGAACTTGAGTTTGTTAGTGAGTCTAAAACTCAGTTGTTGCATGTTTGGAGTCTATTGCAAATTACTAAGAAGGCAATCTGTCCATAAGTGAATATGTACCAAAGATGAAGAACTTTGCTGAGGTGTTGTCTTTTAATGGCTAAGATATGCCAAATAAGGAGTTGATTCATTACATTTTAGAATGCCTTGCCTCAGAACATGAAGCTATAGTGGCTAGCTTAATGTCTAGGATTGAATCAAGGCTGATCCTTTAACCCTACAGGAGGCACAATATCTACTTAACAGGCATGAACTTCGGGTAGAAAAAGCCAATCAAAATTTGTCCTCTGTTATCTCAGGCCTATGTAGCAGCTCATAGTTCCTGTTCAAGAACCTTTCAATACTTTTCAGTCTTCCTCTACAAATTATATACCCACCCTACCGAAGCCTTTTCACAGAATTCAACTACTGCATATTCTGAATCCACACCATCTCCTCAAGCCTTTGAATCTCAAAAAAAAAAAAAAAAAAACCTTCTATTCAGTCAGTTATGCCTCATTCCAGTAATCAAATAGCTACTGACCCAACCGTCCAAGACATCTCCTGATACATGGATTCTGGAGCTACAGATCTTGAGACCTTTGACCTTTCTCAGCTTTCTGTAACTTTTACTTATCATGGTCCAGATCAGATACAAGTTGGAAATGGTGAGTTCTTACCTATCTCACGTATCGGTTGTACATTACTGTCTAGTACCTTTCATTCTAGAGCCATTCATTTAAAACATGTCCTGTGTGTATCTAAAATAACCAAAAACCTAATAAGTTTTTCCAATAGAACCAAAGATAACAATGTAGAGTTTCATGATGATATTTGTATGATTAAAGAGAAAGCTACAAACTCTGTTCTGTTGCACGGAAGACTAAAAGAATGTCTTTATCAACTGTCCATTCCTGCATCAGTCTGTTTCAAACAACGCTGTTCTATGCTCATCAGTCCAGCTTCTTCTGAAAACCAATATGTTTGTAATGTTTCAAAGAGTTTTCAAACTATTAGTTCTTTTATTTCTTTAGGAAACAACAGTTCTGATTTTGTTATTGTTGTATCAAATGTATCAGATTGTGCTTCTTCTAAACTGCCTAGTTGTAAAACATTTTCTGATTCTAGTCAAAAGTCTGTTAGTTCTGTATTTGTTACATCTTCTGCTTCTCTTGATTTGTGGCATAATAGTTACGTCAATCTAATTCTAAAGTAATGAGTCATGTATTGAAGAAGCTAAATCTTCAGTGCAATGCACAATTTGAAGTGTCCATTTGCTGAACTTGCCATTATGGCAAATTACCTCAGTCTGTTTTTTCTAGAGAAGAAACTAAAACCACAGAGCCACTTGAGCCAGTACATTCTGACATATGGGGTCCAACACTTGTAGCATCCATAGAAGGGTTCAGATACCATATTCACTTTGCTTATGATTTTAGTAGTTCATCTATATATTTCCTTTTTGAGTCAAATTTGAAGCCAAGACAGTGTTTAAAAACTTTGTGCATCTAGCAAAAATACAATTCAGTACTAAGCTCAAATGTCTTCAAGCAAATTGGGGGGTGAATATAGGAGCTTGTCAAATCCCATGATTTCTGAAATTTTTTTTTCTTTTTGTATATTATTTAAGAAAATCGGTTGTTGACTAGAATTCCTTTATTTTAGGCGTTTTTCTAGTTTTAAGGATTTTTCATCTTAGGCAAACCATCTAGATGTATAGCTAGAAACCAGATTTTATGCCAGAATTGGTTCAGCTCTCAATTTATATATATCTATATATATATATATATATATATATATATATATATATATATATTTTCTTGTATTCTTGATGCTAAATACAATAATACAGAGAATTTCATTTCTAAGAAATTCAATATGTTATCACAGCATAAGATTGAACTCTAAATTTTTATTATGACAAGGGAAGGAGAGAGTTTTGCAACGGAAGCTACCTCTAACCCAGGAGGTATTCTCATTGCCAATAATGAAGGAGTCAAAAGACCATCGTACCCAGTACTAAGCACAAGCTTAACAACCATAATTTTCCTCAATGGTCTCAGTCTGTTATACTTTTCTTCTGCGATAAGAAGAAGGAAGATTATCTTGCTAGACAGGTAGTCATCCAAATGAAATACATCCGAAATACAAAATCTGAAAATTAGATAACGGTATGGTTATGTAGTGGTTTATGATTTCCCGGACTAACGAAACTGGAGAGAACTTTTTGTACTACCGAATTGCTAAAGAAATTTGAGACACAAAAGAAACCTATTCAAACAAAGACAACACATCTGAAATCATTGAAATCAAAGGTATTCTGCATGATTTATGTCAAGGAGAATCAGCAGCCACAGAGTATTACAATCTACTAATCCAAAGCAACTCGATGCCTTAGAAGGATACAAGTGGCATTGTCCAGAAGACAACAAGTACTATCAAAAGATTGTAGAAAAGGAATGGGTCTATATATTTCTTCATGGCCTAATTATAGACCTGGATGAAGTCGGAGGTGGCATTTTAAGTATAAAACCTTTACCCAGTGACAAGGAGGCTTCTTCTGAAGTACAGATGGAAGAGAGTCAAAGAAAAGTGATCTTGGGGCATATCTACGCTCATTTATTTTGGAGCAACGTATCATACACCAACGTTCATGCATTGCACTCCACAACAAAACGGAGTCACTAAAAGGTAAAATCTGCACTTATTGGAGGTTACATCATCACTCATGCTAGCAACAAATGTTCCAAAGCAGTTTTGGGCAGATATTGTTGTTATTGCAACATATCTTATTAATAGAATGTCTTTATGTGTTTTAAAGTACAAAACTCCCTATCAAACTCATAAATGCTTATCCTTCCACTCGAATACTATCATCTATTCCTATAAAAGTTTTGGATGCACTGCACTTGTTGATATATCACCACAATAAACTTGATCCCAAGTCCATTAAGTGTATATTTCTTGGTTATTCTCTTAATAAAAAAGGGTATAAGTGTTACTCTCCTCTTACTCAAAAATTTTACCATTCCATAGATGTCACGTTCCTTGAAAGTCAACCCTATTATACCTAAGTTGACATTCATGGGGAGAATCCAATCACAAAGGACTATCATTTTTGGAACTCTATGGATACCAAGGGAAGAGAAATTGTCCTTGTCTTGAATGCCCAAAAAAGCTTTGTGGATATTGAAGGAAGGGAAATTATCTTTGTCTAGACTGCCCAAAAAAATTTTAAACGTATCCAAACTAAACTTGACCAACCTGTCAAACCTGTTGAGGAAAATTTGTCCCAAACCAAACTTGTCCTCTTTTTTTGAAAGTTGTACAAGACAATCCCACAAGAGACTTAATTGTTTATTCAAGGAGAAAGGCGATTCAAAGGGAAGTAGAGAATCAAACACATTTGAAGCAGAACAAAAAGTTCAAATCGAGTCTAAATATTTGGATGCTCACACAGGTAACACTCTCACTTAATGTGATTCTTCTAATGAGTTAGATCAATGTATTGCTTTGAAAAGAGGGGTGAGATCATGTACCAAACACCTCTTCTAAAACTTTGTCTCTTGCAAAGGATTATCTTAAGGTTTTCAAGTCTTTACCTCTATCTTGATAGACATTAAAATTGCCAACAATATACAAGAGGCTATAACCCATCTCAAGGGCTTAAAAAAGAATGGCACATGGGAATTACAAGAGCTTCCAAATGGGAAACATTCAGTCTAGTGTAAGTGGATATTCACCATCAAATACAACACTAATAGAAGCACAACCAGATCCAAGGCTTGCCTCATTGCAAAGAGGTTTACTTAATCATATGGAGCAGATTATGAGAGATATTTGTGTACTTCTATCTTTAGTAGCTAATATGGATTGATCTCTTCATCAACTTGGCATAAAAAATGCCTTCCTGAATGACGAACTAGAGGAAGAAGTCTACATGGATTTCGTCTAGGATTAGAAT
This sequence comes from Mangifera indica, assembly GCF_011075055.1. Lineage (NCBI taxonomy): Eukaryota > Viridiplantae > Streptophyta > Magnoliopsida > Sapindales > Anacardiaceae > Mangifera > Mangifera indica. The sequence continues at coordinate 3,378,340 of NC_058138.1, forward strand.
CAGTATCCACTCTTGGGAAAGTGTGAAAACTTTGCAAGTCGTCGTACAGGCTAAGAAAATCTCTACGGGCTTGGTTCGATAGATTGACGCAAGTAGTTAAAAGCATATTTTTCAACAATGCCAGATTGATCATACACTATTTGTTAGACAGTGTCTAGAAGGAAATGAATATTCTTATAGTTTATGTGTAAGCAATCATTATCATCAAAGATGACCACAAAGGAATGGAGGATCTCAAGAAACTTCTTGCCAAAGAATTTGAAGTTAAGGACCTGGGAAATTTTAGGTATTTTTTGGGAATGGAGGTTGTTAAGTCAAAAGCTAGTATTTCTATTTCTTAATGAAAGTGATTTGTGTATGAAATACACACAAATAGGGTTATAATAGTATAGTTTTAAAGTGAATTTTGGTTCATTTTGTCAAATTCTTCAAGTTTTATTTAATCTTGATGGCTTGATCTTATTTTGCATTTTGAATTATATTTTTAGATTATTTGGAATCACTGAAGAGCTTTTTAGAGTGAAAATGGAAGCTTAAAGAAACAAATAAGAAAGGTTCACATCAAGAGGCAAAGAGTAATTATGACAGTCTTATGGCCATAATTGGTACCCATAATTACTAGGCGTAAATAAAAAAAAAAGAAAATAGGGTTAAGTGGTAGGTATAAAAAGAAAGTTACGTCTTCTCCACATATATATCACCAAAAATACAACATCTCAAAAGATTTTTAGAGAGAGAAAGCTCCAAGAAACAAGTAGAAGAGGGAAGATCCAAGATTAAAGATAGAAGACCCAAGAGAATCAAGATTTGAAGACCTTAGAGTTTTTCTTATCTCTCTTATTATCTTCTTTTACTGATTCAAAATGTCTCTCTCTTCAACTTTATCTTGTAGTTTGAACTTTATAGCCATGAATAACTAATTTCCTTTGCTATGGTTTATGATGAATCTAAAAATTCTCAAGGATTATGTAATGGGTTTTGATTTTTAATTAATGATGATGAATGTTTGATTTAGTAATTGTGATTTTAACTTCTTGTTTTAGGGCCCAATATCATGCTTGTTTGTAAATTGGAGTGTGATATTGAGAAATACATACCCATTTAGTTCATGTCTTTGCTAAACCTAGGGTTTTATTTAGAGATAAATATAAATCTTTTGTGGGTAAACTGATTATCATAAAAATTAATGGGTTTTGATTAACAACATACCACAAAAGTAGGTAAGTTTTTAATCTTAACATACCTAATTAACTTTGAGAGAGGAATTGGGTAAAATAGGATAATTAACCATTAACAATTCATCTTATCATTGATTTTAATTGGATTTGTTACTGATTTTTAAGTAATTGATAGTGAAATCATAAACCCTAGGCTTCTCTATAATTGATATTTCACTTTTAATTTGTTAGGAAATCATTTTCCTTTGTTAATTTCGATATAGTTAGTTTGCTTTTTAATTATTTTTAATTCAATTCCCATCCGTAGCATTTTTATTTCTCTAGCTAATTTAAACTACAAAACAAACTAGTGCTCAATAACTAATCCCTGTGGGGTTGACATCTTTCTATATTACTTGATTGACTCATATACTTGCGAGTTATTGACAACAAAAAGTATGTTCTTAATCCACTAAGGAGACTAGTATGCTTGGGAGCAAACCAGCTGAAACCACTATGGATCTTCTAAATAAACTAGGGGTTGAAGAATGAGACACTCTAGTAGACAAAGTCAAGTATCATCGATTAGTTGGAAAATTAGTCTATTTTTCTCTTACCTGCCCTAATATTGGTTTTGCAATGAGTATGGTGAGTAGATTTATGAATAACTTTAATCAAAAGCATTTACATGCTTCCTACAAAATATTACAATATTTAAGGAGCAACCTATGTAAATGATTATATTTCAAAAGGTGTCAACACAGAGAAGTTGAGGTCTTCACATATGTAGACTGGACAGGTTCAATAACAGACTTTTGATCAACTATTGGCGACTATATCTATGTCTGGAGAAACATGGTGGCATGGCATGACAAGAAACAATCCATAGTTGCAAGGAGCAACATAAAGGCTAAATACAAAGCAATGGCTCTTGGTATCTGTGAAGGAATTTGGATACAAAAGTTACTTGAAGAATTGAGGGTGGAAAGAAGAGGTCCTGTGAAGTTATACAATGAAGATATACAAAGTTGCCATAAGCATTGCTAAAAATCCAATGCTTCATTACAAAACAAAACATATAGAAATTAACCACTACTTCATCAAGGAGAAGATAAAAGAGAAGCTATTCAGGTAGATCTACAAGCCTATAAACTGCAGACATTCTCACGAAGACTTTATCATAGATTAACTTTGAAAATCTAAAAAACAAGTTTGGGATGATTGACATATATCACCTTAGCTTTAGGGGGAGTGTCGAATCTCATGATTTTCAAAGATTTTTTTTCTATCTATATATTATTTAGGAAACTTTGTTGTTGACTGGAATTCCTTTATTTTAGGCATTTTTCTAGTTTAGAAGATTTTCTATTTTAGGCTAAATATCCAAATGAATAGGTAGAAACTGGATCTTATGGCAAAATTGGTTCAACTCTCAACTTATATATATTTTTGGTATTCTTGACACTAAATACAACAAGACAGAATTTTATTTCTAAAAAATTCAATAGAGCTTTGTACCTTTCCTAAACAAATTAGGCAACTTTTATAGTCACCATTGTCCACACACTTACCCTCAAAATGGCAAAGCTAAAAGAAAATATAGACATATTGTAGAGATAGCCTAACTTTGCTTGTAAATGTGGGTTTCTAGTTAGCAAATTTGTGTATTATACGCTTTTGCTGTATTTTACCATTTTAAACACATTTAGTTGTATTTTTGAACCTAAAACGTATAAAACACGTATTTTATATATTTTTCATATTAAATGTTTGTATGATATGTTGTATTTTTTAATTTTTTTTCTTTGACAAAGGATAAATCGACGTTGTTTTACAAGACATAATAAACGTCGTTTTACATAAAATTTATAAAGCCTAACCCAAATAGTGACAAGTTGCATTACTTTTATTTCAAAATAAAAAATCACTTAAATCCCATGTATTTTTTTTTTTATTTCTATTTCTCACTATCAACTCATCATTTTATCCTTCAATAACAATTAACATCAGTGATCCAACCAAGTTGAGAAATCTATTACTTTATCAAATTTATATTAGAATAGCCTTGCAATGATAGATTGTCTTTCATTATTTTCGTTATAAAGAAAACTTGAACTTGATTAATAATAGTTTGATGAATCTTTTTATCTATCATTTGGCATTAGAGCTCAATATTATCTATAAATGAAAAAATTCACATGCCTAATTAATCCTAATTTTCAAGACAATCACTATGACTTGAAATTTTTTTTCAATTAGGTCAAATAATGTAGGACAAGATAGAAATTTTAGAGATATAATATAATTTCTCTAATTTTTTTAATATAGGATGTAGAGTTTTTTTTTTTTTTATTAATCTTTACTTCTAAATTGTTTTTTAATTCTTCAAGATAATATTTACAGGACTTCAATCTGTCTCAACTATAAAAGACAAAGACAGAATATAAATTATTTATTTTTGTAAAATCTCTTCATGAAAAATAGAAAATCAACTATTGTGGTATTTAATTAGTTTTTTTGTGTTTGTGAGATTACAATTGAATCTTGGTTGTGTATTGTATTTGACAATCAATTATGTATTGTGTTATGTTAGATCTAATGACAGTTAAATAATTTGATTTGAAATACTATGTTGAGTTTAACGAGATGCTCAATATTTTTGAAAACATATTATTAATAATTTATTCTATTAAACTCGTATATATATATTTTATATTTTTCCTGTATCCAAATTTTATGAGCACATTTTAACAAACATAATTTTTACTATTCACTATATCATACACGTATAATTTTTGTATTATTTTTTTCTGTTTTCTTATTTCCAAACAGGGGGTTGGTTTTCCATTGAAATATCGGTGGTCTTCTTTTGGAACGATAGTATATTTGATTAAAGGATTTACTTCTTCAATCCTAGAGTTTACTTCCCCTTTCAAAGTACTGTTCAAAAAGTTTCCAAATTATTCAGCACTAAGAATATTTGGCTATGCAACTTATCCATTTCTAAGACCTTATTATAAGCAGAAATTTTAGTTTCACGCCATTAAGTGTGTGTTTATGGGGTATGGTTTGTTCCATTAAGGGTAGAAATGCTTGGCTCCTAAAGGTTGGATTTACATAGCTCAAAGTTTCAAAATATTATGAATCTGAATTTCCTATACTAACTGCATCTGTTTTTAAGTATCTAAAATCTGATAGTATTGAATCTGAAGTCATTTATTATTTCCATTCCTAGAGTATCTTCTACTGCATCATTATCTCCTGATTTAATTAATAACACAACAGATCAGAATCTTCATGCCCCTGCATTGAATCAAACCAGTGATACTTCATCTAATTTCAAGCTTCCTTCTGTCTCTCTTCCCTTACGCAGTTTGTCTAACCATATTCTTCAACCAATATCCTCAAACACCAGTCATAGTTTCACATACATCAGTTCCTACTTTGCCCCCACCTTTTACAGTTGATCTTGTTCTTGACCTAGACAGTCCTCTTTTTTCTTCTAAAACCACAAAATCCGGCCCTTTGATTCTTCAAACACAAACTTAGTTATAGATATATCCAAATTTACCTATCCTATGCAAGCATACCTTTTACCACAAATACACATCCTATGATAACAAGATCCAAATCTGCCATTACACACTGCTTTGCTATCTAATTGTACTTTCAGTGTAAAATCAGAACCCACCACTACAACTAAAGCTCTATTTGACCCTGATTGGAAAGCTACAATGCAAGCTGAATATGATGCACTCTTGGGAAATAATACCTGGACTCTACTGCCCTGGACCCTTGACATGACTGTAGTAGGTTGTAAGTAGGTGTTGAGAATCAAATGCAATTCTGATGGATCAGTTCAAGGGTTTCAATAGACCCCTTAAGTGGACTACTTTGAAACTTTTAGTCCAATGATTAAGACTGCCACTATATGGTTAATTATCAACTTGTTGGTGCTCTATGGTTGGGATTTTAAGCAGATTTATGTCAATAATGTTTTTTTTTCAATGAAGATCTTGAGGAACAGGTTTTTATGAGTCAGCCTGAAGGATTTCATGTCTTTCCATATTCTGTAATGTCCTCTGTCGGTGCTAGTTCCAATTCAAATATAGTATCCACCTGTAAGATAGTCTGTAGACTAAATAAAACTTTATATGGTCTTAAGTGGGCTCTAAAGCCTAGTTTGATAAGTTGAAAGTTGCACTTCTTGAGTGGGTTCCCATAACACAATCTCTGATAAAAGTTTATTCATCCGTAGGGCTTGTACAAAAGTCATCTAAGTCATAGTCTATGTAGATGACATTCCCTTGACTGGGAATAATAATTCTCTGATTGCACAACTTGTTGAATATCTGAATAAGAAGTTTGCTCTTAAAGATTTAGGATCCTTGAACTATTTCTATGGTTTGAAGTAAAGAGAACAATAACGGGGGTTAATCTATCCCAAACTAAATATACTAAGGATCTGTTTGATAGAGCTAAAATTAGTTATGTGAAGCCTGTTTCTACGAGCAGGGTCCCCGTTTAGCAAAAAAATAAAGCGTGTTTCTACCTCTTTTAGTATTGGTGGGTAGGGCCCCTTGTTACAAAAAAAAAAAAAAAAAACTGTTTCTACCTCTTTTAGTACTGACATTACATTGTATCCTGGTGATATAAAGATTTTGACCAACCGACATTTTATAGAAGCATAATTGGTAGATTACAACATGGATTACAACACCTAACCTTAACCAAGCCCGACCTAGCTTTTTCAATTGATAGATTATGCCAGTTTCTTAAAAAGACCCTCCTCTTTGTTGTGGCAAGCCTGCAAAAGGATATTGAGATATGTTAAGGGAACCCTGTCTCATGGGCTTGTGTTTGAACAACGCTTTCTATTACAGTTGGAATGCTGTTCAGATGTTGACTGGGCTAGCAATATTTCAGATAAAAGATCCACCACACGGTATTGTTTATACCTAGGTCTTAATCTTATTCATTTGTGTTCTAGAAAGCAGAAAGTAGTGGCATTATCAACAACTGAGGTAGAATATAGGGTCCTAACCTATACAACTACTGAGATTGCCTGGTTGAAGAGTCTTTTCTCTGAACTGGGATTACAGTTTACAACTCTTATTATGTGGTGTGACAATCAAAACGCTAGTGCTTTAGCAGCTAATCCTGTCTTGCATGCAAAAACCAAACAAATTGAGATTGATGCTCATTATGTAGGAGTCAGGTATTAGCAAAAAAATTGGTAATTCAGTATGTGCCAACAAAATTCTAAAAAGTTGATATTTTAACTAAAGCTCTAGCTAGAAACAAGTTTGAAACATCGAGAACTACTTTGAAGATTGCGTCACTTGATGAGTTCCACCAAAAACTTTTGGTTTTTTTTAGCTACTTCAGTGGTCATAGTCTAGTGATGTTTCTATGATGATTGGTGTCTGTTTGTTAGGACCTATGTATATACCCGTTAAAAAAAAAAAAAAAGAAGAAACCAAAGGCGCAAGCAGAAGACAAGATAAGTGTCATTCATGCAAAAAGTAAGGCTGGACCACAAAGACAGAAGACTGGAACAGGGCAAGAGCAAAGCAAGGGAGACAGTTATAAAGAGAAAATAAAAGCTGAAAATGAATCAAGGAAAAAAGATCAGAAGCAAAAAATAGGGGAATAAGGGGAGAGAGCTGACGTCTCAAAAGCCTAGCAATTGTCTATTGTTCAGTTGTATTGACCCAAACTGAGATGAAGATTGTAGTTGAATTTTGAGTAAATAAGTCTTCTATTGTTTGCTAATTTTGAGCACTCGTGTTGAAAATTCTATTTACTATTGCTTGGACACCGTTAAGTATTGCTTGGTTGTGGTTTTGGAATGAGTATTGCAGTGTAGTTTCTGGGTTGATTAGAAGACGGGAATTGTTGTTGCTATGAAGAAAAGTACTAGGACAATCGAGAAAGAAACCAGGTTTGTATCATTTGGTATCTAAGCACTTTTTTGGGATAGATTTGGAACTGAGCAAACTGGAATTAAGAAAGAAAAACAAAGACATCAACAAAAATTGGATATGGATTTTTGAAGAAGCTTTTTGGATTGCCCAAAAATTGGGTCTCCTTTCTGCAAATAACCTGCAGAAGCATTTGAGAAAGCTTAGGCCACTAATAACGGTCCAAAAAGAGGAAACCGACAAGGAAAGAGGAAGAAAGACGATTCGGCTAAGATTGAAAATTCTGGCCAAGAAGCATCAATATCTACCAACGACAAAGCAATTTCCAGTGAAGTCAAAGTCGATTTGGTTGAGACGACACAGTTCGGTGGATATTTGACGGCCTTCAGTAAAGCCCAACCACCAGAATTTGTTCAGTCACCTTCCTGTCATGATTTCCTATTGAAAGAGACACAGAAGATTGAATCCAAGGAAGAAGACGAAGAGAATAGAGAGCATGGTTTGATTTGATGTAGTTGGAGGGTATTTTAAATCAAACTGAAAAAGGTAATTCAGAATATTTTTAAATTAAATTAATTTATTTTAAGTTTCAAAAAAAATTAAATTAAAAAAATATAGTTTTACTCAATTTAAATTATGATTTGAAATATAATTTTAGTATCTTATGATACATAATACATATTTTATAATGTGATACGATATATATATAAAAAATGATATATATTATAGTGTATTAAATTAATACGATATAGTAAATATATCATATGGTACAATATATATCTTATAATATGATACATATTACTGATACAAATTGATATATTTTTTTTAGAGAAAATGATGGTCCAATACGAGTCTATATGAATAATTTTTAAATGTTAAAGGTATTTGTAATTTTTTAAAAAAAAATGATAACATATTAATTGTAATTTTTTATTATTTTATCTTTTAAAAGTTGTATAATATATATGATATATGATTCGATTATTATAATTTAAATATTTTAAAATCATATATATATTAAATAAATACGATTTACAGTTTGATTCGATTTAAAAATTATCTAAACTATAATTTAAATTTAAAAAAATAATTTAAAAAATTTTAACCTAAACGAAAACTGTAATTTTAAGTGGATGGGCTCAATTTTTCAGTTTAAATCGAAATACGTATACTGCTATTTTTTGCACACTAACCCATTTAATCCACCACCCAACCTAATCGTCAGACTCCATTATCTAAGCCCACCCCACTTACATTTTGACCCAACCCAACCATCATTTAAACACTCCAATTCTAACTAGCTCATATATCAACAATCCAAACCCAAGACCCAACCCAAAGTCAAATTGGCCAACATCAACATCAACTAAATCACTTTACATCCAAATGGTGGTGTGCTGCATGCTTGGTTACAGCCAAACGTGTTTCTCCATTGCCTAAGTCGTAACCAGTGAACTTCTATTAGAAATTTTTTTTCTTTTTTTTAATACAAACCCTCTTCCCTCCGCTCTCCATAATTTCCCAATCTCTCTACTTTTTCTTCAATCTCTCAATCTCAAACCAAACCTTCAAGTGTGTAA